>NC_045713.1:30360608-30664200 GCF_009834535.1 Camelus ferus | reverse complement strand
TGCTGTGAGATGCTCCTTGAATAGCTCTGGGAGGAGGGGAGTCTCTGCTGTGCACACCAGCAGCTGGTATGATGTCAAGGTCATTGGTGCAAAGGGCACCTCCTCCCCTTCCTGTGTGGAAGTGCCGTGGCTTTTCTGCCCACAGTGTGGACGATGCAGCTATGCTGTTCGAATATTCCTTCTTTCATCTTCCCTTTGGGCAGGAGCTACAGCTGGGTTCTCAGCCCCCAGACAGCATATATCAAGAGGACGGAAGCAGCTTCCAGAGTCACCCATGGGAGACAGAGTGGTGGTGGCAGCAGTATGGAGCCAATGCAGTGGGTCGGGAAAGCAGCCTTTGAAGCCTGAGAATTAATTCTCTTTGTTGCCTGAATCTTTTAAAAGTGGAGAACTGATCTAAAAGCCTGTGTGGGAAGGATTGGGAACAGAGTTGAGGCATAGGATTGAAAACTCTAGGACGCCATCAGGAACAATTCCTAACAGTGGGAGGTTTTTGGAGAGAGGGTGGTGAGATTCCTGGGAAAATGTGGGGAGTGGTCACGGAGGTTTCACCACCATGCACACTTTTTGTTTGGTGTGCATGGTGGTGAAACGCTTGCTTTTACAGGGGGTCACCTGTAGGTGGGGCGTGTGCTCTCTGGTTTGCCTCAATCCCCGTCACTCACTGTTGTTCTTCACCCACTTGCTTGACTCATTTATGCTACTGGCTTTGCCTTCATAGACTTTAGAGCCCCCTGTTCTGAGGGAAGCCATACGGCCGAGTGCTTGAGATGGTGGACTCGAGGCTCAAAACCAGCCTGATCTCCCTTTTATCAGCTGGGTGGCTTGGGACAAGCTCTTCTGCATCTGTGAAGGTACCTGTCAGGATCCCAACAGGAAACAGACATCACTCAGGTGGCTTCAGTGAAGAAGGCTTAGTGAAGAGATTATTTAAGACCTCTAGGGAGGAAGAAGCAAGTGGAGGAAATAGCGTGGGGATGGTGTAGCCAAGGAAGGAGGGATTGCCAGCACGAACGGTGGTCCTGGAGGGACGTAACTGCTTCTGGAATGGCAGTATCATGCAGGGAGGAAGGCGAAGAGGTACCCTAGCCTCTCTCCTCCTCTCTAGTTTCCTGTTAGTCCCATCCATTGGCTGAGCTCAGGTGGAAACCAGGAGGCAGGGGGATGGGGTGATTAATTCTGCAAGGGTCAGAACATCCCCCACCCAAGGCTCAGATCACAGCAAAGTCAGGTGAAGAATGGATCTGGGAGGGAAGCAGGGAAAACCCACACACTGATCCTCAGTTTCCTGATCTTGAAAGTGGAGGATAATATGACAGCCTACCTCAAAAGGTTACTGGGGTGAAAATACTCAGGAATGTGCCTGCTCAGGAAATGCTGAGACTCTGTGGATCTCAAGATGTTCCTAGCAGCTAAGAGTCCAGAGGAAAGAATTCTGTGTGTTCTCTCTCCATACAGTTTCAGGATAAAGGAACCTTTCCCTCCATCCCTTGCAGTGGGGACCTGTGATGATGGTTGCTTTGGGGGGAGTACGAGGTAGAGGGTAGCAGTTAAGAATAAAGATTCTGGAGCCAGGTAGTATGGGTTCCGGCCCAACTGTCACTTGCTGTCGAGTCACTTAACTTTTCATGCCTCAGTTTTCTCATCTATAAAATGGAGCTGTTAGTAATTCCTACCTCATAGGGTTGTGAGGATTGAATGAGGTATCAGCCATATAGTATGCAATCAGTAGATTGTTTGTTCTTTGTTGCTGCTGCCGTCTTCCCCTCCCTCTTCTTTGTTGTTATCATCGTCATCTTCATAATCATCCTCATCATCACTGTTTCTGTGGGTTACCTCCAAGCACAACTGACCTGTCGTCAATAGAGAAATCCCCCCTGGATGATGTCTACCCCATCTAGTCCTCTCGGGAGCCTCATTGATTGTACCATTATCCTCTCGTCCTCCCACAGATAAGATATTTCAGGGAGTGATTGATGGGTGTGTGTGTGTGTGTATGTGGGGAAGGGTGGGCTTGTGCCTGACTCCGGGGACACGGTGCTTTGTTATGTAGAATAGCTTGCCTGTCATCCCACTATGAGCCCCTTCCTTGCAAAGTTCCAGGCTATTTTTGAAGCCCTCATGGCTCACATGTTCCTTTCTCCATCATGTCAATGCCAGCACAGAAACAGCGGAACCTTTTGGCAGAGTATAAAGCAGAAGAGATTTCAAAGTGCATGGAGGATGAGTGTTGCTCAAATGACAGGGTATGAAGACGTGACAAGAATGCTGCGTTTCAGAACTGCAGCAGCCTCATGTTTGTATTTAAGCCTCATTGGATTTCTGGGGAAATCAGTGGAGGTGCCAAAGGCTAATGTCATCTCTAAGAAGGCATCAGAGGGTAGAATCACCCTGTGCCCCCTGCATAAATACACTCTGGAAGATCAGTAAAGGATGCCAGAGTGGAGCAGGTGGTTGCCCCGGGCAACTCCCGGGTTCTGGGTCCCAGGGTTCTGCAGGTGAAGCAGCTGGTGATGGAGGGAAGGACATCCACACTGGCTGCCCCAAAGCTTGGCTGCTGATACAAAGCCACATTCTGAAGTCTCACTGCATGTGGGTGAATCTGTGGGTCTAAGAATGAAGACTCCAAACCCTCACTATTTGTACACTTACTTACCCCTCCCGTTCTTCCCTGAAGGGCAGAGAATACCTTGGGGACCAGGTAGACCTGAGTTCCGGTCTGCATTCTGCTTCTTACTAGCTCTTTCATCTTCAGCGAGTGCCTTTAAAGATCCGAGGACTGTTTCTGAGCCTCTGTTTCTTTATTTGAAAGGAACTGTTGCAGCCCTCATGGAGTTAGAGATCATGGTGTTACAGGACCTCAGGGACTCAAAAAATGTATTCAATGCTCAAATAGTCCTGGGCGGGGATGGATAGACCTTGCTTATACAAATGAGGAAACTGAGGCACGGAGTGGCTTGTCTGCACCACACATGATGAGCACGGGAGCTGGAGTCTGGGCTTTTCTCTGAGGGAGGCAGTGTGGGATAGTGGTTAGGGCTTAACCACCCTCTGGAGTCCCAAGGGCAGGTTTTCAAAACCTCCGTTAAGTCTCACTTTTTCTCTCTGTCAAATGGGGGTTAATAATAGGCTAGCTTCCTAAAGGTGCAATGAGGGTTACAGGAGATAACCCTGTAAACACTTGGCCTGGGTCTGGGGTAGGGCAAGCCCTTGAGTAAGTTGCTGTTATTATTTGTAGTGGTGTTGGTGAGTGTTGGTGGGAGCAACAGTAGTGGTAGCAGTAGAAGCAGTAGCAATAGAGTGGTTCCAGGGGCTTGTGACTGTTGA
Source organism: Camelus ferus (assembly GCF_009834535.1). Taxonomy (NCBI): domain Eukaryota; kingdom Metazoa; phylum Chordata; class Mammalia; order Artiodactyla; family Camelidae; genus Camelus; species Camelus ferus. Next base: position 30,660,873 of record NC_045713.1, on the reverse strand, counting down.
CCTCTGGCAACATGGCCAGTCTTTGTCTTTTTTCTCCCCTGAGGATGGACAGTGTCTAGTTACTCTCCATGTGATCCTTTCTCCAGGGCCACCATTTCCCACCTTTCTCTGCCCTGTCCTGTGTCTGGGGAGGTAGAGATCCCTGCGGGCTGCATCTCCTGGGCTCCCCTGCTGGCTGACTTCTGTCTGAGTTAGGCCAGTGGGAAGTGGCAGCCAAGAGACTAGAGGGCGGGAGGGGAGGGAGGTTGGGGTAGTCCCACCCTCAGCTCCCTCCCTCCATCGCTGGCCTCCTTCTGCAGTGATAGCTCCTGGCCAGTGGACCCTCTTCCTGGGTTCCAGCTCTCACTGGGCTCTTGTTATTTTGTTTCATTAGATTATACCTGCAGCCCTAGGTGTGGTAACAGTGTTCCACAGTTGCTGCAGTCTTTAATTGAACATCCAGAGTGAATGCCATTTCCTGCTGAGATCCCCGGAGACCTATAAACCTATTAAAAATAATGTATTGGATTGTTTTCATGCTGAAAAAATTAAGTGGTACAACCATGTTGGAAAAAAGTGGTAGTTTCTCGCACAGTTTTTTATTTCATTTTATTTTTATTGAAGTATAGTCAATTACAATGTGTCAGTTTCTGGTGTACAGCACAATGTCCCAGTCATGCATATACATACATATATTCGTTTTCATATTTTTTCCATTAAAGGTTATTACAAGATATTGAACATAGTTCCTTGTGCTATACAGAAGAAACTTCTCGTACAATTAAACATAGAGTTTTATACAGCAATTCCATCCGTAGATATTTACCAAGATAAGTGAAGATTGTATGCCCACCAAAGACATACAAATGAATGTTCATAGCAGTTTTATTCATAATAGCCAGAAACTGGGGAAAAAATACCCAAATGTCGATCAACAGTTGAATGGATAAACAAACTTTGGACTATCTGTATAACGGAATACTACTCAGCAATCAAAATGAACTACTGATATTGACAACTGCATTATTAATCATTCATAATTGAAACATTATTCTGAGTGAAAGAAGGCAGACACACAGTAGTACAGACTGTATGATTCCATGAATCCACAGTAACAGAAAGCAGATCAGTGGCTGCCGAAGGCTGGGGCTGGGGTCAGGGGATTTAATTGTAAAAGGGCACAGGGAACTTTTGGGGTGATGCATGTGTAGATTGTGGATAATTACATGACTGTAATACACCTGCCAGAACTCATCAAACTGTACATCTCCAATGGCATTTTTTATGACATGCCTATTTTTCTAATGGGTGTAAGGTTTCTATTTAATGTTGAAAAACTGCACAAATTTGTATGGAACAAAGCCCAGAAAAATGAAGACTATGGATTGAATAGTCATCTGATTAATCATAACGTATATGATAAAGGAGGGAAAATTTTGGAGGTAAATCAGCTGAAGTGTATTTTTGTACCACACTTTAAGCTGTACCACAAGTTTTTCTTTTTTACACAAACAACATGTATTGGACCAAAAAAAAAAAAAAAAAAAGACACCAATAGGCATTCCAGAAGGGAGGATAGCGGAGAACTATTTACACATCATTTATAAAAGAGCAAGTCTGTAAAAGAGTGTAATATCAAAGTATTAAGTCAACCTCGTGAAGTTTATTGAATTTTACATTTGCTTTATTATTATTATTATTAACTTTTTTTATTGAGTTATAGTCATTTTACAATGTTGTGTCAATTTCCAGTGTAGAGCACAATTTTTCAGTTATACATGAACATACATATATTCATTGTCGCATTTTTCTCACTATGAGTGACCAAAAGATCTTGTACGTATTTCCCTGTGCTATACAGTACAGTCTTGTTTATCTATTCTGCATATGCTGGTTAGTATCTATAAATTTCGAATTCCCAGTCTATCCCTTATTATTATTATTTTTAAGTATTAGGGAAATACAATATTATAAAAAGAAGAATGAGATGCAAAAGTGCTTATAACCAGAATATCACTACCACCATCAACATTTCATATGTTACTTGTTTTCTTCCAGTTTTTCCCCTGTTCTTAGATTTTTCCACCCTCAGTGGTCTTATTCAAATAAAAAAAGGAAGCAAGGGGAAAGTCTCCATCATGAGGACATTTTTGCTAAGAATTACTTGCCTCAGGGTACCTAGGATGATGGTGAGAAGCTTGTGTCCTGTATCGCCAAATATTGGGAGGAAATAAAAATGTTTAGTCTGGTGAAGGGGACATACTGAGGAGATGGGTGGGACGGGGACACGGTTGTTGGCTTCAGATCTCAACCAATCAGTCAGCCAATTAAATATTATTGAGCTCCTATTCATATGCCAGCCCTAGGGGTATGGTGGCAAACAAAGCGTAAGCATGTGGTTCTTCTGCTTGAATGGAGTTAGCCTGGGAGGGAACAGTATTAATAGCAGTAGTTAATATTTATGGTGAGCCTACTATGTGCCAGCTCTTGTGTTAAGGCTTATTTTTTCTGTTCAAGTTTTTAATATGTTGTTGCATTTAATCTTCCAGAAACTCTGTGAGTAGATACTCTTTTTATCCCCATTTTATTATTGAAAATAATAAAGTGGGTTAGAGAGTTTAGATCCAATGGGATTGTACAATAAGCAGGTTAAACCCGGGCTAGTGGGTCAGGGAAGACTCTCTGGGGAAGTGACATTTCATCTGAGATCTGAGGAGGGTAAGCGTTAGGGAACAGGATGCCGGCTTCAGAGAATGTAGTCAGGGGCTGTTCTGGCTTGGAGTGATAATGCGGGGTTAGATTTGGTGATTGGAGGTGAGCAGTGGTGTTGAGGGAGGGGTCGGGGGGGGGGCTCCCAGGGTGAGTGAGAGGAAGCATCCGAAGTGAGATGGAGAAGGCGTGGAGAAAAGGGAACCCTCCTACACTGTTGGTGGGAATGTGGTTTGGTGCAGCCATTATGGGAAATAGTGTGGAGATTCCTCAAAAAACTAAAAATAGACTTACCATATGATCCAGCAGTTCCACTCCTGGGCATACATCTGGAGGAGACTCTAATTTGAAAAGATACATGCACCCCGATGTTCATAGCAGCACTATTTAGAACAGCCAATACATGGAAGCAACCTAAATGCCCATCAGCAGATGACTGGATAAGAAGATTGGCAGATAGGAACTACTATATATGAAATTAATAAAAAACAAGGCCTTACTGTATAGCACAGAGAACTTTATTCAATATCTTGTAATAACCTATGATGAAAAAGAATATGAAAAATATCAGATATATATGTATAACTGAAACATTATGCTGCACACCAGAAATTAACACAACCCTGTAAACCAACTATACTTCAATTAAAAAATAAAAAAAAAAAGAAGTGAGGCAGAAATTTAAACTAAATAGCATTTACATTCTAACTAGAGCACTTGGTTATTTTTCCCCCCTCAGTCAAAAATACAAACACTATATTCAGATGGTCAGTATCAACATAATCCTTAATTTTTTTTCTGTGAACACCAATGGACTTCTGAAAGTCTAAAGAACCTTCGTTTTATTACTTTTGGCTAATTCTTTAAAGTTTGGGTTCAGAGGTGCAGAGTTCCAAACATTTAATGTAAGGAACTACTAGTGCGTCCCTGAAACAACCCTGTTTCTTTATCACACTTGTGTCCAGGGTTAAACAGAATATGAAGGTGGATACAGATGGAGACTAAATTAGTTGAAAAAACCAAACATTTTCCTAAAATTCCTTTTTTACTCCCTCCCAGATCTTTGATGATTTATGACGCTGTTATTTGAATATTCAGATCCCTTTTGTAGAGTCCAGGAAGCATAAATAAAAAGTGGGAATGGAGTCAAGGGACTTAGTTTTCACGTGTGTGTCTTTTCACTGTTACCTATACTAAAGTTATTGTAAAGAAAAAATATATCAAGATGCTTGGAAAAATTTCAGCTTTACAGATACCATCTTACTTTACATGAATTCAAACTTGTCTAATAACAGGAGAAGAAATATAACTACTATTAATTTAAAAAATCGGATACTGTGTGATTTTTTTTCTAAGACCTTTTGAAAGTAACTATCATTTCGTCTAAAGTACATACCCCATAGTACTTACTAAGTTGTTTTGTAAACAACAAGAAAAATGAGGCAGAAACACAAGGACTTGGTTTGGGGCATCTTCAGTTTGACATTCAGATGGTGTTCTGAGCAAGCAGGAGAGAGCTCTGGGCTGAGAGGTGCCCATTTGGGAGTCGCCAGTATGAGCAGTGATGAATCTTGTGGATTGACAAGATGACCTGGGGAGAGAGTGTCCACAGGGAAGAGACCAGCACCTGGGACAGAGTCTCAAGGAATTCCAACGGGTTAAGGATTGTGGGGGAACAGGAGCAGGAGCCAGGGAAAGGGGGAAGGGACCTCGGAGGGCAGGATTGGGAAGTGATAGGGAGGCTGAGCTCTGTGCATTCTAAAGAACTTTCTGGTATTAGAGCTGTCCTTAGAGGGTGGAGAGCTCCTGGGCTGGGGAGAGGTGTGAACCATCCATGGTGACCATCTCTCGGGAATGTTTTGGAAAGAATACTTGAATCAATATGGAGTGAGATCAGATGGCTATGAGTGGGCTAGAGTTGTTTGGTTCTTTGTAAGCAACAAAAATCAAGTGGAAGGGTGTGTGGTTCTATATTTGCGCAGTGCTAGGCCATAGAAAGAATGGGGTCCAGAGTGGCTCTTGGATCTGGGTGGCAGGACCTAATGGGCCACCTTCTCCTGGCAACACTACTGATTTAAGAATCATATTCCCAGGAGAAAGAGTGTGATTGGCCAATCTTGGGTCACATTGCCAACCCCTTGGCCAGAGGGGAGTCAGGTAATTTGATTGACAGCACTGCCAAGACTGCACATCGTGGAGCAAGGCTGGTTTCCCCAAGGAAAATCAGCTTGCCACTTAGCAGAAGAAGGGACAGTGGCTGCTGCGTGGACAAAACCAGCAGATGCCCACTATGATCTCCACGGGCCGTTTGCAGTGTTCACGTAACAGCCCACCCCTTCTTGCAGAGAGAGCTGTGGCTGGGGTTTTGCCTGCTGGAGGATTAAGCTTTCTCTGTTTGCTTTTTAGAGTAAGTTAGGGGACTGGGAATGACATGAATTTATCTCTGGGCTTCAAGCCACTAGCTCTGGAGGCACAATTTGGTAGATAGGACTCATGTCATTTCTTCCTTTCTTTTATTTCTTCTTCTTCTTTTTTTTAAAACTCATGTCATTTCTTGACAGTCAAGAAGGAACTTGGCCTTGTGGCTACATGGCCCCTCCTCCAAGAGCAAGGGTAGGAGATGGTAGTAGCAGATGGTGTAAATCTCTGTTGCATCATCAAAGTGGATGTGCCCATCCTATAAGGCACCTACTGAAAAGAAGTCCAAGTAACAGGTGCCTGTGGATAAAGGAGACCTGGCAGATCTTATGTCTCCCGGCACTTCCTCTTACCTGAACAAACACTGAAGTGCAACCATCTTCATAGGACTGCGATATTTAGAGGACTAAGGGGAGGGTGAAACACTCTCCCAGCTTTCTTTCGATTCACCAACCTGGACTGATAGAATTGAATGTTTTTAATATCAAGCCCTTAAATAAAAAAGAAAAGAGATTTGTTTATAGGAACACATGAGACAAGAGGAAACAGGGACCCTCGCTGCCCATCCTCCAGCTTCTCACCTTTGGCTTATTAGTCACATAAGTCCTTTGGTCTCAGGAAATAAAAACCCAACTCAAGTAAACCAGAAAGAGAAAGAAAAATACCATATAATACGACTTACATGTGGAATCTTAAAAAAAAAAAGACAAACGAACTTATTTACAACACAGAAACAGACTCACAGACACAGAAAACAAACTTAGGGTTACCAGGATAGGAAGTGGGTGGGAAGGGATAAATTGGGAGTTAGAGATTTGCAGGATAACTCATATATATATATTATCATAGGTTAGATATATACTATATATATATATATATATGTATTATTATATATATGTATATATAATATATATCTAGATTGATATATATATATATATATGATATATATATATATATATATATATAGGATATTATATATATATATATATAAAATAGGTAGACAAGAAGTTTATGCTGTCTAGCACAGGGAACTATATTCAATATCTTGTAGTAACTTACGGTGAAAAAGAATATGGAAACACATATATGTATGTTCCTGTATGATTGAAGTATTGTGCTGTACACCAGAAACTGATACAACATTGTAGACTGACTGTACTTCATTAAAAATATATTTAAAAAAGCCAAATCAAGTTGGTTTAGACAAGGAAGGATTTGTTGACTTATATAGAAAAGTCGAGGGGTTCTCCCTTCAGGCTTGGTTGGATCCAGGTTCTCCTGTGTGATTACCAGACATCTCTTGGCTCGGCTTTTCTCTTTCTTGGCTTCATTCTCAGAGAAGCTTTTCCTTTGTGATCATAAAGATGGCAGACGCAGACTCATCCCCTGCCAGTGTAGCGATACTGCCGGAAAATAAATCCTCTTCCCCAATAATTCCAGCAAGAGTCCTAAAGCTGATTCTCACTGGGTGGCTTGAGCCACATGCCCATCCTTGAATCCACACTGTGGCCTGGGTCCTATGTCTGCCCCAGAGCCTGTGCGTGCAGGCATCCCTAGCCAGCTCACAGGAGCTCGGGGGCCGATGCCCCAGATAGAAGCAGAGAGGAGGGGTGCTGGCTGGGCACGTTCACCACACTTGGTTTCGGGACCAGGTCTTCTGGTCCAAGAGCTCTAGGGCAGGATGTGGCTGGTGAACGCAGGCATGTTGTTTCCTCCAAGGCCATAGCGTTAACGTCCTGCTGCCCCCAGCTTCGGGTCCTGATCAAAAGGGAGAGGCCAAGAGGTCAAGAACAGTCCCCACGTGTTATCCAAGCAAGCAGGATGTCCCCAGCAGCTGTCCTGCGCAGGGGCCTTCTCCCTAGGGTTGGCATAGCAGAGGGTGGTGGCAGGTGGTGACTTTCTTCTCATGGGCTTATTTACTTCTGAGGCCTGTCCTTTACCTCTTGTTGGCGCCTCTGCTTTATCTGGCTTAGTTAAATGAATTATGAACAAAAACATTCCTTTCCTGTAGTTGCTGACCATGGCGAGGCTGTCGATTTTGCTTTTGCTTTTGTGCTCCCTTTGTAGTGCTGGGCTGTTGATAAACAAAATGCAGTTTGCTCTTGCTTTTTCCTCTCTTCTGGGAGGAAATCCTCATCATTAGAACTTCACAAATTCCCTTTGTACCTGGGTAAATAATGGTAGCCCCGTACGATGGAATAAGATGCAGTCTTAGAAACAGAATGGGGTCATCGTCTACATATTGAGATGGAACAGGCCTCCAGATGTGCTAGTTTGGGAAAAAGCACAGGTGGAGTGTGCAGGTCAACGGTGCATATCAACATCTGGGTCACCTGTGTCCAGCCTCCCCCTCCTCCCCTGCATTAATCAGAATCTCTGGATGTGAGACTTGAGTGCTAATTTGTTTTAAAAACTCCTGATGGCTCAGTGTGCAGCCAGGGCTGAGAACCAGGGGTGTAGAATTGTATCACAGATGGGTGAACCACAAGGGACATAGATAAAAAAACAAAAGGGAAATAAAGAATTTGAGTCCATACGTATGTGGAGCCTCCCATGTGCTCCCCCACATGCAGAGTATCTGTAGAAGGATGGAGAAGAAACTGGGAAGAGCAGTGCCCTCTGACGATGGAGTGATTCTCAATGGTACGCTCATCTGTAATGTTGGAATTTTAAGCCGTAAGCATGGCGCACAGTTTTAAAAAGGAATCCTCACTGCTCACCCGAGGCTGGCCAGGCAGGACTGAGATGAGCTCACACAGCTTGGCTGTGTTGGGACCAGCTGCCCACAGTTGCACGCAGACCGCCCACCGCTCCAGCCACAGCTGCCTTCCTCTTAACTCAGCAGTGGTGAGTGATTTCTGAGTGAGCGGGTGACCAAACAGCCCAGTCATTCATTTATTCATTCATTCGTTGTTAATGCATTCATTCATATTTTTATTAAGAATTAGATGTGGGGCAGGCACACGCCAGGCACGTGAATCTCGTCTCATCCTCACAATTAGATGTCAAGTAGGTGATCTTACCCCCAGTCTGTGGTTGGGGATATTTTAGCTCTGAGATAATATGTAATCAAGGTGGATGTATTTGAGTCAGGATGACTGGCTACAACAGAGCTTGTAAACTGCTGGGACTCAGATGTCTTTGGATGGTCTGTACAGAGCTTTGAAAAAAATTCCATCTGGCAACACTGGACTGGTGGTCCCAGGGCCACTGTAAGATGGAGCCGAGTGTTGCTGGGATGGGCATGTGCTGTCCAGTTCAGCCCAGCCACCCTTCCCTGCTGTATCACAGGCTCACGTAGTCAAAGGCCTGGCCTCTGTAGGCATTTGAGTTTGTAACCCCTGCAACAAAGCAGGTTGGGTGAGTCAACCATTATCTGTCCTATGGGGCTCCTGAGCTGAATCACCCTGTGGAATGTGTCATCTCTACTCCAGTCGGGCCTTCAGTCTGCTGGTGGGTGAATTAAGCTATCTGCCTTCAGTTTCCTTTATGGACATCATGTGATGGGCTATTGGTAGTGATATGTTTGTGGAACAAATTTGCACAGCCGGGAATGGGTAACATGCATTACAGACAGGGACAGTCACCCCGCCTGGCAGGAGTGCAGGGGCAGTGGAGTGAAAGGAGATAAGGGTAAAGTTAGACGGTGGCTATGCTGTGGATGGATTCCAGGATATGGTATTTGAACTTCATTTTTTAGGCCAGGGCTGTCTAATAAGACTTTCCATTATGAGTGTCCAATATGGTGGCCTCTAGCCACATGTGACTATTAAGCCCTTGAAATGTGGTTAGTGTGACTGAGGAACTGAATTTTAAATTTTATTGGCATAGCCCCCCTGTCACTGGTGGCTACCATATTGGACAGCGCAGCTTTAGAAGATCCTAAGGCCGCCAGTGAATGTTTTGGAGCAAGGAAATAATATTAAGCTGATTTTCCAGAGGGTGAATTTTCCAAGAGTGCGTAGGCTGCAGGGGGTGGAGGGAAGAAGGTAGGAATAATAATGACAGTATTTAGTGTGTGTTAGGCTCTTACTGTGTCCACACACCGTGCTAACATGAACTCATTTAATCCTCGTAACGACTCTATGAGAAAAGCACTGTTATTACTTCTGCTTTATAGACTGGGAAATCGAGACACAGCAAGGTCAGTGGGCTTAGTCAAGGTCACAGAGCACTTGGTAAATAAATAGTAGCCCTTTCTGTACAGCTTGGACTATAAACCCTCTAACCGGGAAGGAAGGAAGTAAACCTGCACTGAGAGCTCACTTTGTGCCCTGATGCTGTTCGTTCGTACCTGACCTCTTATTTAGATTTCACTGCGAATCAGATGACATTAGTGGTCTTACCTCCTCTGTGGTTATGAAACTCTGACCCAGGGAGATGCGATATCAAGGCAGGATCATCAGTTTCAGAGGTTACCAGTTAAGGCTTCATTGCAAAATTCCACGTCCGAGTTGCTGAGGGCAGTTAGGGTGGAACCTGTGGGGAAAGTACAGGCGGATATGGTATAAAAGATCTTAGGAGGGAAGAATCAGTAGGATTTAGCAACTGACTGGATGGCTGGGGTGAGGAAAGCAGGGGAGGATTTCTTCTGGAACAGGGAGTTGAATGACAGACACAAATTCAGCCACACAATGTGAGTCCAGAGTGGGGTCTGGAGGAAGATAAACCTGATTTCAAGTACAAGCATTGCCCTCGACTGGCTGGATGCCCTTGGGCAAGTCTTTTCTGTCTGAGCACCAGCATCCCGGTGGTTAATGCAGGCCAGAACACCTTGCTCCGGGGGCCATGATGCGGCTCAGGTGAAACCATGGAAGGCCTTTGCAGACTCAAGGCCATGGCCATGGGACTCACTCTTCTGAATGCCAGTGAGGCCAGGTGTTGGGTGGAAGTGGTGACCAGGCCCTTCTGCCTCTGGTCATGGAAATGGTTCCGGAAAGCACGTGGGGGAGCCCCACCTCATGTTAGACACCAGATAGAGGGGCATGCCTGTGCGTCGGCTTTGACTTGGAAGGAAAGAGGGATCCTTTCCAGTAATTGCAAAGCAAGATTTGCATGCTGGTGGCGCCCACTCCAGGGCCCCCTTAGCACCACACACTTTGCATGCCTTGTCTCATTTGAGCTTCACGACAGCTTTCTAAGAGCCGACACTGTTATCCGTCCCATTTTGGAGAAGGAGACGGAAGGCTCAGAGAGGTATAGCAATTGGGCTCGTGTCCTTCAGTGCATAGGTCGTAAAATGGGGCTTCAAACCGAGGTCCCTCTGATCCAGAGGCCGGGCCTGCTGCTCTTGCAGGTGGTGGCTTCCGCTCTTGAGAAATGGCTGTTCTGGGGCCTCCTGAGTGAGGCGGGAGCTGAGCAGGGTGCGGAGGGCCCTTCTCTTTCTTCTCCCACCGCAGTCGTCTGCCACTAGCGCTAGGATGCCTCTCTCAGCTTGTTACGCATTCAGGGATGAAGACTGCTTCCCAGAGATGTCAACTTTCCGCGTTAGACCCCTAGCGAGAATAGGTACAAGAGGTGGGTCAACTCCAAAGAGAGAAAAATAAAGATTTAGTGACTCACTCTATGCCTCTTCAGATGCAGCAAATAAATTATAATGACTAGAGGTGGGAATGTGGGGCTGGGCGCAGTAGAAGGCAGAGTTGGGGGTCCCCTTGCTTACTTTGGGGCAGATTCTCCAGAGAGGTCTCCTGGGCTTTTGGCTGTAGTTTGCTCCTTCTGGTATCAACCAGGTTTCTCCCATCCTTGGCTCATGTATTAGTTTCCTGCTGCTGGGATAACAGATTACCACAAACTTAATGGTTGAAAATGGCACAGATTTATTCCCTCATAACCCTCTGAAAATGGGTCGTATGAGGCTAAAATCAAGATGTCAGCAGGGCTTCATTCCTTCTGGAGGCTCTAGGGAGCTGTCTGTTCCCTGGCTTTTCTAATCTTTTAGAGGCCATCTACATTGTTGCCTAGCTTGTGTTCCTTTCCGGCAACGGCATCATTCCAACCTCTGCTTTTATAGTCACACCTCCTTCTCTGACTCTGACCCCCTCCTGCCTCCTTCTAATAAGGACCTTTATAATGACATTGGGCCCATCAGGATCATCCAGTGTAATTCCCATCCTCAGGACCCTTGATTTAATCACCTCTGCAGAGTCCGTTTTGCCCTGGAAAGTAACATGCTCACAAGTTCCAGGGATTAGGACGTGGACGTCTTCAGTGAGGCTGGGGGAAGACATTGTTCCACCTGCAAAGCTGGCCTGTGAACTTCATGATTCTATGCGTCATAAGGGAGAGATGGAGGTGGGTTGAGCTTGGGAGTTTAATCTCATTCTCTGCTGGAGCCAAGTAGCAGCAGTTTCCCCTTCTAAACAGGGCATCCATGCATTCTTCCACCTCACCCCCAGACATTTTCATTGCTCACCTGGCCCCTAGGGCATTTGAGCTTGAGACTCCGTTGTTTATTCCTAATAAGGCATGGCTGCAGGTCGGATTCAGAGGGCTTGCAGGCTGCAGGCTTTTAACTTCTGCAGAGCAAGGAGTTACTGAATAAATCATGAAGCATCTAGGAATTCTTGGCTCTTCCCAGGTACCTGTTTGAACGTAGGACCTGGTACATGTTTCGGCAGCTCGGTAAATGTTGGCTCTTATGTAAGAAAAGCTAGTCTTACCCTGAATTTGCCAAACGGGAATGAGGGGGTGTTTATTTGTATCACAAAAGAATTTAGTTTGTTTCTTTAAATAGCCAGCCCTACTACTTTTCATTGAAGTGTTTTAGTTAATGGGAAATTTGATTTGCAGAACTTTTCAGAAACACATTGTGTAAAGGAAGTGCCTGCTTCAGAGGCTCATCAACTTTCCAGCCTGTTCCCAGCTTCCCTGGAGAGTGTGCTGGAGTGTAGTCAAGTAACTCAGCGTATTGATGCTTCCTCGGTGGGGATGGATTATTTATTTCTGTGGCTAATTGGAAGCCTGCCTACAGAGACCTTGCCCATGGCTGATGCACCCCCTGTCCATGGGGGTGGGATGTGGAAGGCCAGCCGGGAGCTACAGCAACCATGAAGTTGGTGTGGCTTTCCTCTTTTTCCGGGGCTGATGATATTCATTCTTTTGTTCATCTATTCGCCAAACATTTATTTCCTAAATACCCACTTATCTACTAGGAAACTAGAGGTGAGCCCCCTTCCTTCCTTCAAAGAGAGTAAAGATGAATAAGATCATAACTGATGTTGTGAAGAAAGGTTCTAGACTAAAGTAACTCCTTGTAAATGGTGAGTTGGAGGAGAGGGGGAACTTTCCTAATCATTTCTGGGTTAACAAAGAAATTAAAACCATAATACTAGACCACTTAGACCACTTAAGGCAATGATAGCACTAAATAAAGACACAGGATGCAGCCAAAGCTGTACTTGAAAGGAAACTTTTTAGCTTTAAAGTCTTTAAAGTTTTAGTGAAGAAAAATGTGAAGAAGTTAAGAAGCTTTAAAAAGAATAATAAATAACAGTACAGACATCTGTTGAATACTCGTGATAGGCTAGGCACAGTTCTGAGCGTGGATGGATTAGCTCATTTAATTCTGACAACACCTCTGTGATATGGGTATTATTATTATCACCATCATTTTTCAGAGAGGAAACTGAAGCCGAGTGAGATAAGATAATGTGCCCAAGTATTATAGTTTGCAGGTGATGAATGTAGCATCCAAACCTGGCCATCTAACTCCAGAATTCATACTCCCCACAAAGTAATACAAGTACAAATAGAAGTAAAATAAGTGGGACAAATAAAAGTAAAATGAACAATTAATAAATAGGAAGAAGCCCAGTAGAATTGAGAAATGTGTCCATGACTTGTTTTCCTTAAGATGAAAAGGAATATGTGTATGTATATGTGTGACTGAAACATTATGCTGTGCACCAGAAATTGACACATTGTAAACCGACTACACTTCAATTAAAAAAGGATTCAAAAAAAAAAAAAAACAAAACAAAACAGAAAGAAAGAACAATAAAATGGATAACAAGGAAGATAAACTTCTGAAAAAAATAAGAAGAGAGACTAGCAATACAATGTAAAGAAAGCAGGAGAAAGGGCAGAGCACCATTCCGGATAAGATGTTACAGTTGAAACACATGGAGAAGAACACTGTGGATAATTCCAAGGGAAAATATAAATTTCCAAAGTTAGTTTGAGAAGAGTGTGAGGGGGAGGTGAAGCTGGTGCAAGCTCAAAATGGGACAGGACTGTCTCCTGTCATCTCTTTTATTCTACACTGTTCTGAAAACTCTAGACGTGGAAATACAGTAAGGGGAAAAATAGATGCTTACCCATCAGGGAGGAGAAAAGAAAATACTGTTAATATTGGGGATAATATGATTCTCTGCTCAGAAAACTCAAAGGAAGTAAATGAAAACCCACAAAAACTATCATGATTTTAAAAAAATGCTTACAAGGTAAATACACTGAAAGTTTATCGCTTTCTTTTTTGTAAATGATAACCAGTTGCAAAACGAAGTGGAAAAGTTGTCAAAATCACAATCGCATAGAAAAAGAATCTTTCAGATAATACTAAGCGAGAATGTGTAGAACTACAGAGAAAATTAGAGACATAAAATCAGCTTTTAACAAGAGGACAGCCTATGCCTGATAGAAAGACACATTGTTATAAAAGCATCAATGATCCTGAATTTAATTTCTGAATTTCAGACAATTTTGGTCAAAGTCCCAATTAATTTTTTCTGGGAGTAGGGGTGGGGAATTCACGAAATACAGTTCTAATAAAAATTCCATTGGTATTTTTAAACACTTGACAAACTGATTCTGAAGTTCACTTGGATCACAGTGATTGCCAAGAAAATGTTGAAAATAAGGATAATGAGGGAGGACTTGCCCTGCCAAGATATAGCATATTGTAAAGCTACTATAATTAAATCCCATATTGCTGTATTATAAGACGGATCAGTGGAATAGGGCCAAAGACAGACCCCAGTCTATATAATTATTTAGCATATAATAAGGTTGGCATTTGAGATCAGTGGGGAGGAGATGAATTATTCAATAAAAGATGCTGACAGATTTGATTACCTATTTGGGAAGAAATGGCAAATTAGATTCCCATGTCATTTCAGATACCAAGAAATTACAGACAGATGAAGGAGTTTAAGGTTCAAATAATGCCATGTAAAAGTAAAAAAAAGAATAATATTTATAGGGAATTGGGTCATATGAGAAGGCCTTTTGAAGGGTAATTGGATTAAGTTTCTTTGTTCACTTTTTTCTCTGAGTGGTCTGCAAGTTATACATATTTCTATTCTCATTTTTGTTCTTAATTATTAACACACATACTTAGAATGTCCTAAATGTTGTTCCTTAATATCTATAAACTTTTGAGGAAGAAGACAAGACTCTTAGCATATTGCAATTTTATACTCTTTCTCCCACCCCCATCTCTTATGACTTAAGTTCCCCACCCACCTTGCCCCACTTTTCTTTTTGTTCTTTCTTTCACCACTGTTTATTATGCCTCTTTGATTCATTTTGTTGTTATTTTTTAGGGCGCACATGCTCTATTCTTTTGCGGGAAGTACATTTTCTAAGTCCCAGTATTCTGGAAATGTCTTTATCTTGTACGTTCGCTTGAATGCTAGTTTGGCTGTACATAGGGTTTTTGATTCAAGTGACTTTTCCTAAACCTTCGAGGACGCTGCTCCATTGTGTTCTAGAATTCAGAGTTGCAGATGAAAAATCTGATGTTAAAATTATTTTTGTCCCTTTGTCAGCAATCTTCCCCGCCCCTTCGTCCCGCCCCTGCCGGACACATTACAGTGATCTCAGAATCTTGATGTTCGCACCATCTGTCTTTTTTTCCATTCATATCTATTGACATTTGATAGTTTCTTTCAATTTAATGACTCAAATTCTTCTTAATCTTTAGAGAATTTTATTCTGTTCTCTCTAATTACACCTTCTTTACCATTCCCTCTGTTCTCTCCTGAGCATCCTTTTAGATGGATATTAGAATTTTTGGATCAGTACTATGTGTTTTGTATCATTTCTCTTATCCTTTCTAGCTTTTTTGGTAGAATTCTGGGAAAATCACTCAATTTAGACTTCCAGTTGCTGAGTTCTTCAGCTGTGTGCATTCTTTCATCAGCTCAACCACTGAGTTTCCAGTTTTGGCAATTGTATTTTTTATTTCCTGAACTTTGTTTTTCTTTAACTCTTTGTTTTGTTTCAAAATGAAAGTAAGCTTATTTTTTCCTGATTATATAATTAATATATCCTCTCTGTGAACATTTCTAACCATACAGATGTAAGGTTGTAAGTAAAAATAATCCACAGTCTTAACTGCCCAGAGAGAACCATCCTTGGCATTTTTTGGCCAGTTTGCTCAGCATTCACAGACATACAGCCACAGAGGGATCCCACACACCCAATACACATATTGTTTGACACAAATGTCTTTATACAAAGATAATATTACTTATAAATGCAGTAAATATTGAAACTGAAAAGGAGAAAGCAAAGGAGAAAGAAATTGGCCTGTTTGGAACGCTTCCTGGTTCCTAGCCATGAGGGTTTAAAATTTTTTTATTGTGGAAAATATCAAATATACATAAAAGTTGACAAATTAATATAATGAATCCTCCTGTGTTCATCACCTAGTTTCAGTGATGATCAGTCAAAACTAATTTTTTTTTCCCATCTATACCCTTCCCCTTTCTATCTCCTTCCTGTCATACTGAATTATTTTGAATTAAATCATTCTATCCATAACAATTACAGGATGCGTCCTTAGAGATAAGGATTCTTTAATGAAAATAATCATAATACCATTATTACATCAAAATTCTTACTCCCTTATACCTATAGCAATAATTTCTTCATATCATCAAAAATTCAGTATATCCATTTTTCTGATTGTCTTACAACTTTTAAAAACTATTAGTTTATTTAAATTAGGATCCAAATAAGATCCACATATTGCATTTAGTTGGTATGTTTCTTAGATATCTTTGAATATGTAAGTTTCTCCTCTGCCCTGCTCTTTTCCTCTTGCAGTTTTCTGGTTTTTTCTTTTTTTGAGCAGTTTTCGGCATACGCAAAAATTGATTGCAAAGTACAGCTTCCACATACCACCTCAACCCCTTTTCCTCTTGTAGTTTTGGTGAATTGGTAATTGGCTCAAGACGCCTGAACTAATGCAGGCTTGATTATTTTGGTGCGAGTACTTTGTAGCTGGTGGTGGTCTTCACAGTGCTTCCATCAGCACGCAGGTAGTGCCCTTTTGTGATGACAGCAACGTTGGTGATGGCTGCCCAGATCTATTATGTCACCGGAGGTAGCCGTGAGGCTTCCTATTCTGTTTTCATTTACTGAGAATGGCCTTTAGAAAGACTCTGAGCATGGTGCCTGTCCTCCAGGACCCCACGGTCCAGAGTTTATAAAGTAGATTTCAACAACAACAGCAAAAAAAATCAGTTTTATTTTGTATATAGTCTCTGACTGCCCCTCCTCCCAAGTGATACAATCCCTGAATAGTGGTGTATTTAATGCATGCAAATTCAACATATTTGGTTGCAAACTGCTAAAGTAACAATGTAAACATGCAGCCAGTTTCTTCCGCTCTTTCTCCTTAATTGCCATCGCTCCTGGGTGAGATGGAGGTGTGGGTCCATGTTCCTGCTCACTCTGCTTCTGCACACCCTGCACATTATGCACTTCTCTCTGAGTGTGATTCTAGTGTTTCCATGTACGTACTTCTTAAGCAGTATGGACCTAAACACAAGCTGATGACTTCCTGTGGTGCCGATCTAAGAAACAGCATTATGTTCCCAAACCAGCGGAAGATCGTGCAGCTTAAGTGATCTTCAGAGAGCATGTGATTTTGAGTATACGTGCCCTTGAACCTTAGTTAACTTTAGAAATTTAGTAATTTGCCGGTTGTAACATCAGTGTCCCTAAGAGTTTGACTTCAAGAGAGGACACGGTGCAGAAGCTGCAGGCATTGTTTATTTTGGTGTAAAGCCTCTCCTGGCTGTGAAGTCCAGGTTTAATGATCTCTCCCTCTCTTCCCCTCCCTCCCTCCTTTCCCCTTTCCCTCTCCCCTTCCTCCTCCCCTTGTTTCCTCTTTTGCAGTCTGCTGTTTTGTCGTGCACAAGCGGTGCCATGAATTTGTCACTTTCTCCTGCCCAGGCGCTGACAAGGGCCCAGCCTCCGACGTAAGTAACGGGCACTGGCCGCCTCGCTCTGTCCATAGCCAATGCATCCTTTTGGGTAACTGTGAGCACACTGAGACGAAACAGTCAGGAGGTTCTCATCCCAAGACATGTTGTGGTCCCTACAGCCTCCGAGATGATTTTCATTTTAATGGAAAAAATAAAGCAAAACATTTTGAGTGGGATGGATGACTGCAAGAAACCAGCTAGTTTTCCTCCTATGATTTTGCAGAATGTCTTCATCTTTACGACGGAGGCGTGAGAGTCGCGGGCAGGGGCTGGATTGCTACGGATGCTGTAAAAACGTAGTTAAGATGGTGCCTTACAATGTGCTTTATAGCCCTTTGGGAGGGGATTCGTGTTACTAGGGCTCAAGAATTAGGAGGAAATGCGTTTACCCTGCTACTGTGGAGCCCGCGGTGCGATTACTGCTGAGGCGACAAGGGGTGCTTCTGGGTAAAACGGGCAAATGTCTTTGTTTGATCATTATGAAGTTATTTTAATATGGATTGGAAAAATGTATCTAGCAGTGGTTTTGCATTTATGGTAGGGATATAAAATTTCCTACCTAAGTGAAGGTATTTAGGTTAAATCAAAGATAAAATGACTCAAGGAAAATAGTAAGTGAACGTCAGTGTGAGTGCTGTTAACTTACGGCAGAAGTCTTGGTACAAGTTTACCCCAAATTTGGGGTAGTTGCCCACCCCAACAGCCATTCCTAGCCCTCCTTCTTTTCTTTCTGGCAGAGAACACCTCTCATGCCAAGCACTGAAGATGCCTCATACTTGCTTTCCCAGGCTCTCTTGTAGCTTGTGAGTGAGCATGGGACCCAATTCTGCTCAGTGGGACCTGCGGGGAAGTCTGGGCAGGGCTCCCAAGAAAGACTTTCCGTTCTAATAAGAGAAGACATTCCTTTCTTTGTTCTGTTGGACATTTTTGTGTAAGGATATAATACACGGAGTTGTGGCAACCCTTTTGGGTCAATGAGAGAGATATGAATGACATCCTGAGCCTGGAAGTGTTGAAAGGACCTGGGTCATTGATGACACCGGTGAGCTGCTGAATCAATTCTGAGTTCTCTTAGGCCCAGGCTGCATATGTGAGACCTGAAGCTTCTCTCAGTGGTGTGGTCTCACTGTTTGGAGTCTTCTTTTCCACGCAGCTGAAACTGTCCTGGATGGACCTTCTACCATGCACACTCTTCCATTGACCCATTCACGAAACTGCATTCCACGTACCCACCGTGCAGCCCTCCACCCACTCCTAGTTCTCTTCTTTTGTTCCTGGTTTAGTTCACCTTCCTGGAAATTTTCCCCATTGGTTTGGTTTCCCACTGGTCCTGTCTGGCTGACCTCAGCCTGCTGGAAGTGGCTGGTGACTTCATTTTGTCACTGCATGTCTTTGACTCTTACTAGCCTTCTGCAAGTGGTCACCTGCCATTTTGCTGCAGATCAGGGGCATTATCTACTGCCTCGACACCATGGATGCTCTAGAGTTTACACTGCGCTTGCTTTGCTTGGAAGCTGTGGTAGTTGGGTTTAAGAACTCCAAGCAACATGGAACAACCAAAGCCCTCACAGGCGTGTTTGCAGGGATGAAGATGGGACCCTTCCCCATGTTCTCTCAAGTCACACTCCCTGACCCTTTAGCGCAGTTCCTTCTCTCATCCCCAGGAAAGCAGGCAGGGAAGTTTGGGAGGACAGTCTGGTCCATGATGCAGCTCTGAGTGTTCCTGCAGACCAAGGCTTGACACAGAGCAGCCGAGAAGACGGTGTTTCTTATATCCCGCCTGTATTCGTTGACTTTTACTGTTGCCTAAGATAGACACTCGTCTCAAACTGTTTTATGTGAAAAGGGAAATTTTGGTCCCTGAAACGGAAAAGCCCAAGGGTAGGCTGGCTTCAGACAGTGAATCACGGTGCTGAAATGAGGTCCTCAGGAATCTTTTTCTCCATGTCTTAGCACAGCCTTCCTTTGTCTTGGCTTCTGTTTCAAGGAGGTTTTTCTCCTATGGAAGCATGAAGTCTGCAGCTAGTCTCATGTCTTATCAGTGCTGCAATTCCAGTGAGCTAAAGTCTCATTGGACCCTGGGTCACACATAAGCAGAAGGATGGGTATGGTCCTTGGCAGGCCTGATGATGTGTCCGTGTGCCCACCCCATGATTTGAGAATGGAGGTCCCTAAGAGGAAAGCCAGAGAAGCAGTATGGCGTACTGGTTAAAATTGTAGACAGTGGATGGAGCCAGCATTGCTAGGCTCAAATACTTGTGACCATGGGCAAAGTATTTAAACCTCTTTGTGCTTTGGATTCCTCCATTGAAAATGGATAAAATAATACCGTATACCTACCTTATAACCTTGCTACTATTATCCAATGTATACACATCCGTAAAAGCCCACTTAGGACAGTGGGCCATAGCAAGAGCTGTATATAGGCGGAGATGATGATGACGGTGATAATGAGTAACAGTGAATGCATGCTGGGCAGACAGCAAGGACGGCTGTCTACCAGGTAAGTCCGAAGAATGAATAGGCCCTCTGCCTGCCACTTGGCAGTCCTTCCCAGGAGGGTGGAGGCGCCATAAGTCGTATGAGACCCTGCTCCATATGAATGGAGCCGTGCTGCCATTCATTGCCTTGGGTGTGGGGAGAGCAGGCGGTACTCCCTGCAGCCAGCAGGCGTAGAATTTGGCAGCCTACCTGAAATGATTCTATCTCTGGTCCCAGTTCCAAGAAGACCAGTTGGCACTGAGGATGATGAATTAGTCCAGACTTCTGAACTGGCTTGACTCGGTACATTGACCTTTTTCAGTCCATGGTGGGGGACATGATTAAAGATCCAGCTACACCTGCTCGCCAACCTGGCCAGGCTTTCTGAGGCTCACGCAGGGAGGGAGGGGCACCCGCCTCCTGGGTGACCTTGGAGGCGCTGGGGAGCCACAAGGTCATGGAGCAGAAAAGTGCAATATCCATCCATGAAAAAGGAACGTGCTAGCTTTTGTCCTCTACCCTCTGCTTTGCAAGACCAGTCTGAGCCAGGGAATATTCTGGATATCAGTAGAACTTTGTGGAGTTGGCATTTCTCTAGGCCTACATCATGGCATCCGAGGGAATTTTATGAATCAGGCTCTGCCCCAGTGAACCCACTACTGACCCAACCATTCATTGCCAACAGGAATAAACAATATATATGGGTACCCACCACTGGGAGACCTCAAGACATGTCAGAGTTCCTGGGTGGTACCTCTTTTCATCTCCAGGCAGCCTGTTGGTTCTTGGTCTCATCTGGTTGGGACCCAAATCTCTGGTACTACCATAGGCATTGCATATGGACATTATAGTCACAGAGCACTTAGACTACTGACCACATGCACGGTGTCCCAAGAGATCTTCTCAGAACAGAAAGAGGAGGACTTGACTCCGAGGGCTGAGATTAGGATGAGTCAAGTACGTGCTCTGGGCACAAACATTAAGGGGTTCTCGCCTGTGTCTGTGGATATCTGGTGGCTGGATGATCTAGGATGGCCCATTCACATGACTGGCAGTGAGCTGGTTTTTGGCCTGGGTGACTTGATTCTCCCCAACGTGGCCACTCATTATCCAGCTGGCCAGCCCTGGCTCGTTCACATGGTGGTTTCAGGGTTCGAAGAAGAGCAGGAGAGCAAACCCCAATGCATCAGTGATTTTTCAGTCTGTGCATCGCATTTGATAATGTCCCACTGGGCCAAGGAGTCTCACGGCCAAGCCCAAATTCAAGTGGTAAAGAAACAGATTTCACTCTTCATGCGAGGAGAAGAATCGCTGGTCAAGCTACTACAGATCCTGTTGACCCAAGGGGCTACTGTGGAACAAAGCCCCCGGAGACCATCACACCTGACTTCGTGAAAGGCCCGCAGGTCTCAGTGTGGGTCAGAGAGTCATAGATGGCCTCGTTACGGGAGCACGTCCCACGTCGTCCATGTGTTCCCTGCCCCAGGCCCCAGGCCCCTTCCAGCTAAAAATGGGAAGTTGAGCAATTTATGGATCACGCCCAAAGTCAGTGGTCCACAGACGTGTGGACTCTGAAGTCAGTCATACCTGAGTTCAGGACCTGACTCTGCCTCTTACTTACGAAGTGACCTTAGGTGTGGCATTTCCCTGCTTTGTGACTTGGTTTCTGTATCCATAAACTGGGATGTTGGTACCAACCGCATAGGTTTGTTGTAATGATTTTTTTTTAATGTACTGCATTTCTTATTTATTTATTTTTTTAGGGGGAGGTAATTAGATTTATTTGCTTGTTTATTTTTGGAGGAGGTAATGGGGATTGAACCCAGGACCTTGTGTATGCTAAGCATGTGCTCTACCACTTGAGCTATACCCTCTCCCTTGTAATGATTTTAAAAAAGATCCTTAAAATGAAAAACTAGAACAAGAACAAAAGGATTAATGGTAAATGGACGAAGGAGCCATTGCACAAAGTTGCTCAGCGTGGCACCATCATATCGTAAGCCCTTGTGCAGGTGGCTGAGGGCGTTTCGACTGCTCCACCTATCTCCCTAACTGTGGATGTGCTGATAATTCTCTCCATTTCTCCACCCAGACCATATCCTTCTGAAGTAATTACTGTTTGCATTCCCAGTACTTTACACAAAACCTCAAATTCCGGGGTGCAGTGCTGAGAAAAGAACCTAGACTTTGGAGCCAGAAAACCTTGGTGTCAGATTCCTGCGCTGACGTTGACTGCTCCATTGATCTTGGGAAAATAATTTTAGTTCTGTGACCCTTAGTTTATATCTTTAACATGGGGAAAATAATACGTAAATCATAGTTTTTTCGGTGAGTATTCCCTGAGAGACTGCCTGAATCACCTCCAGAAGAGTGTCTGGCACAAAGAAGGCACTCAGTAAATGGCTTCTAAATTATTATTAATCCCTGGAGGAGTCTTTCCTACTCAAGAAAAGATGGAGGTTACACTCTGACCTGCCAAGGAATAACGTTATTGTAACAGCGAACTTTATTGAGCAGAGGCGCTGTGCCAGGCAGAACAAAAGTACAAAAGGACTCTTAGCTGGTTTGTCTAAAGATACTTTCTTCAACATTTTATGGCTTTAGAAATAATTTCTTATCATTTATGGCGAAGGTACAGAATAAAACTCATTGTTATGCACTGTGTCTTTCTTGATTCCATCGCTAAATCAGGTCAGCGAAAGATCACAGGCACTCATGTTGAGTGTATCCTTTTGTGTTTCTTAACCAAGTCTTGTTTTATGAAGAAATATATTAAAAGTGATAAATCATGTGTTAAATGTTGAAGATTTAATAAAAGGGAAGTAAAAGGAAATTTGAAAAAGAATATGTTACATTTCTATAGTAGAAAGAATATGCATAGAAATGCCAATGGGTTTAAAATCTGGTTGAAGTGGGTGATTTTCTAGGGAATTTAAAATGGGCAATTTTGTCTCAGGAAGAAACTGAAAATCAGAACAGGCAAATAACCAAGAGAGAAATGAGAACATTGCCCAAGGAGCTTGCCTTTTCCCAAAGCTCCAGAATAATAGGCTTCATGGGTAAATTATCTTAAACTTTAGAAGAGTGAAGGATTTCTGTTCATTTTATTTTACTTTATTTTTTTTCTATTTTCGTAATAAGGAACCTGTTGTTTTAAAATATCTTTGTCTTTTTTGAGATGCTTTACTTTTTCATTGAAGTACAGTTGATGTACAATATTATGTAAGTTATAGGGGTACAATATAGTGGTTCACAATTTTTAAAGGTTATACTCCATTTATAGTTATTATAAAATATTGGTTATATTCCCTGTATTGTATAATGTATCCTTGTAGCTTATTTTATACCCAGTCTGTTTATTTTAAATCCTCAAGTTATAGAGGAAAAAAAACCTTGACAATTTTTTTGAAGTTGAAAGTGAGATAAATCCAACTCAAATTAGCAATAGGAAAAGAGATTGGCTCAAGAGAAGGACATTGAGAATGGATTAAAAGCTTCAGGGACAAGGGCTTCAGACAATGGAACTGAGGAATTAGTCCTTGTAAAAGCCAATACTTTCTCATTATCCACTGTTATCAGTTAACTTTGCTGGGTAACAAACCATCCCAAAGTTTTGTGACTTAAAACAACAGTCATTATTTCTCATGATTCTGTGGGCTGTTTGGGTCATTCTTTTGATCCGGGTCTATTCAGCTGGTCTCTGCTGGGCTCTCTCATGTGGTTGATCAGTGAGTGGCTTGGCTGGTACTGGATCACCTAGGACGGCAACTGATACCTGGCAGCCTATTGGCTGGGGTGCTTCATTCCTCCTCCATGTGGTCTCTTTTCCTCCATTAGGCTAGTTTAGGCTCATCTACACACCAGTCTCAGGGTTCCAAGCACAGCAAGAGAGGGAAATCCCCCAAACCCGGGTGTTTTTCAAGCTTTTATTTGTGTTGCAGTG
The DNA here is from genome assembly GCF_009834535.1 of Camelus ferus. Lineage (NCBI taxonomy): Eukaryota > Metazoa > Chordata > Mammalia > Artiodactyla > Camelidae > Camelus > Camelus ferus. The sequence continues at coordinate 30,637,125 of NC_045713.1, read as the reverse complement.
GTTATGGCCAAGGCTAGATTCAGGGGTGGAGGAATATACTTCAGCTCTGGATGGGAGGGGCTGCAAAGTTACACTGCAGGGGTGCATACAGGAATGGCGGGGACTACATGGCCACTCTGCAGTCTACCCTGCTCACCCTCATCTGCTGTTCCAGCTTTCTTGTTTACCCTTCCAGATCTTGTCTGCTTCCTCCCTCAGAGACTGACCTATAAGGACTGCATCAGTGGGGGTTCCCTTACCCTCTGACTTCTGGTTGGGCTCAAGGGGAGGGACTAATAGAAGACAGGAGGGTGAAAGGAGAGTGAGCCTGGGGTCTTTATCGTCGAGTCATCTTGGCTCTACACTTTGAAGGTCACTGCTCCTCCAAAAACAGTCCCTTGTACACAGTTCTCTCCTTTTGGGTTCCAAGAGCTACTCTCCTTCCTTGTCCCTTTGCTCTTTCTGGCTCCCAGTTACTGCATTATCCTTCATGGTTTCCCAACACCATGCCCACACCTTTGTAAACAGTCCTTTTATGAAACCTGCCTTAAACTCTCTTAATTTCAATATGCCATTTGTTTCCTGGCAAAGACTATCAGACTGGATAAATGTACAATTCTAGGCAACGTATAAGAGAAATTTAAACATGGATTAAAAGTAAAAGAGGCAAAGATATACCCCTAAAACAAGCATGAATATAAACATGGTCTTAGTAATAATATCAAAAGAAGTAGAACTCAAAGCAAAAGGCAGAAACAGGAGGAAGAGGTGGAAAGTGCATTCTCATATATGACTGGTGAGTGTGTAAATTAGCACAGTTTTTCTCAAGAGAAAATTACCAATATGGGAGATTGGCCAAGATGTCCCTGAGCTCACTTCCTCTCACGAGCACACCAAAATCACATCTACCCGCAGAACAGCCATCAATGGAAAAATTGGAGCCTACCAGAAAATTACCAATATGTGTCAAAAGGCTTAATGACCTTTTTGACCTAACAATGACTAAACTTAATCTTTTTTGACCTAAAAATTTCAATTCTAGGAACTTTTGCTAGGTAATTATTCAAGGGTACATGTATATATTTAGCTAAAGTGATATTCATTGCATCTGTATTTATACTAGCAAAAATTTGGAAACAACCTAAATAGCTGCTGATTGGAGTTTCTGTAAGTAAAACATTCCAGTATGATGGGATGCTGTGCAGTGATTAAAATGTCATAGTGTCTGGGGTGATGGAAATGCTCTATGTCTTGACTGGGTTGGTGCGAGAGACAGGTGCACACATTTTTCAAAACCCATGAAAGTGTATGCTTGAAATTGGTACATTATTGTATGTCAATGATGCTTCAGTAAAAAGTCCCAGTGATTAAAGTGTTACTGACATGGGCGTATATAGTCATTATATACTGCCAAATGAAAAACGCAGACGACACAGCATATGTATGGTATATATCAAAAAATACACAAATATACAGGCAGGTAAACACAAAAGGCCACATTAGCTACACATGTTTTGGTGGCCATGTGTCAGTTCTGCTCAGTGTCTGATTCCAGCCTGTCGCCTGCAGAACTCTGAGAAAGACTTCAGGAATTTCTTTTGGGGGGTGGGTAATTAAGTTTATTCATTTATTTATTTAGTGGAGGTACTGAGGATTGAACCCAGGACCTTGTACATGCTAAGCATGCGCTCTACCACTGAGCTGTATCCTCCCCTGCTGAGTTTGGGAATTTCTGTAACTGGTTTCTACAGTCTTGTTTTTGATGTCCCTTCACCTCCAGATGGACTCAGCCTTCCCACTGAATTTGGTTAAAATCAAACCTGAGTGAAGTCTTGGGTATAACTGTAAGCAATTATAGTTGCTTCCAGACGTGGTTACTCTTAAGATCTTCCATCAGCTTAGTGCCCCAAATGAGACTTTTCAGGTGCTCCTGGTAAGATTCTGGCCCTTGATGAGCCAATTCAGGTTTGGCGCCAGAGGAGGGAAGTCCTCACTCTGTTTGTCCCAGGCCCCACCCATTTCCTGCCTCAGCACTGGGGGCAGTAGGACATAACTGTCTTCAGAGAAAGGGCCCACCTCCTCTTACATCACATTGTCTGGTCTCCTTGGCTCAGATAAAGCAACACAGCAGTCGACTGCACTCTTCTCAAAGCCTGGGGGGGTTCAGTCTTATGTAACTCCACGTGGAGACACCCCACAGTTTAGTTCTGATGATGCTCCAAGACCGTCTGGTTCCTTCCAGGAGGTGAAGCCACAGTTAGGGTTGAACATCCCTCTTGGCATCATGGTAAGACCTCATCATCACCTGGACCAAAAACTCATCTGTATCTCTCAAGGATAAATAATATAAGGGCCGATTCGGTCTAAACAGTACAATCTCCCTCTTTCTCTCTCATGTATTTATTAACTGTCTAAATCTGGAAATGCACCAGGACTATTATTTATTGCCTAACACTGCGATCTATGACTTCCGCATTCACAACAAAAATGCTCAGTAATCAGGGGTGTGTGTTACCAAATGGCAAAAGGACGCCTCACAGGGGAGCTGGATGCTCTCCAAGGGTTGGCCTGTCTAGCTCAAAATCTAGGCTGTCATGAAATGTCCAAAAGCTGTTGTATAGATTTTTTGGCATGTCTTCAAAGGACAGAATCAGGACTGAGGACCGTCTGTGTGGACTAAGGAAGAACAGCCCAACTGGCTGCTGGATAAGGGTTTAACTCACCATCCCAGTAGAGCAAAGACCAATTGTCATGGGTGCTGTAGAGGGCTATCTGGGGTAGACGTGGGCTTCTTCCCCATTGGTGCTTCTTACTAGTTAGTGTTGTTTGGTTGCGTGCAATTGAGTTTGCTTGTTTTAAAGGAATTTATTGGAGCGGGTATAACATGCTTTAGAGAATTGGAAGAAGTCTTCCTGAACAACCAGACCACTTCTATCTGATTTTGGTTCTTGTGTTGCTTTGGCCCTAAATTCAAATTCCAGAAAGAGACACATTATTTGGTGAAGCTTAAGTTACCTAACCAGTCCCTTGGTTGGGGCTTTTAGGTGTTCCGTCCAAGACAGTGAGAAGGGGTGGCTCTTCAAGGGAGAATTGGGGCAGAGATGTTTGTAGATCAAAACAACGCACCTCCGCTACCATTTCTAAATGCTGCTTTGCAGAATACGGTCAGGTCAAATGCTGAAGGGTTATTCTGGTAGCTTGCTAAGAAGACCTTACCTGAAAGAATACAGACAGGGGTCTGGGGATCTGTATTTTAAAGTCCTTCAGGTAATTCTGCTGGTTAGCCAAGTTCGGAAACATAAGACTGTATCATTTAGTGATTCTGAAACCAGAATGAAGGGGTTTGAACCCCAGGTTTGCCACTAACTAGCTGAGTAATCTTGGACTAGTTACCTAACCTCTCTGCCTCAGTTTCTTCATCTGAAAGAAGAGGATAAAATGGTACCCTCCTCCTGGGGTTCAGATGGGGATTCAGTGAATTAATCCATGTTAAAGGCTGCTTGCCATGGAGGTGCTAATTAATATTGTTACCACCAATGGTCCTTTCACGTCTTAGAGTGTGAGTTTCAGAAGTCCAGCCTCATTTTTTGGCATAGCCGGCATCCCTCTTGTTTGCCACAAAATGGAAATATAGAGGCACTTCCCATGGGCTGGTTGGGGGAAAAGTCTAATAAAAAATGATGGCCATGTGATAAAACGTGGTTCTTCTGACCTTGAAGTGAATTCCACCTCTTTCTCCTGCTCCCGTTTACCACGTGTCAGTGATGGCATCTGCAATGCAGAACCCGCATGTAAAGGTCAGAATGAATTGCTTCTCAGCAGCCCTTTGTCCCTCCCTGTCACAAAGACACAGAGCTTCACACTGTGGAGGAAGAAGCAAATCCGTAGTGTGCAGTGTCTGGAGAATGGAAACCAACCGTTTCTCCTGCACACAAAGAGGAGAGGAGCTGGGACGAAATGAGGCGGGATGTCCTATCTTATGAATTATTTTGGCTTCTCCTGTATAGCAGGTGGGACCAGCCTCAGAGCCTAATAAAGGCAATTTCCCAGAAGGTCTCAGCCTGTGGAGGCTGCAGACTTGGGGGAAATAGAGAAACCAAAGACCAACGACTCTGGAGAGAGGCAGCCTGGAGGGATGTGAAAGGCTTAGTCCTGAAGTCAGAAGGGCCCCCCACACCTCCAGGGGTCTGGGAGTCCATGACTTCCAAGTATTTTACTTAAATAATAATATCTGAAAGCCAGGACTCATAGATATAATTCTGTTTTAAGCACTTTGCATATAGTATCTCTTTATTCTTTTTTTTTTTTTAACTGTCACTTTAAAAAATTTGCTTTCTTTTTACTGGAGTATAGTCAGTTACAATGTGTCAATTTCTGGTGTATAGCATGTTTCTGTCATATATACATATATTTGTTTTCATATCCGTTTTCATTATAGGTTACTATAAGATATTGAATATAGTTCGCCATGCTATACAGTAGGAACTTGTTTGTCCATTTTATACATGATAGTTATATCTGCAAATCTCGAACTCCTAATTTATCCCTTCCCACCCCCTTTACCTCCTGGTAACCGTAAGTTTATTCTCTACGTCTGTGAGTGTCTCTCTTTATTCCTCACTACACTCCATGAGGTCGGTACTGTCGTTATCAGTCTCATTTTACAGATAAGGAAACTGAAGCTCTCAGAGGGTGAGGGACCTGCCCAGGGTCCAGTGACTAGTGAGTGGTAGAGCCAGGATTCACACCCAGGCAGTCTGGTCCGGGGCTGTGTTCTTACCCGGCCCCCTACCCCCTTCCTGATTTCAACCCTGTTCACCTGGAAAATCTAACTGAAGCAGACAACCCTTTTCTCCCAGAACCGCCTGCCCAGATCTGCATCCCCAGAGGCTGCCTGACCCCATGGCCTTGGCTCCACAGGGTCCTAGATACATGTGGACGTCTGCCCCCAGTTGGACCAGTCAGACTTCCCTTTCTAGGAATTTAGAATTTGGATTCAGAGCTGCTGCTTTCAGTCTGGGCTGGTCACATGGTTTTTGAAAACTGTTTATCGTATATGAAAAGTGTCCATCTTGACGAATTCTCACATGGCGAATATGTCTCTGTAACCAGAAGCCCAGAAGCCCTCCTGTGCTCCCTTGTAATCCCTACACCTCCAGCTCCTTCCATCAAGGTAACCACTACCCAGATCAACAGCTCCTTGCTTGCTGTTTTTTCATTGAACTGTTTATTTTTATTTTATTTTATTCTTTTTTTTTTTTTTTTGGTGGAAAGAGTACTTAACATGAGATCTACCTTCTTCATACACTTTAAAGTGTATAATGCAGTACTGTTGTGTAGACACAATGTTGTACAGATCTCTAGAGCTCATTCATCTGCTTAATTGAAACTGTATGCCCATTGATTTGTAACTCCCCACTTATCCCTCTCTCCAGCTTCCAGCACCCACCATTCCACTCTTTGCTTCTGTGAATTTGACTATTTTAGATCCCTTGTATGAATGGAATTATGCAGCATTTGTCTTTCTGTGTCTGGTTTATTTCACTTGACATAATGTCCTCAGAGTTCATCCACACTGTCCGCTGCAAAATGTCCTTCTTTTTAAAGCCTGAACAGTATTCCATTGTATGTAGAGGCCACATTGTCTTTATCCATTCATCTGTCGGTGGGCATTTAGATCGTTTCCTTACTGTTGTGAATAATGCCGAAGTGAACATACAAGTGCTAAAATCTCTGTAAGATCCTGATTTTCAGTTATTTTGGATAAATACCCAAGATTCTGGATAAATACTGAAATTTGATTATGCTGGATAAATACCCAATTATTTTGGATCAATATGGAAGCAGGGTAGTTGGATCATAAAGTTAGTTCTATTTTTCATTTTTTGAGGAACCTCCAAATGGGCTGAAGGACTTGAATAGGCATTTCGCTAAAGAAGCCATACAAGGGGCCAACAGGTATATGAAGAGACGCTCAGTGCTCATCAGAAAATGCAAATCAAACCCACAGTGAGACCTCACACCTGTCAGGCTGGCTATTACCAAAACAGACTCCTAAGACAACAAATGTTGGTGAGGACGTGGATCAGTGGGAACCCTTGCTCACTCTTTGTGGGAATGCAGACTGGTGCAGCCACTTTAGAAGAGTGCCTGCTGTTGAACTCTACGCAAATGAAATTATTCAGGAGATCCTCTCGTGTTTGACTGCTTTCCTGGATGTTCTGTTTGTGGCCACGTGACTTTGAAAGAATGCGTGATGTCCACTGATCAGGATGTCCAACTTCAAAGGCAGCTGCGGCCAGGCTGGGAAGTAAATGAGTCAAGTGTGTGATCGCAGGGAGTGTCCTTCTTGGCGCTATGTGCCTTATCTGACGGGGGCAGTCATTATTCAGCTCCATTAAAAAAAAAAAAATTCCTGATCTTTAAAGGACCCAGGTCGAGATTTCCCAATTCTTCAAGTGAAGTCTGAATCTCCCAAATTAAATGCTGACAGATCATTCGAGAATTACATGTGTGGTATATTTAAAACATTTTTGGACTGAGTTTATTCTGTGGACCACCAGTTAACAACCTCTATAGGTAGGTAGGACCTGTCAATGGAAGGTCCTCTCCCCTCAACCTCTCAGTGAAGGGAGAAGGGACAATGTAGATTCTGTCAAATCATTCTTCTTTGGGGCATATGGAGGGGACAACAGTCCAAGGCAGAGAGCTTCCAAAGTGTGCAGGGGACCCTTCTCCTTGGCCGTTTGGCTGGGACACACACGCTCTCTGACCCTGGCACAACCTTGGTTAGGTAGGCAGCTGCTGCAACGCCCCCTGCTGTGCTTAGCGTTCTGTGTCCTGTGGGACCTGCAGAGGGGTCTGGCAGCCAGTCGCTTCTCTTCAAGTCCTCAGAAGAGGGGATCATTCATCATTCCACGTGTTTCTCAAGTGCCCGCTGCTGCCAGTGAATGCACAAGACCTGCAAGGACTCAACTTGGCTTCCTGTGTCTGCTCGGTTACCCCTCCACCCCCATCAGACCTTGCCATTCTTAATTCTTTTAAATTTGGAGAACCAGGCCATGCTGCCCTCCCATCAATTCAAGTCTCACCTTTTCTGTATATTGAAAAACATTTAAAGAGCTTTTGGCCTTTACTTGGCACCTTTCCCTGATTTTCTGGGCTGAAATAGATTCTCCTATTTTTAAACAGTTCCTTCTGGTACTTTCAGTGGTAGTCTGGAGGTGCAGGCAGAATGAAATGTTCAGGCTTGGGTCCTATTTGTTGATCAAGGCTATGGACTCTGGAGTCTGCCTGCCTGGGTTCAGATCTTGGCTCTGCTCTTTACAAGCTGTGTGACTTTGTAAAAGTCATTTAACCTCTCTGTGCCCCAGTTTCTTCATTTTCAAGATGAGGATGAGAATATGCCTACTTTGTAGGGATGTTGTATTAAATAAGTTAGTTTATATGCAAAGGGCTTGAAACGGTGCCTTGCATGTCATATAAGTGTTTGCTTGACTCAGAATCTTTCACCTGTTTTTGCCTTCAAACTCATCCCTTAGGTCTTGGCTCTGCTCCTTTTTTAAAAAATATATTTTAATTGAAGTATAGTCAGCTTACAATATTGTGTCAATTTCTGATGTACAGCACAGTGCTTCAGTCATCAGTCATATATGAGCATACGTATATTCATTTTCATTTTCTTTTTCACCATAAGTTACTACAAGATGTTGAATATAGTTCCCTGTGCTCTACAGTATAAACTTGTTGTTTACCTATTTTATATATGTTAGTATCTGCAAAGCTTGAACTCCCAGTTTATCCCTTCCCATCCCCTCCCCTCCGGTAACCACGTTTGTTTTCTATGTCTATGAGTCTGTTTCTGTTTTGTAAATAAGTTCATTTGTCTTTTTTTTTTTTTAATATTTCACATATGAGTGATAGCATATGGTATTTTTCTTCCTCTTTCTCGCTTACTTCACTTAGAATGACATTCTCCAGGTCCATCCATGTTGCTGCAAATGACACTATTTTATTATTTTTTATGGCTGAGTAGTATTCCATTGTATAAATATACCACAGCTTCTTTATCCAGTCATCTGTTGATGGGCATTTAGGTTGTTTCCATGTCTTGGCTATTGTAAATAGTGCTGCTATAAACATTGGGGTGCATGGATCTTTTTGGATTAAGGTCCCCTCTGGATATATGCCCAGAAGTAGGATTGCTGGATCATATGGTAAGTCTATTTTCAGTCTTTGAGGAATCTCCATATTGTTTTCCATAATGGCTGCACCAAACTACATTCCCACTGGCTCTGCTCCTTAATTCTGCATCTCAGCCCTTCCTTGGGCAACTTTGTCTCTTTGAGCCTCTTTACGTAAACCCTTAACTGTGAATCTCCAAAATTCACCTGAGCACTGATCAATTCTTCGGGCCTTCTTCTGTGTTCCCGGACTTTCCCCACCCTCATATTCTCTCCATTGCCAACTGCTTTTGTTAATAATGATAACATTTACAAGCATATCGTGGAGACACGGCCGGTTGGGTTCCAGACCACAGCAATCATCGAATATTAGACACATTTTTTGATTTCCCACTGAATATAAAAGTTATGTTTGCACTTGACTGTAGTTTGCTAAGTAGGCAATAGCATTATGTCTAAAAAGGCCATGTACATCCCTTCGTTTAAAAATACTTTACTGCGGAAAAATGCTACCTATCATGTGAACCTTCAATGAGTCACAATCTTTTTGCTGGTGGAGGATTTGAAAGATTGCGGGAATTACCAAATGTGACACAGAGACAGGAAGTGAGAAGATGTTGAAAAAATGGCACTCGTAGACTTACTGGATGCAGGGTTGCCACAAACCTTGAATTTCTAAGAAGCTCAGTCTCTTCAAAGTGCAAACGACGTGTGCCTGTGTTAGCGCCTCTCAGATGCCAGGTTCTGTTCTAAGCGCTCTGCGGACACTGATTCATTGAGTCCTCACCCCATGAAAAGATGCTTCTTTTACACCCACTTTACACCCATTTTATAGAGGAGGAAACAGGCAGAGAAGTCATCTGACTTGTCAGGTCACATGATGAGTAAGCAGATTTGAACTAGGGTTTGTATCATTATTATTATTTTTGGTGGGGGGAGGTAATTATGTTTTATTATTTATTTTTAGAGGAGGTGCTGGGGAATGAACTGAACTAGGATTTGAACTTGGCCTTTCCCTACCACAATATTCTGCCACCCACTTCTCCCCGAGCCCACAGACCCTGGACCAGTAGCCTCTTGTCCTGGTTCCCTGGTTCCTCTCTGTCTCATCAGCCTGTCGTTTCCCTCTTGCTGTGGAGTCATCTTTCCAAAACCAGATGTGATCTTGTCATTGTCCTTGAGGAAAACACGGCAGTGGCTTCCCGCTGTTTTTGAGACAATGTTGATTCTCTGATGTAGCTGATAAGCAGGGCCACCCTGCACCCTCCTCTGTCAACCCACAAACAGACCCGGTTATTCTGCTGCTCTGTAGCCCCGAAGGACTCGTGCCCCGTGCCATTCCCGCTATTCTCGCGAGAGTCCCCTTTGGAAGATAAGTGATCTGGTCGCCCTACTCGTGAGGCCCCGCATGCTATGGCCCCATTCGTCCCTCCAGCCTCTTCCTGACCCCTCCCTGCTCACCCCCTGAGCTTCCTTCTTTCAGTCTCTTGTCCTCCCCAGAAGCTCTGCCACCACTGGGCATTTGCACTTGCTCTTCCTTCTGCCAGCTACTCCTGTCTCTTTTGCCCCTTGAGTTCAGTGAGTCTCAGTCTGGGTTGCTTATCTGAATCATTTGTGGAGCTTTATACTAGAATCCTGGTGCCTGGGCCCATGGCAGACAAATGAAGTCAGATCTCTATTGATTTAAAGGCTCCCAGCTGAGTTTACTGTGCATTGAGATTTAAGAACCCTGGTTGACTTACTCATCCTCTAGGCCACAGCTCACCTCCTCAGGGAAGCCCTCCCTGATGTCCCTGACCAGGTCAAAGCCTCACATACCTCTTCTTGCTGTCACACATCACAGAGGTCACTTGACATTTATTTACATGGTGCCAAAGAGCCTAGATTCTGGGTCCAAGTTACTAGCTAAGTGACCTTGACCAAGTTGCTTAACTTCTCTGTGCCTCGGTTTTCTCCCCTGTAGAATGGGGATAATAAACCTATTGCATGTAATCAGTGAAGGTCAAATGAGTGAACTCTGTGTAAAGCTCTTAGAACAGTGCCTGTGTATATTAGTTGTTACTATAATAATAATACCTATTATTATTAGCCTGCATTGGAATCTAAAAGTCCCTGAAGGTGATGGGGTCAGTGTCCCCACCTTGGATGGAGCATGGCACATAAGTGCTCTTCCGTTTGTTTGCTGAGCAGAGTGGTGTCCCAGGGATGTTCTTGGTGACGGGGTGACAGGTCAGCATGCACAGGACTCGTCTTCCTCAGTCGGGGTCCTTGTCTCTGTGGACCTAATGGTTTAGGATCCTTGTTTCTAGTGCTCAGAGTTAGGGTCATTAGGATTGGAACCTGCGTGGGCTTGTGGCATCCAGGGTCCCAGGTGCTGCTGGCGGCCTGGCCGGCACTCCCTTCAGCAGTGCCCTGCATGTCCTTGTACATCAGGGCGCTCTCTGCTCTTCTGAGAGGCAGGCTTGGGTGTGCAGAGGGCTTCTGTGGCAGAGGGAGCTGTCAGGAAGCTGGACACGGTGCTCTGTGTCCAGAAATCAAGCTGACAGCGTCTCTGCAAGTTGAGTCACCCCCGTGACCTGGTCCTGCGTCTGGGCGACTCACACACAGCAGGAAGAGAGGGGTGCTCCTCCCTCTGTTGGCTGATGGCCCTGTTGGGGGAGGAGGGGTGGCGAGGGGAGAGGATGGGTGTGCATGTTTTGTGGCTGATGGAGGATTTATTTATAATGCAAGGGTGTCATCTGTTGCAGTGTGTCTGCTCCCTGAAAAGCTACGGTACACTCTGAGCAGTGAGTTCTCAGGGTGGCGTCCACAGGAAGAGGCGGGGCAGTGCCCTGTAAGCAGCCTAGGGGGATGACAGAAGGTGTCAGAACTCAAAGGGCCCCTGGGGAATACCCAGCTTAACCCTTTTGTTTTCTGAAGGGGGAACTGAGATCAGAGCATGGAGATGACCTGCCCAAGGACATTGATGGAGTTTTTATTTTAAGCTAATATTAGTTAAGTGCATACTCCCTGCCAGTCACTGTGCTCAGCGCGATATAATCACAATTTCACGAACCCTCACAAACCTAGAAAGCAGAAGCATTTATTTAAGCGTTCTATTCCACACACACTTACAGAGTGTTTGCTGAGTGCCAGGCACCGTGCTCAGATCTTTACAAAGATTAACTCGTTAAATTCACATAATCCTGTGAGGGTTTAGTGCTGTTATTACTGTTCCCACTTTAACAATAAGGAGATGGAAACACAAAGAGGTTAGGAGACCTGCCCAACGTTGCACAGGAAGTTGTTGAGTTTGGGATTCAGCCTCGGCAACCTGGTCTTACAGTGCTGACTAACCTGCTGTAGCTTCTCCCCATTTTACAGGTGAGAAAATCAAGGCTCATATAGCTTCGGGAACTTGCTCAAGGCTGCATGGCTGCGAAGTAACAGAGCTGGCACTGAATTTGGACCATCTGCCTTTAGAGTCTGACTCGGGAGCTCTCTGCTCAGTTTCCCTCAGCAGGGCTGGGGTTCCACAGCTGAGGGGTTCGAGCCGAGGACAGAGAATGGGGGCCGAGGCAGAGCTTGGAGCCAGGCAGTGGGGTGGCGTCGGCTGGGTCTACCTCGGTTGAAGCAGGATGCTATGCAGCTGAATATAGTTTTCCCCCGGGGGCACAGAGCCCCAGCCAGGTGCCCGCGAGGTCCAGGGTACGCCCTTCATCCTTCGGATCTTAGCTCAAGCTTCACTTCCTCAGGGAAGCCTCCCAGACCTCTCTGACAGTGGAATCCCTCACTGCAAACTCCAGGCACTGCGAGCTGTTCCCCCACAGCAGTCACAAGTGTACGTTTTTTTTTTTGCTTTTTTTTACTGTCTCCTCCCAGCTAGGCTGGGAGCCCAAGAGGGCAGACCTCATGTCTGATGTCGCTCTTCCAGCACCAGACACCTGCAAGGCACTCAACAATATTTGCTGAATAAGCAGATAAATCAATGAATTGCTGATTGCCTTTATGGAGGGAACTGGTGCCAGAAATCAAAGCTAAAGTTCAAGAGGTGGGGACAGAAATGGGGTTTATTAGGAAAAGTTACAACTGGGAAGACATGGGGATGCCCTATTACTAGTGATGTTAGCTGGTATTTATTGAGTGGCTCCTTTGTGTTGGCAACTGTTAAAGGCTTTAAGGAATTCACTCCGTATAACAATCCTAGGAAATAAATATCATTATTGTCCCTAATTTACAGACAAGGAAACAAGTGCGGAGAGTTTAAGCAGCATGGCCAAGAGACACAGCTAGTGAGTGGTGGAGCCACTTTGATCCAGGCAGCCCGACTTGGAGCCTCACCTGTTAGACACCTGACTAACCCTCTTCTTCGTGGTGAGCTGCACCCTGTCCCGGGGTTGAGGGTCGCCTGACCAGGTCCAGGCGGCACCTGCAGGAAGAGATGTGGCTTCTCATCCCCTGCCAACTCAGGCACCAAATCAGAGCTGAACCTGCAGGTCCAATGCCTGATGCCTTGAAGTCACTTAGAGTTGGGGCTGCCTTGTCCACGCTGGCAGCCTTCCAGGAGAAGGAAGACAGGTGCTGCCTGCCTGGGGGTGGGTCTGCACGTCTTCCCGAGGCTCAGAGAAGGGACGCACTGCTGTTCCATGTGGTCTCCCTCGGTCATCCTCCCTCAGGCGGTTGGTTATTCTCACTGGAGTTGCGATCTGGCAGGAGTTACAACCTCAGGTGCCTGCAGGGACCAGCCAGTCGCAAGTGGGCTGGATGGGGACAGTTAGGACTTGCAGAGTGTACCCACCACCCGAAGTGGGTGGCCAGGGTCAGCTCTAGCCCAGGGCTGACGTCAGGAGAGCTGGCTCAGTGTCACAGTTCCAAACTCGTCAGTGTTCTATATCAATCTGAGGGATACACCGCCCCCTGAAAGTCGGGGCTCCCCACTGCTTGTGAGTCTCACCCGGAGGCCTGGAAATAAATACTTCTCTGCAGGAGATTTGCATGTATGCCCTGGAGGATGGCATAACCAGGCTACAAACCGCTGGCTGAGCTAATGAATTGAGATCACTGGTTGAAATAACATACAAATCCTGGAAAGGAGAAGACTAGCTTAACTTGAGACTGGCAACTAAGAAGAGTTTAGAGGGGAAAAAAAACTTTTCTGGAAGCACATAAAGGAAGGTTCAAATTACATGTAAATTCCTTCTCCCTCTCTCTCCCACTCCTTCTCTCTCTCTCATTCTCCTTCTTGCTCCCCTACCTACATCACCTCCACCCCCATCCCATCAGTCAGCGTCAGCCCCCAGCATGGCACAGTTCCTTGTTTTGAATTCTGATTGGCCCAGGTCTTCCTTCTTCAGTTGCATGTCACTGGCCAGACCTTGGTCCATTCGCACTGGCTGGAAGCATGAGGTCAGATGCTCTGTGGCTTACTGAGCTGTTGCTGTAGATGGGAGTTTTTCTAGAAGGGACGATAAGTAGGGTTGACAGAGATGGGCATTTCCAGTACAAGCTGGAAGAATACGTGGGTGAGAACAACCAAGAAAATTTTGAAAGCAGATGCTAACGCGGTGGTCAGGGTGGGGGGGTATACAGTGCGTGTTTTTAGGTACTAAGACGTTCTAAACCTATGATACATTAAAACAGTATGTGCTGAGGCAGGAATAGAGAGACCACTGGAGCAGAAGAGGAAACTGAAAAATGGACAAAGGATACAAGAGAAATGAGGGCATGATAAAAGAGGCATTTCACATCAGCATGAGAAGATACATTCCATACATTTGTGATGACAACTTGCTAAACATGAAGAAAAATAAAGGGCTTTCTTCAGGAAGCTCCTGTTAAAGTGAATTCCAAGGGAAATAATGATTTCAACGTAGAATGTGAGACTGTAAGAGGATGAAGAAAATACTGGGAAGGACTTTCTAAATATATCAACAAAGACCATAAAGGAAAAGGGAGAAATTGCACTTTATTTAAACACACACACACACACACACACACACACACACACACACACACACACACACACACTTGCAGTGTTATATGTTGAAAGAAAAAAACATCATCAAAATTAAAATGCAGGCGTGGGGAGGGTATAGCTCAGTGGTGGAGTGGATGCCTAGCATGCACAAGGTCATGGGTATAATCCTCATAACATCTGTTAAATAAAAACAAATAACAATAATAAATAAATAAATAAACCTAATTACCCCCCCCCAAAATAAAAACAAAAACAAAAAAATTAAAATGCAAATGAAAAACTGGGAAAATGTAAACATCATAGTGGAGTGGTTAATATTCTTAATAATTATAAAGAAAACTTGTTACAAATTATTTAGAAAGAAATGGACTTCAATTTAAACATGGATAAAAGATATGGACAGAAAATGAATGGTAAAAGTGAACATTTTATTTATTTCCACCAGTGACTTTGAGGCAGTTTTCCTACAATAACTCATTGAACTCTCCCATCAGCTTAGCAATTAGACATTATTATTAGCCCATTTTTAGATGAAGAAATGAAAAACTTAAAGGGTTAAATACTTTGCCCCAGAGTCCGAAAGCTAATATCTGTGAGAGCTGGTCATTAAGTTTGAACGTGGCTATTAATTAACCCTTAATGTTGACACTGACTCTGCTGCAAATCATAACCCAGCAAATCATATTTAAAATCCTACCAGAGTTGACACAAAAGAAGCTTGTCCTTAAATGGAACAATTACTTATTTGCTCAGGGGGGCGGGAGTGTGGTAGCAGTGGACATAGTGTATCAGACCGTCCCCAGGCCCACGAACATTTACACAGCGTTACAGTTCTATGCACTCTATTCTCCAGGAACAAAATGAAAGATCTTCACCAAATTACAGTGTCCGCCTTATAACTGCAGCGTGTGTGTAATTACAGCTTCTAACATTCTGCTCATTTCAGGTTCACAAAAATCTCAGTCCACACAGTCCTAGTGAAGGCTTCCCTGCCTCTTTGTCTTGGGAATTTTTGGCGTTCTCTTTGCAGTTTGGAGCATAGTGGTTCTGTTGTGTTACCTGGCATGGTGGCAGGTGCTATGAGATTTTCAGGTACCCAGATCGACACTAAAATATTCTACTTTCATCCAAAGTCTACAAAGGTGTATATGGAGAAGTCGTACTCCCCATCCACTTTTTCTCCTCCTGCCTTTATAGAGAAACACTTTTATTAGCTTCCTTTACTTTGTCTCCTTCTGGCATTTGTTTATGTAGGTACGAGTAATTTAGAACAGTCTTTCTTACCCCGCCTCACTTTCTTGCCCAAAAGGTAGTAGGCACCATATGCTCTTCTGTACCTTGGGTTTTGCTTTTTCTTTTTTGTTTTCACTTAAAAATATACTCTTAAGATTTTTCCATAGTGGTGCAGAGAACTCTTGGTCTCTATACCTGAGTAGTAGTCCGTTGTGTAGCTGCACTATGATTTATTTAAGCATCTCCTGCCCTATGACACGTGGCTCATTTAAAATCTTTTGTTATTATAAATAATGCTGCAGTGAACAACCATGTACATATATTATTTCCCGTGTATGTGGGTTTAACTCCAGAATCAATTCCTGGAGTGGGACAGCTGGGTCAAAAGTGGAGAAGCGTTTGGAATTTTGATAGACAGTGTCCAATTGTCCCCATGGGGTAAAACCAATTGGCTCACTCTCCAGGTAAATGTGTATGTGTTTCCACAGCTTGCCAGTGGAGACCACTGGGATGAGCATCTTAAAATTTCATTTTTAAAGTGTATTAGAAAAAAACATAATTTGCGCATCGATCCCACGAGTTCACACGCTTAACTGAGTTGTCTTTTTAAATAGGTTTAGGTAGAAATGGCATGCTGAGTTAAAGAAAAGCTCCAAGTAAGTAATATTACAGATTCGTATGGACACATGCAAAATTAGAACGACTCAAGACTGAAGTTTGCGAAAGTGTTACCATGATTCTTTTTTCTGTTTGGATTGCTGAAATCAAGAGCTTGTACTTCCTGTGTGCAGGGCACTGTGCTGGGAGCTTTAATCATCATAGCCAGTCCATAAGGTGGATACTGTTTTTATCTCCATTTTTATGGGGCAAGGAACCAGAGACTCAGAGTGGTTAAGGCACTTGCCTGAGGCCACACAGTTAACACCAGAGCCCATGTTTGTAAACTTCCTTGTGTTCTGACGGTATTTCCAACTGGGATCTTCAGGTTGGCCTTGCCTGTCTACCTCCTGGGAAATGTACGTTCGGGGTATATTTTGTGGCCTGCAAAGGTCCGGGGACGATACAGTCTGAATTTACAGGCTTCTGTGATGGCCTCCTCTGACTGACACCGTTGGCCTGTGCTTTCTTGGCCTTTGTGTTTCAACTCAGCTTCCTTATCCCTGTAGCTTTGCCTCGGCCCAGGCAGATTTCAGCCCACCTGTGCACAAAGCCGCACGGCCCATTCAGACTGAAAGAGGCTATTTTAGGTTTTGGTTTAGAGGTTTAAAGTTTTTTTTTTTTTTTTTGATTTCTGATCTGTGCTTCCTTCCTCCTTAGCTGCTTGTGCCTGGAGTCAGGTGATGGACTGAAGATGCTGAGCTGGGATCTGCTTGTCCTTTGGTCCTGGGTGGGTGGGCGTTCACAGGGAAGACTCTGGTTTGGAGGTGGGGATGGGGAGCTCCAAGGGACTGGACACTGGCTGGTGCCATATTTGTGTGGGATGAAAAGTGTCCCCATCTGTAACCCCCTGTCAGGTGGGAGACCCTCTGGGAAGGCTGAGGAGCTGGGAGGCTGCCAGGTGACACTCAGGTGTCCCCACTCTCTTGCCCTTGCATCTCTGGAGCCTGACGGGGGTGCCTGTGCGTTGTGTGGTGATTGCAACCCCACGACCTCCATCACAACTAACTGACCACTGACTCCGTGCTGACCACTGTGCCACATGCTGTGGCGCCAAGGCTGGGGAGCCCTGGGCAAGTCACTGCATCTCTACGTCCCTCGATTTCCTCATCTGTAAAGTGGGGGCCAGTACATAGTACATTCTTCATATAGTGTTATGAGGATTCAATGAGCTAATGCCTGGTAACTCCACGAGCTCCTGGCCTGAGTAAATGCCCAATAAATGTTAACTCTGACTCATGGAATATTTATCGAGCATCTTCCGTATGCCAGGTACAGTATATGCCCTGGGATGTCATGGTGGGCAAAATTCCCCTGTGTTGCTTGCAGCTAAGTGTGAGAGAGATGCAATTAAACATGCGATTACAACACAGTGCTTTAAATGCTAAGCTGGGGAAGATGCTGGGGGGTAGTGCATGGAAATCATTTCTTTTTAGTTCCTCTCTACCATTAAAGCGTAAGTTCCATGAGAGCAGGCCTTCTGTCTCCCTTCCTCACAGTTGAATCCCCAGTGCTTAGGAAGAACCTGGCTCTCAGGAAACATTTCCTGGGTGAATGAACAAAGGAAAGCAGGAAGGAAGTGCTATTTTAGCTGGACCTGAATGATGAGGCATCAATGAAGTCGGGGCTTGAGGAGAAAAGAGAGTGTAAGCTGGTGCATCCCATCTCTGGAGATAGGCAGACCCTGGTGAGGCCCAACTCTGCAGGGGGCCAGCTGGTTGACCTTGGAGAAGGTCCTGCTCCCTCATCTGGGTCTGGTTCGTCATCACTGCAATGGGAGTGAGTAACACCTTCCACGTGGCTGTCACTTGGCATGTGGGCTGCTGCCAGTCGAGGATGTTTTCTTTTTCCTTCCCTTCTTTGTGCCACTTGGCATCTGCTGATGCTGAGATGGAGAAGGTTCTTGATGATAATATCTGGTCAGAAACTGTTGACTCCTTCTCGCTGGGATTCCCTGCTGAGATGCATGGAAGAAAGTGCACAGCCAGCAAAGGGTTACTTCATTGTTAGTTGGGGTTTTGCCTCAAGTCTCGAAGTAGAGCCCATGAGGCCCTCAGAGACTCCTCTACGCTAGGTAGACCTAAGGAAGTTAAAAACCTGCTGAAAACGAATTTGTGGCTCCTTTAAGGTCAGCCTATCAGGGAACTCAGAGGGAATACAAGAACCAAGAGGAGAGAGAGAACTTAACCCCAGGGCTTGGAGTGGAGTTGACCCAGGCCACTCATGCCCAACCTTCTTAGGACAAGATCATGGTATCTGGACTCAGCAGCCTCCTAGGAGAGATGAACGAGAGAGAAAGATGGCAGGTACGGCTTTTAAAGCCTGTGCAGGCTCCGCCCACCGAGGCTGGGCCAATCAGTGTCTTGGAAACTGACCCACCCAATTGGCTCTCCTCCTTCTTAGAGACTAGGTAGGGGAATGAGAGAAGCCTTGAGCTCCCCCTACAGGCCAATACTAGTCATGAACAGGTGGGGGTTTTTTTAGGTGGATTTGAGGCACTAATTTCTCAACTTTAAGGTGAATTCTCAAAGGGCGGGCACAGGGGAAGCGTTTTATGGCACCGAGTGCCAGGACTCTTTCTAGGAACCGGATGTATTCCTTAGTCTTGTTGCCCAAGAATGGAAACATGGTTGGTTAAGCCATCAACTGGGAGTCTTAAGTTTTTGTTTTGTGATTTCCAGGACCTGCTGTTGTTACTGGGGTAACACCTCAATTCTCGAGCAGGGGAGGTGGTTATGGGGTCCTTCTGCATCCTGGGAGCCCTGCAGGGTCCCACAGCCAGGACAGGGCAGACCTAGCCTCTCAAAGTTAGCCCAGAGCTGTGCAAGGGCCAACTCTATCTGCCTGAGCACAGAGGCTTGGAATGTCACAAAATAAGCTTTGTATAGCCCAATAAAAAGATGCAGGCCAACAAGTATTCATTGAAGGAGGATTTTTAGGGAGGCTTATTGAGATAGAGTTTTCATGCAACAAAATTCACTTTTTTTTAACATAAAGTAAAATTCACCATGGTTGATATACAGAACATGCCAGTCACCCCTCAAAAGTTCCCATGTGTTGTTCCTTTGTCATTAATCCCCTTCCAACTCCAACCCTTCTTAACCACCTGTTTTCTGTCCCCATAGTCTTGCCTTTTCTAGAATGTCATTTAAATGGAATCATACAGCATATAGCCTTTTATTGAAATGGAGTCATAAGGCACCTGTCTGACATCTTTCTCTAAGCCTAGTGCTTTTGAGATTCACGAACTACTGGCAGAAGTTCATTCCTTCCTACTGCTGAGAAGTATTCCATTGTGTGGAATTGCCACACTTTGTTTATCCATTCACAGGTTGAATGTTGAATGCTTTGGTTGTTCCCAGACTTTGGCTATTATCAAGTAACATGGCTGTAAACGTTCAGGGTTTTTTTTTTTTTTTTTTTAATAGATACATACGTTCATTTCACGCCCAAGAGTGAGACTACTGGGTCATAGCTGATATGGGTATGTTTACCTATGTAGGAAACAGCCACATGGATTTCCAAATTGGCTCTATCATTTTGCCCACTCCCTAGCATTGTATGAGTTCCAGCTGTGTTCTCTCCTCACCAGCCCTTGGTATTGCCAGTATCAATTTTCTAAAATGTTAGCCATTCTAGTAGGCGTAAGGATTATTTTAAAATTTTTGAAAATAACAGTTTCCTAAGGGAGAAACACTTATCACTTTAATTGCACATAAAATAATTTCTGTTTATTTTCTTACTTGTCCATTTTCTGTCTCTGTTACTAGAATATATTTTGAAAAGGCACCTGCCTCAATAAATAAATGTGAATGGATGAATGAATGAATGAATGAATGAATGGATTAAGGAAGAGGTGGGTATCACAAAGGTGAGGATGTCAGATCAGCCCTGGGTTGACACTCAAGGCCCTTGTTTTTAACTTCTGCAATATACTCTTTCACAGAGAAAGCAAATTTCAGGCTGGGTTGGGGGAGAGAAGAAGGAATTTTTTTAGTGAGAGCATCTCTTGAAGGAGAAAGATATGCGCAGAGCCGGAGTCATGAGGGGTGTGGCATGTTTGGGAGTATGAACAAATCCTATGTCCTAAAAGCCTAGTATGTGTTTGGGGGCATATTTGGGATCACATGGGGGATTTTGTAATAATAATGCAAGAGTTTATACTGTTTACCATGTGCCAAGTGGTCCTAATACCTCTACATAGGTTAATTCATTTGTTCTTCCCAGTGGTCCTATAAACTTACAACAGTATCATTATCTCTATCTTACAGACAAGGAAAGTGAAGCACAAAGAAATTAAATAACTTGCCCAAAGTCATACAGCAAAGAAGCACGCAGGCAGTTTATGCTGCAAAATCTGTACCTTTAACCACTGCTCTACAGTTACGAAGGGCATTTTAGTTAGTTAGGGAACCGTGTAAGCTGCTGTAACAATTAGCCCCCAAATGTAATGACTTGAATAAGACAGAAGGTAGATTTTCTCTCAGCTGTCTGTCCAAAAGGGCAAAGTCTAGGGCCGGGAGGGTGGTTTAATCCTTCAACACATGGCTCCAAGTTGGGGTCCAAGGTGGTTGTTTCTACTTCTCACCATCTTCCAGTCGGTAGGCAGGGCTGAAGGGGCCAGGGAGGCTGTGCACCTTCCTTTTAAAGGAATGACTGAAGCACACACACCTCATTGGCCAGAACTCAATCACATGGACACACCAAACTGCAAGGGAGGCTGGGAAATGTAGTTTCTAGTTGGGCAGCCAGGCTCTCTGCTACAACTCCAGGGTTCTGTTATTAAAAAGAAGAATAGGTGATGGTGGAAAACCAGTAGTCTGTGCCACAACCTGCAGACTGTTTGTTGGACCTTGAACTCTATCCTGTAGATGATGAACTACTAACAAATGACCTTTAGGTGGGAGGTTTCATGCTGATACTTGGGTTTTGGATCCCTCCAGAAGTTGCCTGGAGGACAAAGGAGGGAGGAACAGGACCAAGGGGACCTGTGTAACTGATGTGTCTGGTATTTTGCTTGGCCCTCTGGAGTCCTTGCTGTGGGCAGGAGTCAGTAGGTTCGGTTCCCAGATGGAGGACTTGCAGGCACAGTGAATGTGCTGGGGCTGGAAGGGGAGCCATCAGCTGTCTTATTCATTCATTCGTTCGTTCACTCATTCACTCAATGATTATTTATCAAGCACCATGTCTGGGCACAGAGCTCTGACGGTGACCCCGACAGGTATGATGAATGCTGGGGGTCAAGTTCAGTTCTCGTGGAGTTCTCCAGTGATGCTTAGTGCAGCATGAAACCTTGGCATGCCCCACTGACGCTGCCTCTTGTTTGTTTCTTTTGACTGTAGGACCCCCGGAGCAAACACAAGTTCAAGATCCACACATACTCCAGCCCCACGTTTTGTGACCACTGTGGGTCACTGCTGTATGGACTCATCCACCAGGGGATGAAGTGTGACAGTGAGTACCGTTGCTCTCTGGCAGCCTCTGTGGCCTGGGTTGCTTCCTTGTGGAACCCAAGCCTGTAGCACATTCTCCCAAATCCTGGGTGGGCCAGGGTACCCCTTGTCTGTTGCTGAATAATAATTTATTTAGCTCATGATTCTGCAAGGCTATCCTTTGGGTCTGGGCTGGGCTGACTCATGCCTGTGTGGTGGGAGAGCTGTCTGGTCCTACAGGGCCTCACATGCATGTCTGGAAGGATGGCTGACTGTCACCTGGGCAGTGGGGATGACAAGGCCATGTGTCTTTCATCCTGAGCAGGCTAGCCATGGCCTGCTCACACAGGAGGTCCCAACTGCTTTAAGAGGGCAAGTCCATTGATCAAAGCAAGACTCATGGCAAGGTTCACAGTCAGTGTGGGAGGGGACAGTCCACGGGTGTGGACAAAGGAAGGCACGGACAAATCAGGGCCATCCCTGCAGCTGAGCGCACAGCCGTTTCTAACACTGACATGTGGGGCTGATGCAATTCTTTGCAGAGCCTGCCTTCAGCACCCGCAGGTTTATGCTAGAAGGGGGAAGAGAGTGATTCTCTGGCCAGGCTGGGATGGGACAGGACAGGCAGGGGGCAGGACTTCTCTCTATGCAGTGAAAGGCTGAATGGCCCATGAGCAGGTGGTGAGAGCTGCAGCTGCAAAGGGATGGGGGCTCCATGTGCTGGTGGCTCCCAGAGGCCTGTTGACCTGCCACAGGCTGAGCAGTCATGAGGCCAGACTGTCCCTGTCACAGGGCCGAGGACAGAGGGAGAAACTCCCAGGGGCAGAGAGTGACAGAGGAGTGTGGGTGTGGATGAGGTGGAAAGGAGCACGAGGGAGAAACACACTAGTACAGACAGAGACGGATGTAGGGGCAGACGACACATGTGCCCAGGTGTAGGAGGCCGTGGGCGAAGCTACCGAGGGACTCAGCTAGAGAGAGACTCGAGCAGAAGGAAGGACAGACAGACAGATGGCCAGGCAGAATGATTGGAAGTGACACAGAGAGAGATGCACTCACACAGGCAGAGATACAGAGATGGAGGGAGAGCAGAGAGACAGACAGAAACAGACACGGAGCGACAGGGACAGAGACATGATACAGGTGCCGAGTGTGAAACTCATTGATGCTGGGAGGCACACCCTGAAGCAGAGGACCAGAGACCAGCAAAGAGACATACATCCATGCAGGTACCAGGAGACAAATAGCCACAGGGCAAGAGCCACAGAGACACACGTGGCGAGCGAGGGCTCCCAAATAGACACATGGCAGAGGCAGGGAGAGCCAGTGATGCCGATGCCGATGCTGATTCCGATGCCTCCTGCCTGTAGGCCACTGATTCCTATAAGCACGCGGGGCCCGGGAATGTGCCTCAGGCACATGGTGGGAGGGAGCTTGCCCTGACACAGGGCCCTGACACAGGCGTTCGGTTTCCAGTGGGCTCTCCCTTCCTCCCCACCATCCTCTCCCCACAACTCATTTCCAGTTTTGTAATTTGTCTGCTGCCCCCTGGAGCTTGGGCGGGCTGAGAAGGGGCACCCTCAGTACCTACCCCCTGCCCCCTGGGGATGCCATGCCCTCAGCTCCTGTGGCATCCCCTGAAATGCAGGCCCCCTGGGGTGACCCAGCCTCTCCTCCTGGCTTCTCAGACTGGAATGAGGGTCCCCCTAGAGAACATTGGATTCCTGGTTCACCTTTCTGAAGCAGCTTTGGTTCCAGAAGACTTAGGGAAAACCAACCCCACATTGAAAGAAGCACCAATACCCTATGGAGTGTGGGAAGGGGGCATGTATTCATCGTATCACACAGGAGACAGATTCAGTCTGCAGATACATTTCATTCCTCCCACCCTGGGTCTAAATTCTCTCGCAATTAGTTATGGTCGATACTCTGTTGCTCTGCCCGAATCCCAAGATGATGTCCCTCCCAAGGGGGTAGTTCATGGCCAAAGACGGGCAGATGCAGGGGAGCAAAGGCCTGGTCCTCCTGTGTCAATTTGGGACAACTCTGAAAGGTCATCTGAGGACGGGAGCTCTCCTCATAGCCAGCTCCCAACTCCCCTTCTCAGACTCTTTCCAGGGAACCCAACCTGTTAGCCTGTCGGTATTTAAGAATCGGGCGATGTCACATACAAATCAGGATTCCTGCTTATCTTAAAAAGTGGGAAAATCTCGGCGTCCTGCGCCTGAGTGGGGGCTGCTGTGTTCTCCCATTGGTGGAGTCCCGCTGCACTCAAAGCTTCCCTGTTACCTGCCGCCCGTGGCATTGAAGTTGGTGACTCTGGCTTTAGACATGTTGGGGGTGTGCGGGGTACCTTAGCCATCGGGGAGAACGGACACGTTTCACCTCCATCAGGGACTGGGGTGGGGTGGGGGGGTGGGGGGCTGGGAGGAGAGTTGGAGAAGCCCTTCTGATGAGGTCCGGCCAGGGTGGGCTGGTCCCCGCCAGCCTCGGAGGGAAGGAGGGGGACAGGAAGGGACCAGTGTGGGCCAGCCTGAGCCGTGACCCCTCCCTGTGCCCCCGCAGCCTGCATGATGAACGTGCACAAGCGCTGCGTGATGAACGTCCCCAGCCTCTGCGGCACGGACCACACGGAGCGCCGCGGCCGCATCTACATCCAGGCCCACATCGAGAGGGAGGTCCTCATCGTCGTCGGTAGGTGGCGCTGGGGCTCCTGCGCCGACCCGCTGGTCCCAACCTGGCCGGACCGGAATGCTGGGGGAGGGGAGGCTGGTGGAGGGATGCACCGCGCAGCGGGCGGGGCGGGAGGTGCGGTGACGCTGCCTTCCTGCCTTCCTCCCCCCGACCCCGTTACAGCCCTTCCCCGTAGCAGGCATCCTTAGAAACCGCACCCCCCCGCAGAGCTCCGCTCTCAGCACCTCCGGTGCCCTGGAGCTCAGAGATGGGGCACCAGGAGAGTACGCTGCTTTTCTCAAAGACCTCGAAGGTTCTGTCGAGAGCCAGTAGAGCAGACAAGATTCTGAACACCTTAATTTTACAGCAGGCTTTGGCCAGTGAACAAAAACTACTCTGAAGCCAGACACGTATGCTTTGAAATGGGTTTCATCCCAATATCCTGGAAAATATTCAAATTTAAATTATTTCTGTTGCCCACTTATTTACTAGTCATTTATTTATTCTCTACAGATCTATTATTTCTAGGTTTTTGTATAACGTAACAATGGACAAGAAAATTGGTTTACTCCCCCCTCCCCCCCAAAGACTTCCGGCTTCCTCTGGGTTCCCCACCCCTCCCCACTCCCCATCCCTTCCCACTCTTTGGCTCAGTATCTTTGGAGTGTGCAGTTCTGTTTCCTTTATTAAGATTATTGGAGAAAGGATGCTTGGTTCTTCCTCAAAATTTTCCAGTGGGAAAATAGAGTCTTGATGATAAACACCAGTTTGGGGGAGTGTTACATCTTGGGAAGGGGAAGAGAGGTGCCATGTGGATCCCTGGGGACTTCCCACGTATTTGATGTATTTCAATCTTAAACCTGATGTGGCTACACTAGTTCCTGTTCTCTTGCACTTTTGAAATATTTCATAATACTAAGGGATAATGCAGCTAGCTGGAGAGGTGCAGTGGGACCAGGGGACAGAGAGAAGCCTGGTGTCTGTCCCTCCTAGTGGAACATTCAGGAAATGCTTGGCTCTGACACGTGCAGCTCAAACAAAATGGAAATCCGCCTGCAGTGGACTGGCAGCTGCTCATCCATAAAGCTGCGATAAATCCAACACTGAACTGGACCAGAAGGGGACTAACACTTTGAAAGAATTCTCTCCCAAAGGCTTGTGACAAACCTCTTAGACATTATAACTAATAATTTAAACAAGGCTTTATGACTTGACATTTTAGGAAATTGATCATAGAAGGGATTGATTTTGCAAAAAGTGGTCTGTTTCTGAGGCCCCGGAATATTCAGAAGCCCTTAAGTGCTGAGCCTACACCACATAAAGGTTGGAAAATATCCCTGTAAAATATAATCCCCGTTTTAAACCGAGGTTTGTAACACCCAGTGAGCTCTTAAGGAACGTGTATTCCACCGAATTGCTTTTTCCTCTAAAAGCCAGGCAAACGGCTGACTTCTCAGAGGAATGCTTTTGAGGGTCCCCAGATTTAAAGCCCAGGGGAAGCTGGGTTTCCCCACTGACCTCTGAGCTGGAGGAGCAAAGATGAGGCCCTGCTGCCCTCT
Organism: Camelus ferus; assembly: GCF_009834535.1. NCBI lineage: Eukaryota > Metazoa > Chordata > Mammalia > Artiodactyla > Camelidae > Camelus > Camelus ferus. The sequence goes on along the minus strand of NC_045713.1, from coordinate 30,611,453 downwards.
ACTGTTACTTCATGGGAACTGCATTGGTTTGTATGTCACTAGGGAACCCATCCAAGGCACAGTGCTCAAAACCAAACTGTAGCATAATGCCCTGTAGCCCATCCATTGCTCCCACCACAAAACAGAAGTGGTAAATTATGTGACATGATAGGGGCGTTAGCTAATGCCAGGGAGGTGATCATATTGCAATATATAAATGTATCAAATCAATGCACTACACCTTAAACTTACACCATGTTCTGTGTCAATTCTATTTCAATTAAATAGAAGACTTCCATGTTGCTTCTTTCAGTCATGGCAACAGCCTTGTGAAATATCTATTATTCTTGTTCGATGAATGAAGATGCTGAGGTTCAGAGTTTTGTTTCCAAGAGCTCACACCGTTTGTAATCAGCATCATTGTACAATAATAGCTAACATTGGAGTTTTTTAATGTCAGTCACTCTACAAAGCACTTACAGGCAATATCTTGTTTAAATTTTTTCAGCAACTCTGATGAGCCAAGTAGTATTTTGGTTCTGCCTATCAGTAAACAGGCCTAGAGAGTCACACACGTCATCACCGAGGTCTGGTCTGCTAGTACGTATGACGTACTAGGTTACTTTTCAGTTTAGTTCCCTGCACGCACCATCTCCCCTCGCCTTATTTATTCCCTTTGTGATTTAGCTAGGTTACCTCTTACGTGCGTTTCTTGGGGACTTAGTTGCATTGTGTGCGATACAGCGTCTCTTCAAATTCAAGGTCACAGTCTTCCCCCTTAATCATACAGAGAGGCTCTGTTATATCTCGATCACAAGCGGATGATTTTCAGGCAGTCCCAGTCACGCCCATGAATAGGGGACATATGTGTTCCCTGGAGCTGCTGTAACAAAGTACCACAAAGTAGGTGGCTTAGAGCAACAGATATTTATTCTGTCACAGTTCTGGAGGCTGAAAGTCTGAAATCAAAGTGCTGGCAAGGTCGGTTCCATCAGGGGGGCTGTGACGGAAAGTCAGTGCCATGCTTCTGTCGTAGTCTCTGGTGGTTGCCATCAGTCTGTGGTGCTCCTTGGCTTGTAGATGCATAGAGATCGGACCTCTGCCTCCATGATCGCATGGCCTTCTTCCCTGTGTGTCTCTGTGTCGAAATCTCCTCTTCTTATAAGGACAGCAGTCACTGGATTAGGGCCACCCTGATCTCCTATGACCCCATCATAACTTGATTACATCTGCGAAGATCTTACCTCCAAACAAGGTCATATTTACAAGTCCTGGGGTTAGGACTTGAATGTGTCTTTTGGGGGGATGCAATTCAACCATAGCAAGGGGAAGGAAGAAAAGTTAGGGCTCCCTTAAAGTTAGGGACAGAATATCAGTGCACTCAGGGTTCCGACAGCACTCCTTGAATAGCTTCCAGTGTTATTAATAGCACTTTATGGTTTTCCAAGTGCTTTGATGGTGATCCATGCATCCAGTGGAGGTGGTTGTATCACCAACATACAGACGGGGAAGCAGACCCAGTGAGGCTGGACAGGCTTGTCTGATGCCACATGCAGAGCAGGGTTGAGCATCTGGGCCCCCCGACTGCAGGTCGGTGTGCCCCGCTATTGCCTCTTTGCCACTCCAGGCACAGTCAGCAGCTGGCCCGGGGTCATTGATTGACTGATGGTAGAAGGACGGATGCTTTGACTGCAGTTCTCTAAATATAGAGCCGAGATGGAGATTTTTGTTCAAGTGATTTATTGGGGCTGCTCATGAGAGATGAGGAGTGAGGACGGAGCAGGGAAAAGCGAAGTGAGAGTGTGGTCTCCACTGAAGACTAGCCTCAGCCCGATGCTGCGGGGTTCTGGACCACGCATTACAGCCCAGAGCCAAGAGGGCTGTCCTGTCAGGGTCAGACACTGCTAGGGACTGAACTGTGTCCCCCTAAAATTCATAAAACTCATATGTTGAAGCCCCAACCCAATGAAAAGGTGGTTGGAGGTGGGACCTTTGGGAGAGAATTAGGGTTGCGTGAAATCATACAGGCGGGGTTCTTACAGTGGGGTTGGTGGCTTTACGGCCATATAAGGGCACAGCAAGAAGGCGGCCGTCTGCAGGCCAGGATGAGGGCTCCCACCAGGAACTGAACTGACCTGCACCTTGATCTTGGACTCCCAGCCTCCTGAGCTGTGGGAAATAAACATCTGCTGTTGAAGCCAAGCCTGCCCATGGTATTTTATGACAGCGCCTGGGCTGGCTAAGGCAGTCAGTCTTTGCTACAGGTTACTGGGATCAGAAGTAGGAGGGTGGTGGTACCTCCTGGGCGCCATGGCTTCGGTGTGGCTGAGGGCAGCTCTTTGGACACTGGGGCAACTGTGAACCATTAACAGCCAACACTCATAGCCACTGGGGCATGGGTGCAGCCTGGAGGGGGAGCTGGGCAGGGTCTGGTCACCTGGGAATCCCTCCGATCTCCTGAGCATCCTTCCGGTTTCATTGTTGGGACTCCAGGCCCTCCTTCTTGATGTTGGCCAGACAGATCAGATATGGCCTGTGGTGTTGAGCTGCCCCACTTCATCCAGACTGTAGAGGCACATCCAGTGTTGGGACTTGCCACTCTGCAGCCTAGGATTCTTTGCTCTCTGCTCTGAATGTCACCTGCTCTTTGAAATCCCACCATCCCCAGAGGCACCAGGCCACAGGTGCTTCTGAAAGATCTGAAGGTGGCCTCATCTCCTTTGGCCCCTGAAATCCAGGCTTTAGATCTGCTGTCCACGGTCTTGCAAGTCAAGCTCAGAATGGAAATCCGATCCGTTCTCTTTCTTTAAAAAACTCATCAGTGGTGTCTCGTTGCCCTCAGGGCAGACTCAGTGTAATGTGAGGATCTCATTATCCATTCTCTGTCTCCCTGCTTTTCGTTTAATCCTCCATCCTTTCCAGGCTGCCACCCACCATAGGACACCTGCATACTCTGTTCCCTCAGTCTGGAATGTTTGCCTTCTTGTCTTTTTCCAGCAGTTTACCCTTCCCCTTCCTGTAGATCTCAGCTCATTTTCACAACCAAGGAAGCTTCCCTGGACCTCCCCTCATTGCAGACATTCATGGTACCCTGAACTTGAACTTGAGTCAGTTGTGGTTTTATGTTGGGTTGGTTAATGTCTGCCTCCCACTGGGTTTTAAGCTCCATGAGAGCAGGGCTGTGTCTGCTTTGACTCATTACTCTATTCCTGGTGTGATGGGCATCACTAAATATCCGTGGAATCAGTGGATGTCTGTATGTATGAAGGAGGTACCACTAGAGGATTCTGATAGATTCCAGGACTTCACAGATGATCGCCAGACCAATACTTTCTGGAGTGAGGAACCGAAGTTCAGCAGGTAATTCGGTTCCCACCATCATTCTTAAAGGAAGGAGATCACACAGAAAATCCTAAGGACCAGGTCCGAGGTCAACAGCAAGTGTTACTGGGACTGGAAGCCACCTGTCGGAGCCATGACTACCTTTGTTCCCTGGACAGTGTAGAAACAGCACAGAGCAGCGGGACTTGGGGAACCACAGGGAAACATATGGACAGATGGAGCAGGCAGGATGATCAGAAGCCTCCATCAAAGGTGTAAAATGCTTTAGGAAGCCCATGCCCTTATATATAAAATACCCCCGCTCGATTCAACATCTCACTATTAACAGAGCAACTAATACCCCTTTATTGACGTTTCTGTCTTCATTACAGCCATCTGCAAATCCTTAACCATACCCATAATTACATCTCATGAAAATTGGGGCTGTTCTTAAAAAAAAAAAGCAGAAGGAGCAATTTTTTTTGATGTTTCTCTTTGGGATACTCAGTCAGGGTTCTTGTCATTGTATTGCCCTGTATGGAACCTTCTTAGTTAGACTGAAGCAGCTCCCAGAAAGACTTAGGAACTCCCAGTATTGTGGTATCTACATCCCTCCCAAGGTCTGACACCCGCACATCAAGAGAAGAACATCAAAGAGACGTAAATTCTTGACAGGCTATTGGCAAAGGAGGGAACCACGTCCACCTATACACTAGATTCCAAAATAGGTTTCAGAAGCATTCTTAAGAGAAGGGAAACTGGTGCTGAAAGCTCACAGAAGCCCTTCTTGTTACGTAAAAAAACTGTTTCAAGATACAGAAGGCTTTGCCCATCGTGGGGACTCTAACGAGGGGGGACGAGTGCAAGGAAACCAATGAGGACCCTTCATCTGGATTTATTCCACTTGGGTAGCTTCCTTCTAAAACCAAGATGGCAGGACAAGACCAGAAGAGCAGAGGGAAGGCCTGGGTCTGCTGTGCCAGAGGGTGAGGTGTGAGGCGGGGTAGTCTGTGGAGTGATTAGGTGTTTACAGTGTGAGAAAGGTGGCATGCTGCAGGTAGGAAGGTGGGGCAGATGGGCTCAGCAAGCATAGATATTCATTCATTCACCCATTCATTCATTCATTCACTCGTGACTACCAGATTGTATCCACTGACAAATGAGATCTCATTTCTACCATCAAGGATCACTCAGCTTAGTGGGAAAGATAGATATGGATAATTATATTACAATGTAGCAAGTACTGTGATGGTACCATGTGAGCACCCAGAGCAGATGGTACCATGAAGCTTGGTACCAAAGGAAGCCATGGCTGAGCTGAGTCTGTAGGATATGTAGGAATTAGCTGAGTGCAGGGTGGATAAGAGAAATAATATTAGCGATGTTTATTGAGTTCTTATTACATGCCAGGCACTTCACACAGATCCACTCATTAATCTTCACAAGCATCCTCTGTCATGGGAATTATTATTGTCTCCATTTTATCTGTGAGGGAACTGAGGCTCAGAGCCAGTTAGGTGACTTTGCAGGAACCAGAGAGTAAGTGGTGAGTCTCAGATTTGAGCCCAGGCAGTCTGGCTCCACAGCCCTCAGTCTCACCACGATGCTGTATTCCAGGCAGCGGGAAGACGGCGCACAAAAGCCTGGAGGCTGGAAATGGCAGGGGATGTGGGAGGCTGTTAGCTGGTGAATGTGTCTTCCCTTCCCTACGTTCTGGTTGTAAGCCCCTGTGGGATCTATTCCCTCCCTCTCCCAGTCATTCACTTGTTCATTCGACTGTATGCACTGAGTTTCCACCGTGAGTCAGGCATGTTCTAGACCCTTGGGGTACAATAGGGGATGAGACAAGCTGGGGTCTGGCCAGTTCCCTGGAACTCTTCGAATTTTTTCTCAGCTTTCCTCCTTTTGTTAACTGTGGAGAATTTCCTTCTGAAGGTTGAATTCATTGCCCTTTGAGTTTTTTTTCAGACACTGTCCATTTCCTCTTTAAAACCTGAGGTTTGGAAGTTTGGAACATAGAGCCAGAATGACCTGAAGGCTGTGTCTGCTTTATGCTCTGCCAGATGCTTCCCTGAACTAGTTCTATGATTTAAAGGGAAAGGGAAGAAAAGAGAGAGAAGGAAATGTAATGAAGAAAAATCCAGCTGGAATAATATTTCAAAATATTACCCATCAATTACAGGGATATCAAATGATCACAGACTAGGCCACTAGGGACCACTAGGGGGCAGCCTTTGCCTTCAAAGCCATTCTTCCCCAAAGGAAAGATGCCCAGATCTTGCAGAACAGAGTAAAACCACAACAGTACCATTGCCCATAATGCAAGGAAGTCACTTCTCAAGACCACACGTCATGGAGTGGGGACAGGACCCAGTTCTTGTGGATTTCCCTCTCCCGTATACACTACTGGTTAGTACTTCCCCCCAACGTTTTATCATGAAAAATGTCCAACATACAGCGAAGTCGAAAGACTTTTACAGTGAACAGTCATTTGGGCACCACCTAAATCCTGCCAGTAACATTTACTACATCTGCCAAGTCACATACCCATTCACCTCACTCTCCATCCATCAGTTCGTCTTTATTTTTGACACATTTCAAAGGAAATTGGAGGCATCAGTTTCCCCCAAACACTCAGCCTGCTCGTCATCAACAAGAATTCAAAACGTATTTAAACGTTAAAGTTTTGAGGTAAAATTTACGTACGGTGAAATACACATATCTTAAGTGTCCAATGGCTGAGTTTTGACAAGTGTGTAATCCTGACCCCTAGTGACGTTAATCCTCTTTTTTTTTTTTTTTTTGGTGATGTCACAGCTGCCATTGAGGATCTGGTGAAACTGTGAACACTATTCTCAGAGAAATCCCTGCGTGTGCAGACAGGCATGGTGCCCCACACCCACCCACACCCACGAGCTCCAGGAACTGGGGGGGCCACAGTACCTAAAATCTCTTGGATTACATCATACTTAGTAGTTGTTAGATGTTGGGGGGTATAAATTGTAATGCAGTAAAATAGGCTTATTCAAAACACCTTATGTGTACTCATTGGAGAGCAAATTCTCTTAGAACAAACTTAGCAAGACACCCACATTATTTGTCCCCCCTTCAGCGTTTTTGTAATGAAGTTGACTTAAATCCTATCTCTGTCTATGGAACGTGCATTATAGACAGTTGTCTGCATACCCGTGAGGCCAGGGCAAGGATCCTCCATCCTCCCTTCATGGGAAGCCTTTCGGCTTGTGAAGACATGCTGGTTGGTGTCTGGACACTGAAAGAGATGGAGTTGACTTGAGGAGAGAGAGGAAGCTGAAGTCTTTCTACCCAATGTTCTTTCTCTTGCTCCCTGAATGTCTGAGTCTCGTGAGAAATGTCAAGCCCACACTTCAGGATGTGCTGGGTGTTCAGTCATTGTTCCTAAATGCTTGCTGAGTGGTATCCGAGGGGACACTGCCAGGACCTGCAGGGCTGTGACTTGCTACCACTTTCGGGGGGGAAATGGTCCGGCAAAATCTATTAAAATGTGTATGCACACGCACACTTGGACTCTCAAATTCCCCTTTTGGGAATCCATCCTATTGAAATAAGACACTAGCCTGCAAGGAGATGACGTCCAGAACGAGCATGTTCATTGATGTTTTGTTTGTAGTGGCAAAGAATTGGAATCAGCCTGATTAGACTAATACCCATTTTAGGGAATATTACGCAGTTGTTGAAAGCAGTGACTCAGAATGGGTATTCGGGGCTTGTATGGAGCTGGGCGTGTGTTTTGATAGGAACTGGTTACACAGACATATTCACTTTGTGAAAATTCATCAAACTGTACGAAGGTGATCTGTATGCTTTTCTATATGTATATTATACTTCATACTATACTTGTATTAATTAAAAAGTTTAAATAATAAAACCCCGAAGTCATTAAAACCAAAATGAAACACCAATGGGTTAGAGCTATAGCTATTGGCCTGGGCCAGATCTGGCCCACTGCCTGTTTTTGTAAATAAAGTTTTATTGGAACACAGCCACGCCCATTCATTTCCATATTGACGATGGCTGCTTTGGTGGTACAATCGTGGGTTCATTAAGTGGCCGTATTGTCCGCAAAGCTTAAAGTATTTTCTCTCTGGCCCTTACACGTGCCAGTCCCTGACCTGGAGGAACATCCCTTAAGTGAGAGGATTGCATAAAAATGTATTTAGTATGATCTCATTTTGAAGAAATAACAGTCCAAACAGACACCTGCTATGTGTGAAGTTATGTTTGTATATTTTTGTAAGGGTGGGAAGAAAGGTGTGGAAGGCTCCAAACTGCTGGGAACACTGGGCTGGCAGGAGGACTGGGGAGATGGGAAAGGAGAGAGACCGGGGGGGATGGGGGGCGGGCGGTATCATCTCTGTATATGTCTCAGGAGTCATTTCTCGGATTGTGGTAGATACGTATCACTTTTATAATTTTGGGGGAGAGGAAACAGAACAGAAAAATCTCTAAATAGGAAAAATTAATTTAAATAAGGTCTCCACTGACAACGGCGGTGAAAATTGAATGATGTCAGTGACAGAGTGTTTGTGGCTTTAGGAGGACTCGCGTGGTTCCCAGCGGGGCAGAGCTGGGCCCAGGTCCCACCTGTGGGGTTTTGAGCTTTCATCATCACCAGCCATGTGTCTTTATAGCGTCCACCTGAGGAGCTGGCCTGCTCTCTGACCCTCGTGGTGTTTCTATTTGTCATCGTCTGGCAGCCCATGTCACTAGCATCTCTGTCACTACTGTCCCAGGAAGCATGTCCTCTGCTCCCTGCTTCTTGCCTGGCAGGCAGCCCACACTAACCTGTTCCAGACCCCCTCCACCCTGCCTCTCGGTCTAATTCCTTGGACTTAAAAAACTTCAAATACTCTGGTGCCTTCTAATTCTGTTTTCCATGATGTGGCCTCCCCAAGCCTCCAACTTGGGGGTGTTCACACTTTAGAAATTGTAGGACCCGGCTGCTCCGAGTGTGGTCCCTGGACCTCAGTCTCACCTGGGGGCTGGTCAGAAATACAGAACCTCAGGTTCTGTGAAGGCCTGCTGAATCAGAATCTGCATTTCTACAAAACCCCCTGGTGTTTGCGTGCACGCTGAGATCCCATAACCCTTGCCACAATCTGAATGGCACAGGGGCTGCATCTCGTCCACTAGATGGCGGGGTTGACCGTGCTCTGCTCCTGCGGGGCGGCCGCTGGTGGAAAGAGTCTGGGCTGCGGTGTGCCACCCCACCCACCTTGGCCATGGCAGTTTCAGCCATCATGAAGCTTTGATGTCAGTCCGTCAGGGCTCAGAATCCCCTCTTGTCAGTGGCCTGCATGCCCTGGAAGAGATATGTGGCACAGAGCCCCTGGCTTGAGCCACTCATGTAAAATGACCCCGACTCTTATTTCTTTTTTTTTCAGTTTAGTTTTCTTTTTCCCTGGTGGGAGGAGGTAATTAGGTTTATTTATTTATTTTTAGAGAAAGTGCTGGGGATTGAACCCAGGACCTCATGCATGCTAAGCGTGCGCTCTACCACTGAGCTATACTTCCCCCCCCCCCCGACTCTTCTCTGCTTTGCCCTGTCTCCTGCCACAGAGGGAGAAGGCATACCTTGCTTTTCCAGTCGCTCACCCCCAGCCTGCTCTTCTCACTGATGGGCTGCGAGTCTGCACTAATTACAGGCCAGTATCGTCTGTGGTCACAGAGCTTGAGCTTTGGAGTCAGGCCTGAGTTCGAATCCTGCTTCCCCCACGTCTTCAGCAAACACTGGTTGGGTGCCTCCTACGTGCGGGGCACTGCTTACCGTCATGAACAAGACAGCCGGCACCTGCTCTTGTGTCCCTGATGTTCTTTCTAATGATGGGAGATGAACCCCAGCAAACCAATACTAGTAGTAAAGTAGTAATAAAGACTACGAAGGAAATAAAATAAGGCAGAGGGCTGGCACTTTGCGGGTCTTCTCAAGTCATCCTATCAACAGCCCTGCAGCACGGTTACTAATATCATCCCCATTTTACAGGCGAGGGAACTGAGGCACAGAGAAGGTGGCTCACGATGAGCCCAAATCCCACGGCTCGGGAGGGGTGGAGCTGGGCTGTGAACCGGATGCTGCTTCCAGAGCGATCTGCTCTGGAACACGGTCCACCCTGCCTCTGTCCTGCCTCGGTGGGGGGTGACGGTGGGTCGTAGCAGCACAGCAGCTCCCTTTTCTTGAACACTTCCTGGCTGCGGGCTCGTGCTCGGAACTCAGCCAGCACAGCCTCAGCTGTCGGCGCGGTTCTCCCCAGGCCGCAGGGGCCGAAATGCTGCAGGGCCCGGCTGCCTGGCGCTGATGGAGACTCGCTTCCCAGGGCTCGGTTTTCCCAATGCTCCCCGCTCACCCATTTTCCTCCTTTGGGAGCATGCACGTCAGTGTTTGCTGGGCTGTGAGGCTGATGGTGATGCCACTTCTTCAAGTTGACCCGCTCATGTTGCAGACAGGATGACTTCACTGGCCAAGACCTGCCCCGGAGGCTGGCTGAATTCCTAGGTGGTGAGAGGTGGACAGATGGGGAAAGCCTTCTCTTTAAACCTCACAGTGGTAGGGCCGGGGTTGGGTTATGTGGTCCCTGCCTGGTAGGGAAGGAATAGCTGGATGGCTCAGGAGGTTGAGATGAGGGCGGCGACAGTCCCCACCTCAGAGCTACCTGGTTGTGGGAACCCCACAGGCAGTCTATGCAAACGCTTAGAACACCACCTAGTACGGACAGGGGCGCCATGTGTATTGGCTGCTATTCTGGTTGGCGTGGTTTACCCAACCCTTTCTGAGTTCCCTGGCTGATCGTTTTTGGATTTCCTGAATTTGGAGTTTCCTGGTTAGTGGCCTTTCTGTTTCCTCCCGAAGTGGTGCGTTTTCAAGATGTGGTTTCTGGGGTGAGGAGTCCAGCTTCTCGGAGACCCTGCCTGTCATGGGCAGGCAGAGAGACGAGTCAGAGGCACCCCTAATAAATGTTAACTGTTGTTATCGCGCTTGTATTATCCTCCTGGGCACGATGTATCCTGGAAAACTTATAACATCTAAGCCAAATCTTTGATGAGATAGTGACTCTACCCAGAATGGCCTGAGAGGGGGTATCTGCCCAGCTGAGGAATACAGGGGACCTGGTGCTATGTCTGTGATTTTAACACACTGTCCCAACGATCTAGGCAGCCAGCATGTACTAAGCACTTCCTGTGTGGAGGGGCTTTACGGGGAGCATCGCTGGTAATGCTCACCTGGAACGTTTGACGTTGTACCCCCATTGTTCAGGTGAAGGAGCTGCAGCTTGGAGACGTTAAGTAACTCATTTCAAGTTGCACAGTCATGATGTGGCCGATCTACGGTTCAAACCCAGCTGTCCAATTCCAGGGCCTGTGCTTCTAACTTCTACCCCACCCTGCCTCTCTGGGTGCTCGAGCTGGGGGAACTGAGGGCATCCAGAAGGTGAGAGGGAGAGGGATAGAATAAAGTTCACAGTAGTATCTTGAGAAGGCGTTTTCACTTAAAAATAAAAAGGTATTCAGGTTACAGCGGGAAACAGGAGGATACAAAGTGGTCTGAGCATCTGGGAGGAGCGCATCTCCGTGGGAAAACCACCTTCTCACTTAGCGTCATGGATGCTGGGCCCTGCAAGGCTCCTGTCTCATTCAGGGAATCAGAGCCACCACACAGGCCGTGGAGCGAGGGGTTAACTGGAGGAATCTGAGCTTACACGAGCTTGGAAAAGCTGGGGGCAGGAAGCATGTGTCAGGAGATGAGAGGAAGGGCGGTGAGTGGTCCAGGCGGACAGTTGGTAGGGAATCCAATAAGCCAGGCACGCCGGGCTGCCAAAGTGCGTATTAATTAACTTTGTGAAGCTTCTACTAGTATCATACCTTGGGTCATCCAGTACAGGTATGCGGACAGCTTCTGGCTCACCTGGAGGCAGCTCTTGGATGCCCCAGCATCCTTCACATCTCAGGTGACGCTGCCCCAACTCCTTCAGCCATTTGCAGTTCAATCCCTAACCCACAACCCACATCTTCAAACACCGCACACCGGAGCCACGTGTCCCCTCGCCAACACAGACCAAGAACTCCTGCCGGACCGCACTCCCGTTAGAGTAGCATCCTGATCAAGCACAATGACCTGCGAGAAGGAGAGGAGACAGCGATTGTCACCTTCCTTGTTCCAGATCAGCAATTTCATACTTTTCTGACGGCAGCTCGCTCCAAGGGGTACGTTTTACCTACCACGCATGCACAGATAAGTGCATACTCGCAACTGAAACCAAACTGTCGTGCAATAATACTCACCTCTACTTACACTAGCTGTGCACTTGGATATAGTTCCAGTGTCTTCTGGATGCCACTCGCCTGACACTATTCTTTATACTAGGCCTGTGGCACTCTCCCCATTCTTCCTCCATACTTGTTTGTTTTTTTGGGTTAAAATGTAGATCTTATTCAGGCATGGTGCGGCCAGTGGATCAGGAGAAGATTGCCGTTGAAAGGATAGTTGATTACTTACAGTTCCCAAGGAGGGTGCCATGCTGTCTGGGGCCACCTAGGGCAGCACCAGGGTCCATCAGGAGGCAGAGGGAGCGGGAGGAGAGCATGGGCAACAGGACCTTTTCTTGTGGTTTCCGTGGAAGGAATGGGTGAGGCAGGCTAAGCGGGCTTAGGACTGGCTGGTCTGGATACTTTCAGCAGGCTGTGGGCTGTCTCTAGTTGTCTGGCCCTGGCGTGATCAGCGCAGGGGAGTCGTGGCCTGGAGTGGGAAGAGCTCCATAAAGGAGATGGTTGGAGGCGTGGGCTCTGGATTGGTTGCTTTGCTTCTGAAAGGTCCACCTGCAGCTGATTTTATTAGCTCTAGGAATTGGCTAGCCTTGGGAAGGGCCGTCTCTCCAGAGTTAGCACGGCCCCAGATGTCACATCGTCAGAAATACAGAAAGGAAAAAGCGATGATGAATACATTTAGAACTATTTTTATTTAACGATACTATCAAGCTAGTATAGGTAATAGAGTTAAAAAAGAACCCAGTGTGCATTGAAGAGCTTTTGATGGAAAGTGACACCCTTCCCCGCCCTTCAGTTCTGCTGTTCACAGCGGTGCTTCCCAAAGCAGAGTCACCCGCACAGTGTCTGTCCCACCCCAGGGAGTCTGCTTCAACAGGTCTGAGGTACACCTGAGAGTTTGAATTTGACTCGAGTTCCCAGGGGAGGCTGACGCATCGTCCTTCCCGGGGACCACACTCAGAGCATGACTACCGTGGAAGATGCCGCTTTAAACTCTTCTGGTACCTGAGTGCTGTGTTTTGATGGCATGCTCTGTCACTGTCACTTCACGACTTCGTGACTCCAGCTTCCTGAGCAGGATTCAGCTCCGACACCATCCCTCTGGTGCCTGCCCCCACATACCCGCAGCACAGGTATACCGCCAGTTCGAGTTCACTCATTCAGCAAAAGGATATTATTATTATTTGGGGGAGGTAATTAGGTTGTTTATTTACTTATTTAATGGAGGTGCTGGGGATTGAACCCAGGACCTTGTGCATGCTAAGCACACGCTCTACCACTGAGCTATACCCTCCCCACCAACAAAAGAGTATCAGTATCAGACATCCTGTAGGCGTCAGGCACGCCTGCTCACTGGGATTTGTCTGAGAACAAGACAGTCCTGCCCTCATGCAGCTTGCATCCTAGTTCAGGGCTCCACAAGCTTTTCCTGTTAAGGACCAGATGGACTTTGGAGCCATCTGGTTGCTGCCACACTGCCACTATAGCGTGATAGTGGCCACAGACAGTATGCAGATGAATGGATGTGGCTGTGTTCCGACGAATCTTTATTTACAAAAACAGGTGGCGGTTTGAAATTTGACCCACGGGTTGCAGTTAGATCTCTGTTGTAGTGTGTGTGTGACAAGACGATGAAGGTAGGTAAAGGCGTAAAATACACAATACATCAGATGACAAATACTAAGGAGAAAAATAAAGCAGAAAAGGAGGGTAAGGCATATGGGGGAGGGGACAGGACTTGCAAACTTACATAATGATGGCAGAGAAGGTGCCACTGCGATGGGGACGTTTGAATAAAGACTTCTGGAGATGAAGGAGGGAGCCATGCAGCTCCCTGGAGGAAGAGCATTCCAGGCAGAGGAACAGCCAGTGCAAAGGCCCTGTGGCATGTGTGCTCAGCATGCTTGAGGGAACAGCCAGGAGGCTACCACCTCTGAGTGGAGTGAGCCAAGAGGAGGAGAGCAGGAGAGGAGGACAGAGGTCATATGCAGGAAGCTGCTGTCTTTGTAGTCCCTTGTGAGGAATCTGAGCCACAATAATGGATTCCTGTTGCATTAAGGGTTTCTAGAGCCACAGTAATGGGTTCCCGGAGTGTATTGTGGCCCTAGTAGTTTCAGTCCTTCCTTGATATCTGTGGGAATTGCTTCCAGGACCCCTGGTGGATGCCAGAGTCCTCAGATGCTCAAGTTCCACGTAGTCAGCTCCCAAATCTGCAGAGATGGAGGGCTGATTGCGTATTTACAGCTCCATTTCTTGTTTCCTCAACTATGAGAAGTATCTCTTATGGGGGAGGTACCAGGCATTGTCCCAAGCACTTTTACATGCCTCGTATCATTTAATCCCTATGAGGTAGAGACTAATGCTTCCCTCAATCTACGGAGGAGACTGAAGCGCATTAAGGTTAAGTGACTTGGCTAAGGCCACAAAGCTAGTAAGTGCCAGAGCCAAGACTTGAAGCCAGGCCTGACTTTATAGAGAGATCTTAGCACCCCCATTATCCTGAGAGGCAATGCTATAATCCTCCAGGGGTCCTGTGGGGGGGGGTGGGTCCTGTGGCTTTTGGACCATAATGTGGAAAATCTTTGCCAAGAAGAGAGTGTGTGTGCGCATCAATCAAACAAAACAGGAAATATTCTGAGAGAAGGGAAAGGTCCTTTTCTGTGGGAACTCTGACCAAGCCTCTGACAGCTCATTTATGTGATGCTGGGGTAGTTTGACATCCATAGTACAAGACTTGCATGCAATTAGCCTGAATCGTTCTAACACAGCCTCTCGGAAACATTTGGAATTTTCCCTCTGTCTGGCCTCGTGCATGATGTAACCGTGGCTTTATTTAGTTGGTTGTCCATCCCAGAATAGCGAGGTCCTCATCTGCCCGCATCACGGTGGTCTGATTGAGGTCTTGTTTTCCTGGAGGGCAGAGACTGTTGCTTTGCGGACCCCCTCCCGCAGGATCATTTGCGCAAACACAACGGCAGAGCCTCTCTTCAGCGCGTGACAGAATGATTTCCCCTAAGTGTGAGCTGGAGTCCTGTTAAGTGTGCGATGCAAATGAGATGCAAATGAGGGGCCACCTTGGCTGGATCGGGAGGTCAGAGCTGGGGGGGCGGGGGGGGCGGCTTCTGCCCACCTCCTCGTCAGCGTAGGCTGACGAGCCTGGCCATTCCTTTAACAATCATCTCTTCTTCCCATCAAAGGGCTCTTAATGAGGGCAGAAGCTGACTGCTCCTGCAACCCCTTCAGAAACCTGGTGATTGGATGCTGGAGAGACTGTGTGCTTTCCACAGGCTGTCAGATGCCACTGAGTTATCAGGTGCCTGCTGGGCTCCAAGAAGAGCTGGGGCAGGAAGGGAAATGGCCGTAACAGACCGCTATTGTCTGTTCCTCCTCCCCCTGCGGAGCTGCGTGAAGCAGCCACGGATGGCTGGATTTGAGCGCTCACACCAGCTTCTGCGGTCCTCGTTGGGTGCCTGCCTTGGCTCAGAGGATGGGTCTCCCCAGGGACTTGGAATAAGAGCTAAGAGCCTACCCCTCCGAGTTGAGGATCAATGATCCTTTGATTTTATTTCTTTTTCCAGTCTAACCCACTGTCTTTGCCTGTAGTTTGATAAATCCCAATCCAAGCAGCCTTTGGAAGTGAGGAAAGAAAAGTGAACAAGACTGCAGGAAATTATGGTATAGCTAGTGGAGAAAGACACGTGGGTATATTCACAAGGAGTGAGCAGACCCAAAGGATGCATTGAGGCATTTTTCTGCTTATTTCTCCTTTTTTTTGTTGGGGTGTGTACAGTGCAGTTCCCTCGACAAAATCATCAACAGCTCTCTAAATTTAAATATAAAATGCACAAAACAAGGACCTTCTAAGTGCCAAGCACAGTGCTGAACTCTACCTGTATGAGTACATTTCATCTCCGTTTACAGGTGGGGAAACTGAGACCCAGGGAGCCTAACTGACTTGCCCAAGGTCATCTGGCTAGGAAGTGGCAGAACTGAAGTCTGATCCCTGAAGCCTGGGTCCTTAGCCATGGCGACAAATCTAGGATATAGAAATTGAAATGGTGATTTCAACTGAGGGATGAGTGAGCTTTCATTATTTCCCCAACCTCCTGATCTGGGCTTCCTGGCATCAGACTGACTTGGATTAATTGCTGCTTCTCTCCATCATTAGCTCAAGAGACAGCTCCTGGGGCTTGTGGTCTCCAGGTCCCCCTAGATGGGCATGACAGATGGGTCAGTAGATCCTGGGTTTGAAATGCCTTGTCTCCAGATTTCTTCAGCAGGGACGCTGACTGCCGGGTCTCCAGGGAGGGGATTGTTCACGGGGGCTTGGGGTCTGCAAGTTTCCCGTTCCTATGGCCTTGCTCTGGGTATGTCTTAGACCCATGGCACATTGGCAGGGGCCAGACTCAACCCTCACCCATGAGCACATTCGAGATGTCTTTCCTCAACTGTTTATAGCAGAAAAAAACGGGGATGATGGTTGCAGTGGTGTCTGTGTCCATGGTCAGCACTCAATAGATGTTTGTTGAAAACCAAAATCTAAACAAAAAGACAGAACCTTGTCAACATTATTATGTCATCACGGGACCATGTTTTGGATTGTGCCGCCCTGCCCCTGCCCCTTCCCCAGCAGGGGTGCTTTGGGGAAGGGGAAGGGGTGCAGGTGCTTCTCTGGTCTCGTTAGGTCCTCCCGACAACCCTGTGAGGTAACACCTCTCCCGTACTCACGGTTGTTCTGATTTTACAGGGAAGGAACGTGCAGCTCAGAGAGTGAATTTACTTGCCCAGAGTCCCACAGCTAGTGAGTGGCAGGACCTGAATTAAAATATAGATGTGGCTATACCTTGTAATAGCCTATAATGAGAAAGAATATGAAATTCAATTAAAAATTTAAAAAATAGATATGACTGATTCTAAACTTAGGCTCTTAATACACAGCTTTCCGGGGGAACACAAGAATTTCTTTTAAGCTTCCTTCCTTCCTTTTTTTCCTTCCTTCCTTCCTTCCTTCCTTCCTTCCTTCCTTCCTTCCTTCCTTCCTTCCTTCCTTCTTTCCTTCCTACCTTCCTCCTTCCCTCCCTCCCTTCCTCCTTCCTTCCTTCTTTCCATTGTTTGTTGAGTCCCTCCCCTATGGGAAGCCATTTGCCAGATGCTGCGAGGGCTCTGAATGAATATGACCGTTTCCACACAGAGTATTTCACAACTTACTAAGAGAGAGAGAGGAAAAGAGAACTCACTCTAGAAGGGGCAGTGGGTGAAGTGATAAGCCAGCTTGAAGGCAAGTGCTGTGGGAGGTGCCTGCAGATGAGAGAAGTACTCCAACCAATGGGGCTGGGAAGAGCTTCACAGAGTCAAAGGCAACCGAGTTAGTTCTGGAAGGGGGAGGACTGGCCCCCTGCGGGGACTCAGGGAGATGCTTTGTCTGGTTCGTACTTTGAAAGATGAACACTTTGAAGCTTTCCTGGGCTTTGGCCCTCTGAAATCCACTCTTCAAACCCGGCCAGGGGCATCGTTCTAAAATGTAAATTGGAGCGTGCCCTTCCCCTGCTTAGACTAGTCTGGGGCTTCTCAGAGCTTTCTGTTGAAATCCAGGCCCGTCACCCCTGTTCTGAGAGCCTGCAGGACCTGAATCTCCCTCTGCCTCCCATCAAACTCACCTTGTTTCTTTGTCCTCTGGCCACAGTCGGCTCCTCTCTGGTCCATCAAGTGGTTGTCCTTCCTTCTTTACTTGCTCCTCCCTCAGCCCAAATTGTTCTTCCCCGAGCTCTGCATGTGGCTGGCTTCTGTTCACCCTCCAATGTCCACTCAATGTTGCCTTCTCAGAAAGGCCACCCGCGAGCCTTACCCAAAGATCCCCTCCCGGACCCCCCATCCCATTGCCCTGTCTAATACTGTCTTGGTATTCGTCACATGTACCTGTCACCACATTGTTTATTGATTTCTTCGCTTCATAGCTGCTTCCCTCCACTGGGTGGGGTTGGGGGTGGGAGGAGGAACCGACCTTATCTTTCATACCACTGTGTGCTAGTGTTAGCATGCAACTGACGCGTGCAGGTGCACAATAAATGTTTGCTGAATAAGCGATTAAACAGGTGGAAAAGTGGGTTAAATAGTGGGTTGTCAGGATGAAGTGACCACCTGAGTGAAGACCCTGGGCATGAAAGGCCACTGGATTTCTGGTGTGTTGAGACTACAGAGTGTAGCTGGGAAGACTGATCAGGGCCAGGTCACAGAAGACCTGGCTCACGCATTTGGAGGATTTTGGATGCTATCCGGTAGTTAATGAGCCATTGGGCATAGTAATTACCTACTCTAGATACCACTGGTGACATTGAAGGAGAAGGATCTCAGGAAGATGGATGAGATGAGTGAGGTGCCCTTGAGTTAAGGAAGCGACGACAGATGTGGACAGGTGAGAGTACACGGATGTGGAGACTCGGAGAGGATGGAGGAGTCAAGGATGAACTGAGATTGGTGGCTCAGGAAGATGTGTGGATGGTGATAAGCAATCAGGGTTAGAAGTCAGAGTCGCTCACTTGGAAGGAGAGGTCATGATCATGGTTTTGCATCGGCTGGGTCTGCAATGTTTTGGGCTTACATGGGTGACTGTGTCCAGGAGATAGATGGATCTATAGACCTGAGACCCAAGTGGGGAAATAGAACTGAGAACATGGGTGGAGGAGTCAGTAACATCACAGTGGAGCCGAAGCCGTTGGGTGTGTCAGGTGCCAGAGGGGTTGGAAGAACAGCGTGGTCGGGACCCTGGGAAATGGACCTACTTCGGGGGTTAGTGGAGGAGGAGGAATCAGTGAAAGAGAAGAGAAGAATGGTGCACTGAGGGAAAGAAGGGGAACCAGGAGGGCTGAGGCTCCCAGGAAAGAGAGAGTGAACATGACTAGCCTGTTAGATGCTGCCAACTGGTGATGGCAGAGAGAAGAGGCTAAGAATTGAGACAGTCGCTGGATTTGGTCACTTAATTTAGGAATTTGGACAGTGCTCATTTAATGATGTGGTGGGAGGAAAAGCAAGGAGCCTGGGAGTTCAGATGGGGAGGTGGAAAGAGAGGTGTGGACAATGCTTAAGAGAATGTGGGTTGTAAAAGGAAGGGTCTGAAGAGGAGCTTGGGAGAACATCATTTATGAGAAAAATTAGGTTTATAGTGGAAGAAAGCAAGGTGAAGGAAGGGCTCAGGATGCCTGGGGAAAGGGGCAGGAAGTCTGCAGAAGAGCTCAGAGGCCTCTGTCATCACAGAGTTAGGTGTTCGAATCCAAGCTCTGCCTCATCCTAGCTGTGGGACTCTGGGCAAGTGAGTCAGCGGGCCTCTTAGACTCAGCTTCCTCGTCTGCCTAACAGAGAGCGCACGCAGCTCCCAGGGCCACGGCAAGGACGGCAGGAGACTGTGTATCAGGGCCGTCACAGGGCCTAGGGCCTGGTGGGTTCTGAGCTAGTGAACTCTGACCAGGCTCCTTCATAGATGCCGTTTAGAAAAGGCCCCAGTGACACTCGCTAACCCTTGGTCCACACTAGGTCTCTCCTGCTCTAAACTCTGAACTCACAACACGTGGTGCACTTATAATGGTTGCGCAGTAGATACTGTAGGATGCCACCCAGACCCGCCTTTCAGAACTGGGGCACTTCTGCCTCAGGCGTGGGGCATGTTGGCTGCTGACCACTCACAGTGTAGTCCTCCCGGAACTGCCCCAAAGACATCTGTGTTATCCAAGGTTCTGGCCCCTTCCAGGGGCAGCCCACACCCAAAGACTGGTCGCTGGTGGTCCATCCTCTGCCTCCTGGGGCCATGTCTGAAGAAACATCCTGACCACAGAGCCCCCTAACAGATGGGGCTGTGTCGCCATTTCAGTCCTCTGTTTTATCCTGTTTCCCTCATTCCCTGCAGGGGCTGTAAGACCCAAGACCCAACAAGACCCTTGCACACAAATCTCCCCATCAGAGTCTGTTTTTAGGGAACCTGGCTTAAGACACCCTCTTTAATGTCTGTATCTTTTCCCTAAACTGTAAACTTTTTGAAGGCACTGACCATGTCTGTCTTGTTGATTGTACTACGAGGTCCAGGCACACAATAGATGCTCATTAATTGTTTGTGGAATAAGAGACTGGAAAGATTTCCTAGACACACACACAGAAGTGCCCTGATATATACAATTTTCCAGAGTTGTGAATTACAGATCGAGTTACTAAAGAATGCCTTTCTAGGGGCATGGAAGCCTGCCTGGGCCCACCCAGTAGGAAGCCATCCCTCACAATAGCTCCATGTCTTCTGTGAGCGATTTCCAGGTTTCTATCAGCAAACAGTGGTCATGATTTATAAAATGTTCACACAAGAACATTTGGGCAGCATTTGACATCGTTTTTGTACAGAGAGGTTATTCCTTAGGGCCTTTAATTTTCTAGCTTTCATTATTGGGAGAGTAAAATGTATCACTTGCAACCCAAAATTGATTTTTATTTCCTGAAAGAAGCTCATAAAAATAAATAACTTCCCGGGAGGGAAGAAAGAAAAGAAGTCTTTATACTGGGCAATTTGTTGAAGAAGAGAAGAAAAGAAAAGGAAGCCTGGAGGGGCAAGGCAAACTAAACATTTAGATTGCATCTCTCTCTTTTTTTTTTTTTTTTTTTTTTTGATTTGATGCTTACTGGACTTTGAAAACACCCATGCAATTGAGAAAGTTCACTAGGGACAGCTTCCTGGGAAAGGTGGCTGGAGCATCCTTCAGAGCATTGCCCCATGTTTTGCTCCTCTGATACCTGAATCTTCTACTGTGTTTCTATTAGCCAGGAGATGTATTGCAATATCTCATTAGTAGTTGCATCAGTAAGCTTTTGCTGTGTAACAAGTCACTCTCAATGTAGTGGGCTTAAAACAACAATCATTCTCTCAATGTTGTAAGTCTGCTGGGAGGTTCTTCTGATCTGGGCTGACTTGTGTGGGGCTGAAGGGTCTCAGATGGCCTCACTGTCTGGTGGTTTGTTCAGCGTCAGCTGGAGTGACAGGGTTTGCCTAGCCTTGTGTGTCTCACCATTCCACAGGCTACCTCTAGCTTGTAAATGTGGTTGTAGTCATAGGAGTCTCAAAAGCAGCAAGTGAGAGCAATTCAAGCCTCAGTTCACAAGCACTTGTTAAGACTTTGTGTCACATTGGCTAGTGTCCCAGTGGCTAAATCAGTTCACGTGGCCAAGTCCACATTCAGAGAATGGAAAAATAGAATTTCATCCTTTCACTGGCATAAAGAGGAATATGTTGGCGGGGAAGATACTGAATAATCTCATTTTATAGCGAATAAGCGGAGACTCAGAGAGGGTGAGCAACTGGCCTGAGGTCACACAGCAAGCCAAGAACCCACTGTGTAACCAACCCATTGTGGGAGAGCTTGCCCTGTGCTGCCACATCCTGTCTCCCCTTCGTCCATTCCCTCTCCCACCCTCTGTGCGGTCTGTTAAGTGGATGGCTTCTCACTCAGCCTTGGAATGATGCTCTCCTTCTATCAGCTTGTACTCACACCTGCCTGCTGTGCTGGTTGTCCTCTGCTTGCATCCCTCAGCCCTCATCCACTCTCTGGTCTTCTCTGTGCCCCGGGGAGATTGGACCCTGTGGAGGGCATCACCAGGGCCCTCTAGCTTCTGTTTGAGGTCATGCAGTCAGAAGCACCGATGAGAGCTCATAGGATTGTAGGAGAGAGAAAGTGAGCTATTCCTTTCCAACCCCCATGCTCTGGGCATTGTGTCCTGGGAATAGTTTTCCTCCCCAGCTCCCGGGTTCACCGGGCCCTGGTAACACTTTCCTCCCTCTGCCTTTCAGCCTGAGAGTGGCAATGATAGTCACCATTGCTAGTCTCTGGGTGCCTCACCATTCATTCTTGATCCTTTAGCCCTGGCCTCACACTTCTGAGTAGCCCCCAAATTAAAATCTCTTGAACCATCTGAATTGGATTCTGTGTACTTTCAATTCAGTTATATATTCTTGTAAGGGGAGAAGGAAATAGAGCTTGCAGCATGCGATGTGAGTATCACTCTGGGCAGACCCATGAAAAAAGAATGTGTAGCCTCCAAAGATGCTCTCGTGGCAGGAAGAACGTTTGAGAACTTCAGTGCTGGAGTGTGAGGGTTCCCATTGTCTCGGCTCTGTTCAGGGAATTTTGAGGACTCTGGGAAGGACCGACAAGGATATTTATGGCATCTGTGTGGTAGCAAAAGCTACTTGCATCCTGAATGCCTGTGAATGGCAGAATGAATGGCTGAAAAATTTGTGGTCCCTGCATGCAGAAGTATAATAGGCAGTTTGAAAAGACCAAGTTAGTTCCCAGTTGACTGACATGGAGAAGTAGATGAGATGCATTGGGAGGTGGGAAAAGCACTTTGCCGGGTAAGGTGTATAATGTGGTTCCATCTTTATAGGCTTAACTCTCCCGATCCACTTGTTTCCAAGTGATTGTCACAGCAAGGGGAAAGGTGTGGACGTGTGAACACCGGGGTTGCCAGCCTGGGTTTGCTGGAGAGGGGAGTAGGGAAGTTGGAAGGAGGAGAAGGTAGGGTGCGAAAGGATAGCAGAGGAAAAAAAAGGAAAAACTAGCACCTTGGGAAGGTACTCACGGATTTAATTTGCTGCTCTTTTTGAAATACTTAGATCATGGATTTTCAGATGAAAATCCTCTAAGCTCAGCTTTTGTTGACTTCCACAAGGTTTGAATTTTTTGAATCTCTATTAGGATTTCTTCTTTTTCCTGTGGGCTATTTCAAAGTGTGTGTTTACTTTTCAAACATTTATGGACGTTCCTGTCTTCTGTGATGGGTTTCTAGTTTGTTTCCGCAGACAGAGAACACACATCATTTCATGCCTTTTGAAATTGTGATAAATATTCTCTGTGCACTTGAAAAGAAAAATATATATCCTGTGGTTGTTGCAGGCAATATCTGTGTGGATAAATTAAGTTCTCGTTCCTCGTGTTACTCACACCTTCTGTGTCTTTGTTGATTTTATTTTGCTTGCTTTGTTCTCTTACCGAAAGAGCTGTGTTCAGGTCTCCTATTATGACTGTGCATTTTCCCCTTTTAGTTTTCTCAATTTTTGCTTTCTAGGTTTTGAAAGTGTTATTATCATAAATTGTAATTGTTTTATCTCCTTGGTGGATTGAGCCTTTTAACATGTTAACATGTATCTCTTTATCACAAAGGATGCTTCTTGCTTTAAAGCCTCTTTGTCACATACAGAGATACAACTTTTCTTTTGGTTATTGTTTCGTGGTCTCGCCCTCTCTCTCTCTCTCTCTCTCTCTCTCTCTCTCTCTCTCTCTCTCTCATATGAAAGTGGTTGACAGTGAGTAACTCAAAGTGAAAAGGGGAAAAAAACCTAAATATAAGGATACAGAAAGATGGAAAGTGAAAGGAAAAAGAAAATGTATGAAGCGAGAATGATGGAAAGTGGAAAGAAGAACAGCTTTCTGTATCCTTATATTCAGGATGTACTTCTTACAAACATAGTTGTGAAATCCAGTCTGTTTGATTTTTAATTTGCGCTTTTAGACCATTTACATTAAACGTCATTGCTGATATATTTGAGTTTATGGCTGGGATCCTCCTATTCATTTTCTGTTTGTCCCATGTGCTTTATGTTCCTTTTCCTCTTGGTTTTTGCCTCATTTTGGATCACTAGAGTATATTTTATCATTTCATTTCCATTAGCTTGTTAGTCATGCCTTGTTATTATTTTTATATTGGCTGTAGAGATTTCAACAGGCATCCTTGACTTTTTAGAGTCCATTGTATTACCAGATAACCCTAGGTCCTCAAGCATGTTAGTTCCGTTTACCCTGTCCCACCCTATTTTAAGTTTTCATGTCATTTAAACTATTTATTATTATTATTATTATTATTATTATTATTATTATTATTATTATTATTATTACTTTGCACAACCAATATTCATTTAGAGTTACTAATATCTTTATCCTTTCTGTTGTTTTGTTTGTTTGTTTCTTCTTACATACTCATGTTTCCATCTGGAGTCATTATCTTTCTTAAAGATACTTAAAGAACCTCTTTAAGTATTTTAGTTTGGGCCTTTTGAAGATTGTTTTTCTTGGGTATAGAATTTACAAGTAGGATTTGTTTTCTTTCAACGGTTAAAGATGTTACCCCATTGTTCTTACTCTTCAAATAAAATTTTTTTTATTGAAGTACAGTCAGTTACAATGTGTTAGTTTCTGGTGTGCAGCACAGTGTCCCAGCCATGCATAAACACACATATATTTGTTTTCCTGTTCCATTATTCTTATTCTTGCTCCTTTGAAGGTAATGTGCCTTTTTTCACCTGGCTGCTTTTTCGATTTTCTTTTTATCTTTGATTTTCCACAATTTGATTATGATATTCCTAGGGGGGTGTGTGTGTGTGTGTGTGTGTGTGTGTGTCTGTTTGCACACACATACATATTTATCTTGTTCTTGAAGTTTTAGCTTGCTCTCTCTCATCAGTATTGGAAAATTCTTGGCCATTCTCTGTCCCATTCCTTCTCTTCTTTTCATCCCGTGTTTCGATTACACATAGATTAGACCTTTTCACTGTGTCCTGCTGTCTCTGACACTGTCTTCAAAACTTTCCATCCTGTTTGCTCTCTGTGTTTTAGTCTGATTGTTCTAAGTGAACTATTTTTTTAGTCACTCATATGCCCTCCGACTGCTTCTAATCTGCTGCTACACCCTGATATTGGGTTCTTAATTTTAATGATCATATTTTAGTAACCTTTTTATTTTAGAATACTTTTAGATTTATAGGAAAGTTATGTAGATAGTACAGAGTTCCTATAAACCCCTCACTCAGTTTTCCCTATTATTAACATCTTTCCTTAACATGGTGCATTCATCAAAACTCAGAAATTGACTTTAATTTGTCATTTTACATTACTGTTAACGAAACTCTAGACTTCATTTGGGTGTTACTAGTTTTTTCATTAATATCCCGTATCTGTTTCAGGATTTCATCTAAGATACCAAATTTTATTTAGTTGTCACATCTCCATAGTTTCCTCTGGTTCGTTACAGTTTCTCAGTCCATCTTTTGTTTTTCATGATCATGACAGTTTTGAGTACTGGTCATGTGTTTTGTAGACTTCGTCAATTTGGGAATTTTTTTTTTTTAAAGGAGAATTTTAAAAAATTTGGGGGGGTGGTGGTGGTGGTTAGGTAATTAGGTTTATTTATTTACTTATTTTTAGAGGAGGTCCTGGGGATTGAACCCAGGACCTTATGCATGCTAAGCATGCACTCTACCACTTGAGCTGTACCCTCCCTGCCTTGTATTTTTAATTTTAAAGTTCACATTTTTTGTGGTTATAACTCTCTGGTAACATTCTCCACATTGTCATCCTTTTGTTTTGTTTTATCTTAAACCCTCTCGATCACAGTTATCTTCAGGTCCAATGTCTGGGTCGTCTGTAGATCTGTCCTATTGCCTGTTTCTCCCTCTGGTCCTGCTTCTTGGCCTGTTTGGAATTTTGGTTTGCATTCAGTCGTTTCATGTACCCAATTAGAGAGCTTTGGATGAAGTTATCATCCGCTTCTGGTTCCCTCCCACCGTCAGGATGGAGCTTCTAGAGGTTCCCAGCTGTAAGGCTGAAGACTTCCTATTATGTTCTTCCTTGTTATGTCCTGAACTCCAGCTTTTGCTTCTCTAGCACTACGAGACTGCCAAAAACCCTCAGCAGATTTGTTTTGTGTCTCAACCTCTGTATTTGAATTGGCAAAGCCCTAAGGGAGGACCGACGCCTAGTGTGGAGTTTGCTTCTTTGGTCTTCCCTTCTCAATGGATCCTTGTCCCCCAAGTCATGCTTTCATGGGCAACTCTCTTTCCTCGCCCCAGGGCTGCTCTGATTCTTAGCAGCTGCCTTCTGCCTGGCTTCTCAGCCCCTTGCTCCGTGCTGAGGATGGCTTCTGCCCCAAAGGAAAAAGCAGCACACAGAATAATGGGCTCATCTCAATTCTAATTCCTTGAAAAAATATTTTGTTTGTTTATCTGGCTTGGATAGTTGTTCTCAGCGGGAGCGTTGAGCTTCTGTGAGCTACTCCATCATAGCCCCAAGTGGTATGAAGTTAAGTGAAAATGTAAAATGTAAAATAGATGTGTGGTTTTATAATTATGTAGAAATTGAATGTTAATGTGGATGAAGACTAGAAGGTGAATGTACAAATTAAAGCATTTATTTAATTTTAGGGTAAGATCAAAGACAATATTTGCTTTGGATTCTGTTACATGTGCACTGAAGTTAAAAATAATTTTTTTAAAAGAGGGGGTGGTAAGAGCATCAGTAATATAATGAAAATGCCCATTTCTTCTAGGTCCTGGTAGGGGGACTCTGAAGACTCTGGGGGTTGAAGACACTGAGGTTAAAGTCACTAAGTATATTGTGAGAGTCTTGGTATAGAGTAATAGCCAATAATAACAACCTAGCACATACAGAATGTTTACTATGTGCCAGACATTCTATTAATACACTTAATTATTATGACATCCTTATGAGACTATTGCTAGCCTCGTTTCTTAGACTAGGAGACTGAGTCACGGAGAAGTTAGGTAACATTTAGAGCACACAGCACTGAGTGGCAAAGCTGATATTAAAACCCAGGATCTCCGGCTTTATCCTGAGTTCCTCGCCACCCCAATATACTAATTTGGTAAGGACAGTGGTTTTAGATCAGATAAAGGTACTTGAAATGCAGGAGGTGCTGGCTGGAGGGAGAGTTTAGTTCAGTCCCCATATCTTGGGGCAGATGAAGCAGAAGTTCTGGGAACAGTCTGTTCTTAAATCAGTCAAGACCTTGCGTTTTTCTGAGCAGGTTGGATCCCTGCCTCCCAGAGAGAGATGGGAAAGTGTGGCAGTGATGGGTTTGGACACCAGGGATGGGGCGATACCGTGAAATGTATAAAGTCCTTAAAACAGTGTCTGGCCAAGAACCTGTGCTCAGTGAAATGTTGTTGTCATCACTGTCTGCATCATCGGCCAGAACAACCCAAATCACAAAACCTTTGAATTCTCTCTGGGCTTGAGGCCATGGGATTCTCCCAAGGCGATAAGATTCACAGTCATTCTCTCCTTCAGTGAGCACCTCACACTGTGCAGGGCTGTGGAGTCACCTCCATCACTAAGACAAGTACATGGAAAATCACAGTGAAGCCTTGCACGTGCTGTGCAGACATCAGTAAAACACCGGTTCTGGGAAGCACAGGAGGGCACCCACCCATGCGGGGCTGGAGCTTTGCAGTGGTTTTAGGGCGTGGAGAGAAGAGGTCATTCACTCATCCCGTCATCAGTTCATTCCACGAGCACTGACTGACCATCTGCTCTGTGCTGGACGCTGTCCTAGGGCTGGGAATCCGAAAGTGACAACGTAGAAACAGACCCTCCTCTCCTGAAGCTTCTAACCTGGCAGGAAATCATGGAATCTAATGACATTTCATAACCAGATATTGAGGACCTACAAAATACGAAGGCCCAGTCCTAGGCACTTAATGGGACGGAATGAGGATAAATGGCTGGGACCAAGCCCTGGGTTTGGTCCCTTAGCATGTGTTATGGGTCCTAAACCCTCCCGACCTGGTAAGGTGGCACTGTCACTCTTCTCCTAGTACAGAGGAGGAAACCGAGGCTCACGGAGGTTAAGTAACTTGCCGTGGTCACGTGACCAGGAAATGGCTTCACTTTGACTCAAATCAGGGTCTATCTGATGCCAAGCTCTTAGCCATTGTTTGATGCTCATTCCAGAAATATTTTAAGTCACAGTCCCTTCCCTTCAAGAGTTCTGTTAAGTATAATAGAGCATGAAAGGCAAGTAAACATACTCTTACAGTATATGGTGCTGCTGAACATAAGAAAGGAACAGTCCTGTTGGTGGGTCAGATGAAGTCAGGAAAGGCTTCAGGGAAGAGGCAGCATTAGACATCCAACAGCAAGAATGAGCGAAGGGCCAAGGGAGGGAACACACTGGGTAGAGGGGAGTGCACACTTGGTTTGCAGGGGGTTGGAAGCTCCTTGCTACTCCAGGGCTGGTGGGGGGATGTGGGTCAGAGCCAAGACCAGGGTGATGTTGTTGGTTCATGAACCTTGGCTAGAGGGCGGATGGGGCTCTCTGATAGATGGGAGGAGCTTACTGATTTCATGATCATCAGACACCCTTGAGATGCTCTCCTGGGCTTTTACTTGAGGCAGACTTTGCTTTCAGACATCTCAGAGCTCAATATGGCTGGTATGGAGAGGAGCCTGGGCTCATCTCCTGCTTGGGACACACGAGTCCCTCTCTGAGTCGCCAGGAAAACCAACAGGACTAGGAGAAAAGAAGCAAAAGGAGCCCATCCAGTTTCCACGGACTCTGTGATGTGTTGAGAACTCTGGTCCAGCCCAGCTCACCATGGCTGGTGGTCCTACTTGTGATTTGAGGTGCAGGTCCTAGTGTATTAAGAGAGCGACTATCTGCTCAGCTCATCCACTGTGCATGTATCCTCTGGGGATACATCCTCTGGGGAGTTGCTCTGGGACATGATCCTGACACTCAGTCCTGTCCATGTCCTTCTCCAGAGGCAGGGACTCCAGAGGCAGCAGACACTCACGTACGACTAGAGTTTAGGACCCATGTGAGGAGGTTTGGCAGGGAAGGCTAGAAAGTTACAGTGGGGAAGAGAGCCAGCGATCGCAAAGGACACACTGTGGAAGGATCTTTGGACCTTGCTCTGGGGTCTTGGCCCCAGGGTGTCATGATCATCACGAAGGTGCCCAATTCAGCTTGTTGCTCTCTTTTCGGCTGATGGTAGTTTGGTGTGAGGTTAATCCGCTCTCTCTCTCTCTCTCTCTTTTTTGTTTTTTCAATTTATTGAGATGAAATTCACATGATGTGAACCTGATCATTTTAGAGTTGAACAACTCAGTGGCATTTAGTACATTCAGTGTTGTGCAACCACCACCTCTATCTAGTTGCAAAACGTTCCCATCACTCCAAAATAAAAGCCCATCCCTATTAAGCAGTTCCTCCCCAGGGCCCTTTGCCCTCAGCTCCTGGCATCCATCCATCTGCTTTCCTGAACTCTCTTTTTTTAAAGACTGTTTGAAAACAAAACTATTGGGTACCTCAAATATCTTTAACTCTAAAGAAGAAGATGATGACATGATGCTTGGTCATCTAGATGAGGGCTGGTTGTCAAAGCATCTGAATAATTCTGTATCAGTTTGCAAATCATCGACCTAAGTGCCCTCTGCCTCCTTGGCCCCTCGGACCTGATCCAGCAATGACAAGGTTAATGTCTGGTCCAGGGGGAGAATTCAGATCCTCCCCAGGGCCTCGGCTGTGCCCATTCCTCTGGGTAGCACTGCTTGACAAATATTTGCCTTTCAGCCCTGTGGTGGGAGCTAGGATTAGAATTCTTCTAGACGTAAGAGCCTCTCCAAATCCAAAGACTGCCTTCCAGTGCTCCCCTGTTTGGATCCCACCTGCCTTCAACAGTTTTACGCTTTTTAAAATGTCTTCATCTAAAGTTCAATATTTTCCCTCTATCATTTTTTAAAATGCTTTTCTGAGTGATGTTCTGACTTGACCTAACAGTGTGCCAAATACACCGTCTGAGATGGAAGGATGCTATTTTGGGGAGAAATATGTTCATCTCCCCTTGAAGGAGCCCAAGACATCTGAAGGTGGCTTTTCCTTGTTCATCAGAGGAAGGCAGGCAGCTATGTTGAAGGCAGACCTAGAAGTTGCTGCCCCAGAACATATGACCACAGTTGTGGATTAAATAAGAGACACACTCGGGGGGAAAGATCTGACCCGCACAGGGTTTCAGTGGTAATGTGATGTCAGGGGTTCAGAGTGCAGTCTTGGAGCCAGACAGCCTGAGTTCAAGTCCCTCTACTGTTAACCAGGTGTGTGACCTTGCACAAGACATTTAACCTCTTCAACTCTCAGCTTGCATGTCGGTAAAATGGAGACAACAGTAATACATACATCATAAGATTTCCGTGTGGATTACCTGAGATAATACAGGTATAGCCCTTAGAAGAGTGCGTGGCTCATAGTAAGAGCTCATTTGCCATGCGCTATTAGGATGTAATCTTGCTTTCTATCAGATTTTGGAATAAATCATTTTTGGCTTCCCAAAAAAGAACAAAAAGAACATGGACTTAAAATCAGTAGGCCACCGTGAGTCACTGAGGATTTTTTGAGAGTGCGAATGACACGATAAGATCTCTGCTTTAGGAAGATTAATTCATCTGCAGCTCACAGGCCGACCTGGGAGGAAGAGAGGGTGAAGGGATGGGGGGGTCGTCAGGAGGCTGACACAGTGGGCTGAGCTGTGCTTCCAAGAGGGCAGCCGCTAGTCATGCGTGGCTACTTAACGTAATGCAAAGGAACTGAAATGTACTGAGTAGCCGCATGTGGCTGGTGGCGGCTCTGGGGGACAGCAAATGCTCCCATCATCCCAGCAAGTTCTGCTGGACGGTGCTGGTCAAGGGCAGTGGTTCTCACAGCTGAGTGTGCATCAGAATAACCCAGAAGGCGTGCTCGAGTCCAGATCACTGGGCTCCCCTCCTGTCCCATCAGAGCTTCCGACTCAGGAGATCTGGGGTGGGTCCTTTCCAAGTTGCCAAGAGAGGCTGGTGCTGCTGGTCTGGGACACCTGGCTTTCCCTCTTGGAGGAAGAAGCTGTTCCCCCTGGAACAGTGCTTCTTGGTTCATGGTGTGAGGGGAGGGGAGTTGTTTTGAGCTTGTTGGCAATTGTGTGGGTCTTATTTATATGTCCCAGCTAAGCCCCTTTGGGATTTGGGTTCCATCTCTTTCTGAGGTCAGCAGGCGGAGGTTCTCCCTGGGGTCTGTTCCCTGAAGGGATTTGTATGGGAGCTGAAATGGAGAAAGCGCGGTACATTCGGAGTCTGGAGAACAGAGGGACTAATCCGGGAGCGAGGAGTGGTCTCTGCTGCCTCCCGTGTCCCCTTGCCAGCCTGGAGCGCAGCTCTTGAGGACTGATGGAGAGAAAGGCACAGACAGCCGCTTTCACAGCTGCGCAGCCAAGAATGTGCTGCCTCTGTCCCTCGGCCGTGCCTTGACAACTTTCTCCCTGAAGCATGAATGACTCACACGTCTAGCTGCACGGTTGGGGTGGGGGCTGGGGGGAAGGGCCTCGGGATGTAAGTGACAGAATTCAATGAATTGCCAAGTGCGAGAAACACATCACTTCAAACCGCAACGTATCACTCCGCCCCAAGTGTGCCTCCAGCTAGTGGTCTGAGCTGCAGGAAGAAAGGCACAGAGCTTGTTCTCAGGAAGCTGGAGGACACATCCGCTGACGGGCAGGGTCCCCGCAATGTTCGCCTGGGTCTGAGCCGAGCTGGGAATATCAGGCAGAGACCTAGGGTGAGGCTGTGCGAGACCGGAAGCGATAAAACTCTCCCCACCGCCTCTGTGCACCCTTTTATATATAGTCATCGGCTGTGCATGAGTGTCTGAGTGCAGTTAGGATGTTCTTCCAGAATATACTCAGTACCGGCCGGCACACAGCTGTGACCCTCCTAAGACGGCTCTCCCCGCTGTCCCAGCTGCTCTCCTGAGATGCTCCCTGGACCGCCCCCCAGCGCAGCAACTAAAGCTAACACCTGGGCATATCGAGGGGCCTCCACGACCCTGTTCTAATGCTGAGGATGGCATCAGTCCTGGTTAGCTGGTACTTGGATTATGCCATGTGTTTTGAATATAATGTGTGCGTGCGTCTGTGTGTGTGTGCGCGCGCCTGCAGCAGTGAAGCATGGGAAAAGGTGGGGAGGATTCAGTAGGTGCCACAATGACCTTGAGACAGGAATAATTTCGTAAGATTATAATGAAAAGAAAGTGGGAAGGATGCCTGTTTCCTGCAGGCTGATTAAGACCCATGACTTTAATCATCCATCCATCCATCCATCCATCCATCCATTTAGGATAAATGGGTCCAGCAGGAAAACCTTCCCTCTTTTAGTGCTTCCACACCATTGAGGATGTTTGACAGTACATAAGGGGGAACAGGCCTCTGTTGGGACTCTTCTGAACAGATGTTTTCTTCCCTCATCGCCCCCAAATGACAGTAGAAGAAACAGAAAACTTATCTTCAAATGACAGCCCTTTCCTCTGACTGCCTGGGGAACATGGTGTGAGAATGTGGCTGTCAGTTTTGGGAAAAAAAAAAAAACCTGTTGGATCCCATGATTCAGTGATGTGGTTAATGTAGATAGGGCTCTTCTATCAAAGCAGGGATCCCACTGAAGAAATGAGAAAATATGCACTGGTTCTCTGGAGAAGGGAGGTAAGCTTGCCTTCCTCAGAGCTGGGAGGCTTTTGTCCTGAGCCTCTGGAAATTAAACCCATCACTTAGAGAGCAGATTGTGGGGCTTCTGGCCGTGGTTGCTTTGGGCTGCGCAAAGCCGCCGACGGACAGTTTTGACTGAATGTCGAAATTAAGCTGCCAAGCAGCTACTCTGCAGCTCCAGGGACCCCATGTTAGTATTTATGTCACATCTTTAGAAATAATCACATTGTGAAGCAGCGCCCAAAGCCATGTCAGCAGCCACTGCAGCTCAGGGTCTGAATGCCTCCTGCCTGATGTTTCTGCTGCAATTCCTCAGCATGGGGGTTGGGGGGAGGCACACCGGCAGGGTCCTGTCCCAAGGATGTGGGCAAAGAAGCTGTAAGCCTTGTCTGTTCTTGTTTTGTCTCAACTTGAGGCATGAGGTGGTCTCCAAACAAGAAATAAAGCTAGCTTATCGGATCCCTAACTCCCAGGCCATCTGTCTTAGGCACAAGGGAAGACCCCCAGGACCAGCCCGAGGGCAACAGATGTTCACTGGGGCAGGGTTTAGTCTTGTTTTTCCACTCTGGTCTGAAGATCGCCTCCTCTGTCTTGCACGCTCTCCCTGTATCCCCAGGGAGACCTGGTGACATTGCTCACACCATTGGGAAGTGCCAGGTATTAAGAGACGGTACTTGTGAAACCTCAAAGAGGGACTAACCCAGATCCTCCCCAGGGAGGGGAGTGGTCTCTGGACCTCTAGGGGTTGAGGTTGTGTAGAGTCACAGATACAGAGCAGCCCTGGGAATTTCAGGACCCTGAGAGACCAGGGAAACCTCTGTAGAGACTAGATGACCCTAAACTGGGTTTAGTGGATTATACAGTGCTCACTTCCCGAGGTTCTGGCTCCAAGAAGAAGCCAGTTACAGAGCATGGAAGTTACCTGGTTTGGGCGGTGATGCACAGACTCAGAACTTGAGGGGGATCAGCTGGCTGGACCTTGGGGCATCCGGGTTGTATCCAACTCCAGTTTGTTGAGAATAATGTGCCCAAGACTGGCCTCTCATAAAGCAAAGAATTCTTTCTCCCAGATTTAGAGTAACTTTTTTTTTTAATTAAAAAAGTAATTCATGCTCAACTGAGACCATATATTTAACATCTTCTAAATTCCCAAAGAATGACTAAGAGATTAAAAATGGGAAAAATTTATCAGGGCTGCAAACCAGAGTGTCAGTCTCCTGTCAGAACCACTGAAGAATTCCTCTAAGACAGAGTTCAGACAATACTAGCTACTTTTGCCTCCTCTTTTCCAACATCTAAGGGTCTTAATACCTTTCTTTTATGTAATTGTGTTGGTTGGTATGTCTAGAATGATGTTAAATTATAGTGGTGATCGTGGGCATTTTTAATTTATTGTAGCCTTAATGGAACTGGGAATGCCTTTAGAGCTTCACCCATAAGTACAGTGAAAGCCTTTGATATATTTATTATACCAAGAAAAGCGTGTATGTACGCCTCTTTTTCTAAGGGTTAAAAGAACGATTACTGAATTTCATCACTTGTCTTTTTGTCTTTTTTTGGAGATAATTATATGTTTTTTTCTCCTTTGACGTAGTTTTATAGTAAGTAATATTAAAAAATTTTTCTAAAACTATGAAGGGTTTTGTGTAGAGAGTATGTAATGAGTTTTCAAAAGATCACTTCAGTGCAGGGGTGTGGAGGAAGGGCTGAATGCAGCAAGACTGTAGGCAAGAAATTGACTCTGAGGATTTAATTTCACCAGGAGAGAAAAAAATGAATGTCCAGACAACAACCGTATGTGTGACTGCTGTTTACCAATCACTCGTCACCTGCCAAGGACAGTACCAGGCACTTCGCAGGCTTCAAATGTAACTTCATAGTCCCAATAACCCGATGACACAATTATTACTGTTGAGGTGGCAGCACTGGGGATAGTAAGAAGGGCTCAAAGTATATGAAATGATAAAGAGGCAGAATGAATACCATCCAGGCAGAAAATAAACAGGTAAAAGACAGGGAGAGGAAAGGAGGGTGGGAGGGAGAGAGAAAGAGGGAAACTGAAAGGGAAGGAGGGCAGAGGATAAGGCAAGAGATGGAGATAAAGGCATAAACGAGAAGGATATCAGGGTATGATATAAAAAAATAATTTAAAACAATAAAATAAATGAAAATGTGTGGAAAAAAACAGAGGACTGCCTACTGCAGAGAACATAATCAGTAGGATGGAACTCAGCTTGAGGAGTGACCCCAGATGGTGGGGAAGAGGGATGAAGAAATGACTACAATCATGAAGAAAATGAGATGTAGAGGACAAACATCGTTTATCCATAGGTAAATGGAGTCAGATGTTCCTGGAGACAAGACCAGGGCAAACGGAAAAGCAGCTATATTGAGAGAAGAGCTCACGACAAACAAATAATAAGCTGTATAAAAAAGAGTTGTTTAAGTAGGAAAGGTAAAATGCAAGACTGAAAAATAGTCATGAAGCTCAAATAACAGGATCAAAATATGTAAAAGCAAAAACTGCTAGCAATGAAATGAGAAATTTATAGAAATACCATCACAGGAGGGTTTTAAAACATACTTTGACAGACAGAACAGGTGAAAAAAATATGGATATAGATAACTTAAATAATCTAATTAAAGTAAGTGTCAAATACCTCCATCTTGAAGCTAGAACCCTTCAGTCAGAGAATCACCTCTTTTTTCCCCGTAGTATGCACAAAATTGGTGCGAGGCAACCCTCATTCAGCTCTCCACAAAATGCCCCCGAAATGGCTCAGCCCACATTTTCTGATGAAAACATAATAGAACTAGCAATTCATGACACAAGTATGTAAGACAGAGGATCACTGGATGAATGAGATGGAGTAGGAATCAGGAAGCCTTAACACGATGAGCTTTTGCAATCACTTCTGTAGCGAGTGGGAGGGAGAGTTGGCTAGGCACAGTCAGTCGGGTTGACGGGCAGTGTGGAGGACCAGGATGTGGTCGGAGGGCATGAGTGTGTAGGAGCACTGAGCTGCCTCGTGTGATTCTTTTCTCCAGGAGCACTCTCTAAGTCACGTACCACTGATGGTCAAAGGGATGCAGACAGGATATTGTTGAAAAGACAGAATATTTAAGCCTGTGTCCAGAAGTGACTGGAGGGTTTTTCACATCGGCAGGGCTAGAAAAGGAGTAATTCCACAGCAGTGCACTGATGGACCAGAGGACAGGAACGACCTGATGGATCCGAGGGTTTGATGGGCTCAAAAAAAACTGATGTAAAGGGAGCAGGGAAGTAAAAGGATGAAAGGTTAACAGGGTGGAAGTAGCAATCCAGGGGAGACTCCAGGTGGCTGGATCAGAATGGAGAGGAGGCCATGATAGAAGAAGGAATGGGTCGATCACATTTGGCTTCAGATCATCTTTCATCCTGTTACTACCTCCTCCAGGTTCATTTGTATGAAAGTCACATTGGAGGCATACTCTCTTAGCCCTGAAATTGATCTTAATAGTTTTATAATCTGTTCTAAATTCTCTCAAAGGAAAAAAGGGAATCCACATTTGTTGAACCTCTGCCATATGCTTTAAACTCTTCTTCGACACCGTTATCCTTGATGATTAGGGTGACCGTATAATTTGTTGTCTGAACTGGACTCTCTTGAGAGTGAAAGGACAACAGATACAGAGTGAAGCTGTCCTGGCTAAACTGTCATGGATGGCCATCCTACTATTATCCAGCAGCCCTTTGAGTTGTATGTGGCTTTATCAGCATTTCAGAGACCGGGGCACTGAAGCTCAGAGAAGTCTTGACCGAGGGCATCAGGTAAGTGAGAGTAATGACAGAAGCAGAATTCAAACCCAGGTCTGTCTGACTCCAGAGTCCAGCTATTGCTAATTTAGCTCCCAGTTCTTCTGCACTAGCTCCCTCTCATCGTTTTGCTTGCCATGGCCTGACAGGCTCTCTTCTAGCTAGGAACTGTGATGGTCCCAGCTGGAAGTCTGTCTCAACACAGATAATTAGATGTGTGACAACTGTACCGTTGCCAGCAGTGACAGGAAGCCAGCTGTTCTAGGAGCCATTGGCCATGATGTGCTTGGGATGACTTAGATCCTGCATGTGGGCTGCCCAAGGACCCCGGGTTTGCTTGCTTTGTAACCAGAGTTGGGCAGATGAGGCCAGGGATGGCTGGTTAAGATGGGGATTCTGATGGATTCAGGGCTCACAAAAGCTACAACATCAGAGAACCTTGGGGTTAGAAGAAGCAGTAAGTGAACAGGAATCAAAAGGACACAGATCTAGGAGTAGGTTGTAAAGTAGGAGGCTAAAGAAGCTTCTAACTTAAGAAGGTGTGGCTGGCCAGTGGGAGGGATCTGGGGATAACCAAAGACCCAGGTAAACTGCCATCCGTCAGGAGGTCACTGGAATAGAAGGGGGGGGGGTGCAGAGCACGGTAGAGAAAATAGGTTGATGGTTCTGAAATTTGCCACCTGTTTAATCTCTTCCCCCCAACCCTGCTTTGATCCTGGGGTACGTGCTGGGGGTGTCCAGCTGATCTCAGTGAGGTCGTTCTGGGTCTGTGCATAGATCACCAAGGGCTCAGTGATTCAAGCCATGACTTTTGCAGACTCAGTTGCTCTGTGACGTCTTTGGGGAACAAGATGGGTCCCTGAAGTCCAGAGCAATGGATTCCTGGAGACTGTAGATGCACCACAACTGAACTGCTTTTTAAAATTAAGTTTTAATAACACAGTTAATATAAGAATGCATTCTTTGTAATAAATGCAGAATATGCCAGGTAAGGCTAAGGTCTCTTTTGCCCACAACCCCAAAACCAGGTTTCTTTACTTCTTCCATAGTTGTAACCATTACTTTAAGCCAATTTTGGTTATATTCTTCCAGACTCTTTTCTATATATTTACATTCATATTTGACCTTGTAGAAAATTTATTTTATTATAACTTTTCTCAAAGGTTTCAAGGGCCTTGTTTGTTAAAACTTTTTATTTTTGACATAATTTCAAAATGACAGAAATTTGCAAGAACAGTGCAAGGAATATCTGTATACTCTTTACCTGATTTACCAATTGTTCATATTTTGTCCCATTTGGTTTATTATTCTCTTTATTAAATATTTTTATGCATGCATTTTTTTTTCTGAGCCACCTGAGAGTAAGTTGGAATCACGGTTCCCATTTGCCCCTAAATACTTCAGTATGTATTTTCCAAGAACAGGGACCTTCTCTTGCATATGTACAACTAGCCCACTCAGGAAATGTGACATTAACCCAGCGCTGTTATCCAATTCACAGTCCAGATCCAGATGTCATCAGTTGAACCACTGATGTCCTCAGACCTTTCCCTTAAACGAAGAACCAGTATATTGTAATTGTTGATCTTCATCTTGCTGTTTTCTTCAATGTGTTGGTGCATAAAGGTAGCCCCATGTTATTACCATGTATGCAGTATTTCACAGTATGAATGTCATCTAGGTTACTGAGCCCTTCCTCTGTTGCTGGGCACTCGGGTTATTTCCTCCTTTTTGTCCTTGCAAACATCCTCAAACATAACTGACTGTTAGTGGGTATTGCTTTGAATAACTGAGGACACGTAGGGAGGACAGATGAGGACTCGTGATGTTGAAGAAAGTACCTTCAAAAGGGAGTTAAAGAGAAGCTCCTGGTTCCCACGGTTTGAGATAATGGCTTTAAAACAATGGAGTTACTCACTTTTCCAATAGACAGTTGTATTTTGAGGGGTGGGGGAGACTAGGAAAGTTCTTGGTGAAGAACAATTCTTAGGAAGATAGTTAACAGCAGTGCTGATTTTTCTAGGTTCAATACTGTATTAGGTAACTTCCACCAGAATGCAGAGGCCTCATTTGCTCTGAAGACCCTTTGATGGAAACAGCCAGATCTTACCCCCCAACAGCTTCACTTCCAAGGCAAGCAATGTTCTCTTGATTGGGACGCTTTTCTCCTGTACACTTAGCAAACTTCCACCAGGGGGGAAGGTTGCTATTTCTGCTTTGTGTGAAGCATTTGGTACCATCTGGGCTGGCTGGGTTTCAACAGAGATAGTAAAGAAACATTTATCAAGAAAAATCAAAGTCAGTCTCGCCAAGTGTGGTCTAGAGAGATTTGCTTTCTCGATACATATGCAGCTCTCTTGCTGCTGGGAAACAGGGCTCTACTTTGAAAGCTACAGGAGGGACAGGCTTTGGATCTTAGCCTGAAGCTACTGTCACCTGTGCATGATACAGCGGCTTTAGTAGCCAGAGCTCTTGGAAATGTGAACACTCACGGTCCCAGAATCAGTTCCACTCTGTTCCTTTCCATGGAAAATTTTGGCCCCTTTGGTAGAGGATAGACCCAAAAGGACATAAATAGAAGGAAGGATCTGTAAGGGTTGAGGGTGAGATGAAGTCATGCCTCTATTAGGAATGTTTGGTTCCAGGGACGTTGATGCCCAAGGAGGGGTCATTCTTAAACCATGAGTTATGAGATTGGATGATGAAAACAGATAATATGTATGTCTATGACTGACTAAAACATTATGCTATACACCAGAAATCGACACATTGTAACTGACTATACTTCAATTTAAAAAAAAAAAAAGAATGCAGCACACTCTTGTGTTGCAGAGAGCTCTCTGAAGGAGCTGTGATGTTGTAAACTCACAGTAGAAGGATGCTCTGGTGATTGTCCTGTGGTGTCAGTTTATAAGACAGGGAAGGAAGTGTGGTCTCAGAAGAAAGATGAGCTGTTTCTACTTGCATGTCTGTTGCCAATCAACCAGACAGACAAGTTTCTGGCACTTCATAGCATCTCACATTGTGTTTTTATGCAGCTCTCTAGGTGACAGATGTGTCGTTCCAAGATCCCAGCCTAGAAACTGGCACATCCTGTTTTCCTTGGAAGGCTCCGTCCACGAGAAAGTAACAGTTGGAGATTGTATTCCATGGGGGAAAATGTATGGGGATTTAAGAAATTATATCATCTAGGAAAGCTTTATGTCATGTGTGCTTTATGGTCTAGGAACAGCAGCATCACCTGGGAACTTTTTAGAGAAACAAATGAAAGGTGTCACTCCAGACATACTGAAGGGTGCAGGGTGCAGGGTGCAGACCCTGGCATCTTATAGCCCTGTATCCATTACCCTATATAACCTGGCTACTGTCTCATTAGAAATCTACTATACTTTGAATAAATTTGGGTTTATATATTCCTTGGGGATGGGATCAACATCTTATGTTGGTCTGACCCCCGTCCCCAGCACCTAGCAGAATGGCTAACATAGAGTAAGGATCTGCTTATTGAACTCAACCAAACCAAAGAGGAAAAAAAGTCCTGCTTTTAGTGCAAGAATGAGATACAACTTGCAGGCTGAAATGGAATTTAACCTGTGGATAAATGGAAGAAAGGGCCATATGCTCAAGTGCAGAGGAATGTTGACAGAATAAGTTGCAGCTTGCATCCTGGGGTCCCTTTTCACTCTTCTCTCAGTCCACCCAGCCCTTGTCTCATCTCATTTATTCAGTCCCAAGCCCTTACTAACTATATGATCTTAGGCAAATCAGACACTACCACTCCCTCCCCAGCCCCATGCCCTCCTCACCCTGACTCCATCCCAAGCAGTGGTTTGCGACTTGAATGTAGGAAAACAAAGGGAACATCTTTGAATTTAACTTGGGCTGGGTTTTGTCAGATAAAATGGAAAGAAAGAGGAGCAAAGGAGTTGAGAGTGTTTCAGGGAATGATTATAATGCATCCAAAGCTCTAAACTGGGGGTGAATGGAGCAAAGGAAAGAAGGAATAGGGAGAAAGAGAAGATATATTGGGTTCAACAGAGTGGTGATGAGAGACTTGTAGCAGTGGGGTACTAGACTTAATGTACTGGAAAGTTGGCAAGTGGCATAAGATCATGAGGTACATGAAACTGAGTTTGAGAAAATAGTGTAATTTCTGTATTTTAAGCATCAGGGAGGAGGTGGCTGTGATGAAGTGGAAGCAAAGGTTGCAAGGAGTGAGGGGGATGCTTTATCCCCTACTTTTCTGTTTCTATTATCTTACTGCACTTATGAAACATTTTGAAAAAATATTAAATGATGGCTGAGGTGATGGGTATCTTTGTCTTATTCCTGACTTTATGGGATTTATCATTAACTTTGGAGCTATTATTTCAGATATCCTTTATCCTGTGAAGAAAATTTCCTGTATTTCTGGCATGGTTTTCTCCTTTGACCTATAAAAGTGATGCGTATTCTAATAATAGATTTCCAGGGTTGAACCATCTTTGCATTCCTGATAGGAGTCATTATATATTAGCCTTCTAGCAGATAGTTTGATTCAATCTGCTAATATATTGCTTTGGATTTTCCTGTCAGAAGTGGGATAGTCGGCACTGTCTCCTTAAGATCTAAACAACTCTCATTTCCTAATCTCCTTCCCTGGGCTAGCAATGTTGCTCATTTTTGAGCTGACTGCTAATTAACTTCTTCCCATTTCTCCAGGCTGATGTCTTATTCCACCTCATCCTTCTATGCCCAGGTGCATCTGCACTGCTGACCCTCTGCGTCCTTTCCCTTTCTGAGCTGGTCTTACAGCCTCCTTTACGCAGGGTGGTCTTGGTTGCAGGTGGAGCCTCGCTGTAGCGCTGCTGTTTTTCGAGCCTTCTCTCTACGGGCTGTCTGGGTACTGGTTGTGGGTGCACTTTGGTTTAGAGGGCAACTCTTTTAGCTCTTTCTTTTTGAATTCAGATAAGATTCAAATAACACAAGATTCACCACTAACCATTTTAAAGTACACAGTTCAGTGACATTTAGTACATTCACAGTATTGTGCAACCATCATTTCTGTCTAGTTCCAAGAAATTTCATCACCTGTAAAAGAACCCCCAAATCCATTAGATGGTCACTCCCCATTTGCCATGCCACCAGCTCCTGGCCACCACTACTCTGTTTTCTGTCTCTTTGGATTTACCTGTTCTGGTTGTTTCATATAAATGGAATCATAGAATATGTGACCTTTTGTGTCAGAGTATTCATGTGTTCATAGCAGCATAACTCACAATAGCCAAAAAGTGGGAATAGCCCAGATATTAATCAGCTGATGAATGGAGCCACAAAATTTGATGTATTCCTACAAGGGAATCTTATTCAGCCATAAATGAAGTACAGTGTGTATGAATCTTGAAAACATTATACTAAACAAAAGAAGCCAAACTTTCTTGTAGACTATTTGGAAAGCAAGCTTTGAGAACATAACAGTTATTCTCAAGGGAAGAGTAGAGAGAGTGATGTGAAACTCAGAAATCAATTTTAAACCAATAGAGAGCAGAGTCTACAAATTATGAATTGATCTCACTTTGTTAACTTCTTAGCTATTGGTGTTAATGAATGGAAATTCCCATTAAATGCGAGGCCAAGGACCTTTTCACAGGTTCCACAGCCATCACTGGTTGGTGCTTAAACATTTGGGGGCTGTTAATACTGAAACTGTTTTTTCTTTCTGTTTTTAGTAAGAGATGCTAAAAACCTTGTACCTATGGACCCCAACGGCTTGTCAGATCCTTATGTGAAACTGAAACTGATTCCTGATCCCAAGAGTGAGAGCAAGCAAAAGACCAAAACCATTAAGTGCTCCCTCAACCCCGAGTGGAACGAGACATTTAGATTGTAAGTTAAAATGACGGCAGCCTGGCCTGGGGGCTGCAGGTGGGGTCATGGGCCCCCTGAGATGGGAGAGGCCCTCTCCCAGCTTCCTTTTCCTTCCCTCCTTCTTTGCCTTCTTCCTTCCTTCCTTCCTTCCTTCTTTCCTTCCTTCCTTCCTTCCTTCCTTCCTTCCTTCCTTCCTTCCTTCCTTCCTTCCTTCCTTCTCTCCCTTCCTCTCCTTCCATCTGCATTTTTTCCTTGCAGGCCAAGTAAAAATCAGAACCTTTTTTAATAGTGTTGAGAATGTCTCTGGCATGGGGAAGTGG
This sequence comes from Camelus ferus, assembly GCF_009834535.1. Taxonomy (NCBI): domain Eukaryota; kingdom Metazoa; phylum Chordata; class Mammalia; order Artiodactyla; family Camelidae; genus Camelus; species Camelus ferus. The sequence continues at coordinate 30,569,569 of NC_045713.1, read as the reverse complement.
GTGGGATGGAAAACAGTGTGATGTGTTGCTAGGTGAAGGATTGTGGGAGGAGCTCTTGGTCTTGGCAGACGTGGGCCATGACTTACAGGGTGTGGTGACAACCTCTCTAGGGCTGGGTGTGTGAATGATGCTGGGCCTATGGTCTGCCGGGGGCTCTGCTGACTGCCATGGAGGTCTTCCCTGGCTAGTACTCTAAGAACGTTGGCTCACTCTTTGATGCATCTGGGCCAACAAATGTGAGAGATGTCTGCCAATATTTATTGAACTAATATACTACATATAGCAAGCACTGTATGGAGTGATCCAGCTTCGCTGGTTATTTCATCCCCATTTTATCAATGGGGCTGAAAAAGGTTAAAGAACCAGTGCCCACAACAGATACAGGGTAGAACAAGATTTAGCAACAGACAGTCTGACTCCAGAGGACATGAGCCAAAAGCATGGTTCCTTATAGTAGTCCCCTTCCTGCTTTCCCCTCTCAGAGCAAAACTGGGCACCCATCTCAGCCTCAGACAAGGACACGCCTTAGAACAGACAACCTCCCTGATCCCACACTTTCCCCATCCAACAGATCGGCACCAGCAAGACTTTCCTCTAGACATTTCCTCAGCCTCAGCCTCAGCCTCAGCCTCAACCCTCATGTGTGCGAACACTCGCACAATTGAATGATTGACATCATGGTTCTTAGAGTGCCTGTGTCCGTCTGTGAACATCACGGATCCTATTAAGACATAAGGCAGCAGAATTAGTTAGAACTGACCTGTCAGAGCTGGCCTGGGTCCTCTGCTTGTTTAAGCCACAGGCTGTAAAACAGGAAAAGCTCTGTCTCCCTGGGGAGCTTGCCTGGGATGGAAACTGAATATGTTTCTTGCAGCAGCTTGTAATCTGTCACCATTCCTGCCTTCGGGCTTTGTCCTCTTAGACGTTTCATCTGCTTGAGAAATCTCCATAATGTCCCCTGACTTCTCTTTTTTGCCCCCTTGCAGCCAGCTGAAGGAGTCGGACAAGGACAGAAGACTGTCCGTAGAGATTTGGGACTGGGATCTGACCAGCAGGAATGACTTCATGGGATCTTTGTCATTTGGGATTTCTGAACTGCAGAAAGCTGGCGTTGATGGTTGGTAAGGAAGGTTTTGCTTTGAAAGCTACCACACGGCCTCACGGGTATGTTGTATTTAGTCCTCATGCTAAAAAAAAAAAAAAAAAAAAATTAGTTGCCAATATTTTCAAAATCAAGATATTTCCCATAAAAATCTGGGCTTAGGAGGCAGCAAAGGAGAACAATTGAATAGTTAATCCCCCCTTTAGACAGGACATGGATTTTTCTGTTTGCCACAGTCCTCACGAGTCCCTATCGCTTTACATCTGCCCCGCTTTACACAGTTATACGACTTGACAGGCCCCACGGGCACTAAGATAGCTCTCACACTTTACCCAAAAGATATGTGTAATCTACTGTCAAAATACGACTTCTTAAGAAGATGCTTCTTTATTGGGATTGTTTATCAAGCCTGGCCACAGAAGTGCTGGGGAGAGGGTTGCTGTCATGGTCAGCTGCTGTATCTTCTTTGTTCTGGAGTTTTTGCTTTGTCCCCTGCTAAAGGAAAAAAAAAAAAAAAATCTTTGCCCAGTATTCCCAGCAAAGAGGATAGGTAAGTCCGCTTGGCAACCGTTTCTTTCACCATTAGCTGAGTAAAGGAGTCAGAAGAGATGGTCCAACTTGGCACTAGAACTTTGGGAGAAGTAGTCATTAGGGGCTGCTCCTGTCTCTTTAAGAGAAACTGTCTCATTTCTGAATGGTCCCACTCTGGGCTTTTTCAGTTACAAGTGAAAGACAATCAAAATCAAAACTGTAGTTGAGCAAGAAAGAGACTCCATCAAGGAGATCACACATCTTTGCCATCGTGCTCCTTACAACTTTCTTGTCTCTCCTCCACGTTTACCATAGGCTTTTATTGAAATACATACTGAGTGTCCACTCCATTCTAGTCACTAGAGATACATCAGGTGTAAGACAGACATAGGGGGAGGGTGTAGCTCAGTGGTAGATCGCGTGCTTGGCATGCACAAGTTCCTGGGTTCAATCCCCAGTACCTCCATTAAATTAAAAAAAAAAAAACCCAAAACTTAATTGCCTCCCCCCTACCTCAAAAAAAAAAAGAAAACATCAAAAAAAAAAAATCTTAAAATAAAGACAAACATGCCCTCACGGAACTTAGGTTCTACAGAGGGACAATAAACCTTGAAGAAATTATTCAAGTAACTAATCAAAGACAACGTGATATGATGGATGTGAAGAAGGCAGAAGCTGAGAGTATACAGAAAAAAGAGAGGTGTGTTAAAGCACAGTTTGCAAATGGTTAAAGACACCATCCTTATACAAATGATAATGAGCATTTGTCAGAGTTTTCCTTAGATTATGAGTAGGGAAACTGGAAGATGAATGGGTGATTCTGGAGGTTTGAGAAAGCAGCAAATGTCTATTGCTCAGTCTGTCAGTAGACAAAGGAATGCTGAAATAACTTGGCTGAATTAGGGCAATAAAATCACAACCTCGGAGGTTATCTTACCTACCAGACTGATGAACAGGAGTCCCACCTCAGTTTTCTAAGTTAACGTCTATCTTTGCAGAGCTGGGAGACCATCTGTATCCCACTGGATTGTGAATAATAAATACTACCACGAGGAGGGAGAGAGCTAATTAGAAAATGCTCCAGCATGACGTTAAAAGGTCACACCGTCATCTTTGTGCCTTTCCCCTCTAAGTTTTGGATAATTTTTCTTGGCATATGGTCGCTTCGACTTTGCGTACTCCCACTGTGGCTACTCGCAGATTGCTTGCTTCTTCCTCTTTAAATCAAGCGTAAAGAGGTTAAACAGAAAGAATACAGGATCCCGGGGGGGGCATCAGTGAGACAGGAGAGGACATAATAATAATAATTTGTAATAACAATAGCTACCACTTACTGACTCGATGCCAGGCACCGGGCTGCGCTGATCACTTTCCAGGTGTCCTGGAGTCACACATTGATTCAGCATTAGTCATATGTGCAGAAAAAATATAGTGCTTTATTTTCTATAATGGACCTAGACTTTCTTACGCAGTGGCCAAGGAGAAGGGGACCTTCACTGCAAGCGGTGGCTTGTGGCCTTCACTGCTGCAGAGTGGCCGACCCTGCCTGGTCCCTGAACCAGTGCCCAAGGAGGCAGGATGAGTCCCACCCCCACCACTCTCCGAGCTGTGGGGCATCCTTCTGGCTTTGTGCTGGCCTTCCAGGTCCTGGCTGTTGCCTCTGGTGGTGAGATCCCACCACACACGGCCCTCTTCTGTCTCACCCTGCAGGCCACTGCCAGGCCCAGCCCTGCTCAGCACGTCTGTGACTCCTTATTTCTGAGTCTCCAGCGTGGACATCCGGGAGCGGGTCTCAGATCCCTCCGTCTTCCAACCCCCCATTGCTTTGATGCTGTGGTCCTCCATGCAGGTCTCTGACCGGGACTCCACTGAGGAGGGGGCCAAACCCCTCTGCTTTCACCCTCCCCTCACCTTCTTCCTTCCCGTGGTTCTCCAGGCCCCAGAGGGCCACATCCTTCTTCCTGGGCGAGCGTCTGCCTTGTCTACTCCCCTGAAGCAAACAGCAGGGTGCAGGGTGGACCGCGTGTCTCGATGATAACAGATGGTCCAGCAGGAGTAAGTGCAAAAGCCTTTACACCTCCATCATCCTTGAGCTCTCCCAGCAGTTCTGTGTGCAGCATCGTTCCCGGGATCAGACTAGCTGAGCGATGTGTGAGGAGCACACAGCTCCTAAGGGCCAGTCCTGGGGTTCGGGTCCAGATCTCTGTGATGCCAGCACCTAAGCACCCACACGTCCCATTCTCCTTCCTGATGTGGAACTTGGTGGAGGTCTGGACTCTGGTAGTTGGCTCTACTAACTGGTGGGATGCTTTGTGACCTCAGATGAGTCACTTCACCTCCTGTACCACAGCCTTCTCAGCAGGTATGATTCCATTCATTGGGAATTACAGCCCTCCCCTCACCCCCATCTTCCTCTTAGGATAGTTGTAAAATCTGTGAAATAATAGTAGGGAGGGAACTTTTGCAAAATAAATACCCTCTTCAGGTTTTGCAGATAAAAGTCCTCTTCATTTAGGACCAAGACATCTCTGATGCTGTCTTACCTTGAAATGTACCAAATGCTAGAAATCTGGGTTCCTGTCCCTGTATGATCTTGGATGAGTCCCATTCCCTCTGTGAGACCCAGTTGCCCTGTCTGGAAGGGGCTGAGCTCTCCCAGCTATTCTGTTGCTATAATTTAAGACCATGTGGCAGAAACAGCAGAAGCAGCTTGGAAAGCTTCCAGAAGCTTCCAGATGTGGTGCCCCAGCCCCAGGCCTCTCATCTGCTGCTTTACCACCAGTCCTGTGTCTGCTGTCAGATCTCCTTCTTTGTTTCTAATTTTGTTTATTTATGTTCTTTCTCTCCCCTTGTTTTCAGAGATTCGTCTCCTTTACTTTTTTTTTTTTTCTTCAAAGAATGAGCTTTGGGATTTGTGTATCAATTCTGGGTTTCTGTTTTCTCCTCTGCTGTAGGTGTGTTTCATGGTTGTCTTTGAATTTCAGTTGAATATTTTGCTAATTTATTTTTTCTCTCTTAACTTACTCCACTATTTAAAAATAATGGACATGGATTGGAAGGAACAAATATTTCCTCTGTTTTGATGTCACGTTTGAGCTTTTGTAGCTTACTCAAAGTCTGCCATTGTATTTTTAGTTTTCTTTCTAACATGTTTTTATTTAGGCATGTTTTATAGCCTCTAGTCTCAGCTTTTTGATTACATTTTTATTATTGATGTTAAACGACAGTGTTAGTGCTTTATAGCCAGAGAATATAGCCTGTGCACTGTCCTTCCTTCCTTCCTTCCTTCCTTTCTTTCTTTCTTTTTCTTTCTTTCCCTTTCTTTCTTTTTCTTTCTTTTCTCTCTCTCTCTTTTTTCTTCCTTTCTTCTTTTTCCTTCAATTTTTTTTTTTTAGTTTAGCTTAATGTACACTCAATGTTGCTAAATGTTCCATGGACATTTCAATAAAAAGATTATATATCCTATTTGTAAGGTATATATTTCAATATTTTATTTATTCCACCTTACTATAAGGTCCAGATCTCTTATGCTTTCATATTTTCTTTTTGTTGGCCTGATCTGTCCTAAATGTATAGTGCTTGTTACGGTTCTCCCAGTAAATTAAAAAAAAGTTTTTTGTTTCTAATGTTTTTGCCGTGTGTGTGTGTGTGTGTGTGTGTGTGTGTGTGTGTGTGTGTGTGTATGGTGCCGTTATTGGCCATATAACTCTTCAAGACTGTTTTCAAAAATGACTTATTAAATTGGTATAAACTCACATTTGTCACAGTTCATGCTTTTTGCCCATGCCTTTTCTATGTTGCTGGCATGCACTCATTCCTTCAGGGAATATATGTAGTGAATACCTGTGTGATGAGGAGACCCTAGAGAGCTGAAAACAGACAAGAATCTTTGCTGATAAATGCTATAGAGAAAAGTGAGTGAGAAACAGGGACAGGGAATGCTGGAGGTGGTGGTGTTCTGATTTAATAGAGTGCTCAGGAAAGGACTCACTGAAAAGGTGAGGACCTGATGAGGGTGAAGGAGTGAACTGTGTGGAGCTCTAGGGAGAAATTATTCCAGACAGAGAATAACAAGTGCAAAGGCCCTGAGGCAGGAGTGTTCCTGGCAAGTCTGAGGAGCAGTAAAGTGGCCCGTGTGGCTGGAGCTGGATCAGTAAGGTGGGAAGTCACAAGGGATGAAGACTGGCAGGATGAGGATTAGTTGGCAGATCCAGTGTGGGCCTTGTAAGGACTTTGTCTTCTGCCTTGAGGAAGCTGCGAACCCAAGGAATGAGGAGATCTGTCCACTTTGGTTGCAGAGTGGTAGGCACCTCTTGCCTAGTCAATCTTTGCCCATTCTTCCATGTTTATTTAATCTTTCTAAGTCCTCTGGGCTTGTGTAGCAAGTGACATGTTGTTGGATTTAAAAACAAAAACAAACTCATTCTGAAAGTCTTTTCCTTTTTCCCATAGGGACATGTTTTAACATATATGGTCTTAATTGCCACATTTGTATCATGGTGTTTCTATTCCTAAAGTTTCTTTTCTTTGCTATTTAATCTTTCCCTCTCCTTCTGAACAGACAAATAATTATCTTAAATCCTTGTTACCTTAAAATCATGTCTTTAAGCTTTCTTTTGATATTACTAATAATGACATTTTATTCTTATCACACAAACACAAAAATAAGGCTTTGGAATCAGACATCCTGAGTTAGAATTTCTGTTCCACCACTTCCTAGCTGTGTGCCCTTGGGCAAGTTACTTTGTCTCTCTGTGCCTTCTTTCCTCATTTGGCTATAATAGTGGTAATTAAGTCATATATTAATTAGTATAAGTGAAGTACTCAGTGTCTGGTAAATACTAAGCACTCAGTGTCAGCTATTATTATTAATTGAATAATTATTGGAAAAATATAAATAAGCAAACAGAGAAGATTATTGGAATCTTTTTGCCCAGAGGTGATAGCTATTGACAATTTTAGAATTTAGAATTTTTTTTCTTCTCGGTTTGTGTGTGTATGTACGTGTCAGGAAAAAAAAATGAAAAAATTTTTAAATATTTAGTTTATTTTTTGTTTGGGAAGAGGTAGTTAGGTTTATTTATTTACTTACTTACTTATTTTGATGGAAGTACTGGGGATTGAACCCAGAATCTCATGCTTGCTAAGCATACAGTCTACCACTGAGCTATACCCTCCCCTTGCCCAAAATGAAGTCTTACTGTCCGTATTGCTTGGCAGCCTGCATTTTCCACCTAACAATGCATTTTGAACCCTCTTTCCTGTCACTTAGTAATCTTGACCAACCTCATGTTTAATAGCTTCGTATAGTCCCTTCTTACAGATCTGCATCAACTTACACATTCTTTTTATAAGATGTACAGTGCTTACCTATATAAATAATTCTATAATAAGCATACTTAGAGTGAAACATTTGTGCCTGGCTTTAATTTATTTCTTAATAAATTCCTAAGCCTGGAATCAATGACTTTGAGAACATATGCATTATTAAAGTGTTTGCCATAATGTTCTGGAACTTTTTTCAGTCAATTTACATTCTCACCAATACTGTGTGAGACTTTTCATTTCACCCATGCTTGTCAACATCTGGTATTAGAAATTTCAAAGATGATGCAAAGGTTGTACATATTTTGTTACTAATTATACCTATTTACACAATATACATCTATAATATGCATTAACACCCTTTTATTATTTTATACTGTACATATTATTTGCATACACCTGTTACTAATTATGTTGAACGTTTTTATTTGTATATTACCATTTTTTGTAATTATAATTGACTATGTCCCGTGTCTTGCCTATAATGTTCTTATTAGTTTAGAAAAACTTTTTATATAAGAAGGATAATGCTATGTCTTTGCTGAAATCTATGTTGCAATATTCCTCTCTTCTATGTTGTAGGTTAATTTTGGTAATACGCATTTTTCTTCATGGCATATAAAGCTTTCTGTTTGTCTCTAATTAATGCAATAAATATCAAACCAACTGCCAGAAAAAAATCCTCTAATTCACTAATTGTTTCCTCAATTATCCATCCTAGTATTCATTGTCTCCAGTGAATTTTAAAATTCCGTCATTTATTTTTCTTCTGAAAGTCTTTCCTAAGCTCAGATTGTTCCCCTTTCATAGATGCATCAGTCTCTTGAATATCACTGAAAATGTGTTAGGTATTTTCTAGAATTTTCTCTCTTTTGGCAACAGTTCTGTTTCATGGGTGGTACTTACTTGATTCCTCAGTGTTTCTCTTTATCTGAGTGAGTTTTTCATGGGTACACCCTTATAGAAGGGAGAACACAGAAATGTTGAGTGTCCCTGTTCTAATCTTTCATATCCAGATGAAGGGAGAAAGAAGCCTTTTGCATTTTTTGGAATTCTTCTTTGTCGGATCGAGGTCCTGGTCCTGTAGAAGTTTAGGAGAGGGCTACTGCTGGAGACAGCTGCATAACAGGCAGCCCTACTGCCCTGTGGTGGGGACCCCCCAGTTTGTTTTGTGCATCTTAAAGTTAGAAGAGGTTCCTGCTCCTCTTTTCAAATGGGCACAAATGTCCGTATTTGGAGGCCATCGTGATGGCATCCTGGCCACGGTGAACATGAGGTGGGACACTGTGCTCTGACCCATGCCCCAGGTGCTGACCTGTCCCATACATCCTGAATACGGATCAAGAATTGAATACACTCATCCAGTCCCTGGGGGTGTGATCCAGGTTGTTAGTGGGGTTCCTATTGAATGATTACAGCTGGTCAATTCCCATTGATGTGTATTTTCCAAAGTGCAGGACACCAAATGGCTTAGATAGTACATGGTTGGGGCATCAGCCGTATTGAATTGCACCCAAAGCTCTTCTTTGGTCAGTGCGCCGTCAGTTCTTCAGATTATGGCAAAGAGGAAGTCTAAGAGGGTGGATCCTTAATCCTCTTTAACCCTGCTGCTTGCTGATCTCTGATTTTAACCAGGAGGGCAGGCGCTAGTCTCAGAGCCTTTGGTAAGCAACGCTACCTACTTGGATTTGGGTAACTGATTTGCATATGCTTAATTTTTTACAGTTACACACTTTCTGCTGTAACAAGTGATGCTGGCTTTCATTACAAGGAGGAGATAGAAAGTGTCCTTTTAAAGTGAATTTCTTTTTTTTTAATAGACTTTACTCTTATAGAGCAGTTTCAGGTTCACAACAGAATTAAGCAGAAAACACAGAGAGTTCACACATAGCCCTCCCCATCCACACATATATACTCTCCTACCTTCAACATCCCTCTTTCCTTATTTAAAAACAGAAGAGTTTATGTTAATAGCATCCTGATTTCGGTGGGTATCTTTTTCCCGAACATGGCTCCATGTTCTCTTACTATTAGTTCAATTTGAGGAACTTCCTGGAAGTCACTGCTGTGTGGATAGCACCCTTCTTGATTTCCAGCAAAGATACAGATGTTCTCTGATTTTTGTATTTCTTTTGGTGATCTCAGTGGAAGTTTGGAAGACAAGCATTGAATATTAAATGTGGAGGCGTACAGGCTCAAATAGTCATCCCAGCTTTGAGTCACCTATCTCCCTATTTTTAGAAGCTGCTTAGGAAGATTTGTGAATGGAGAAAAAAAAATCTTGATGAAAATTGTGTATTTTGGTTAGGAAGCCTCTGAGAGTGAGGGATTTCGGGTTCTTTTTTTCCCCCTACTGACTTGAATGCCTTTGGAATATCCCTCTTCCTTTTTAATTTCTTTTTTGGCGGGAGGAGCTAATTAGGTTTATTTATTTTCAGGGGAGGTACTGGGGATTGAACCCAGGACCTTGTGCATGCTAAGCATGCCCTCTACCACTTGAGCTATAACCTCCCCACTAACACATTTTTAGAGTAGAGTTTGCTATAGACCTCCCTCCCTTATCTTAATTGACAAAATAGTATTAAGTGTAGTCATGGAATTTGCCTTTCCCTTGCCTCTCTTTAGGTTTAAGTTGCTGAGCCAGGAGGAAGGCGAGTACTTCAACGTACCTGTGCCCCCAGAAGGAGGGGAGGGCAATGAAGAACTGCGGCAGAAATTTGAGGTGAGATTGTCTGTCTTTGTGCACCAGAGTGAGAACCGGTTGAGACTGCCTTTATACTATTTTTCTTGTTTATGCTGTGGTTTCCACCCAAGGCCTTTCATGACCCTGTGCCTCTGCAGTGTTGTTCTATCTCCCAGAAAACTCCTATTTATCCTTCAAGACCCCAAGTAAATGTCCCCTGCCTTGTGAAGTCATTCTTGCCTCCCTGTCCTCATTCAGATTTAGATATTTCCTTGAAAGTCTTTATTCACAGCCTACCTGGCTTGGACTAGAAAGTTAGTAAATGCTGAATGAAAGCAGTGGACAGAGTGGTGATATATTTTGGAAGCTGAGTCACCTAGGCCTGCTGAGGGTGGAGTCTGGATTTGAATCTATGACTGTGCTGGTGACTCCATGAAATACTCATGGGTATTTCTTCCAAAGATGAAGAGCCCTTGACTCTGACCTTGGGCCATCGTGCTGTCTCTGCTTCTACTCCAGATAAGCCCTCCTGTGGGACTAAATAAACCCCATTTTCCAGCATATGAGAGTAGCAGGTTTGTAAGACACATCCCAGTTTTATAAAGAAAATGTTTTGGGGAAAATGGTTTTGAGTTCTTTCATTATATGTGTATTGAGTGATTTTAAAGTGGTTTCATAAAGGAAAACACATTATTTTGTTCACGCAAACAATATACTGAGTCTGATGGGAAATCATGAATTCTAGATAAGCAATGATGGCCTTCTAACTCTGAAAAAATGTATAAAATAGCTAAAACAAATAAGGTTATTGTCATCATTATTCATCAGGTAATCACACAAGCAAATGAAGACAAAATACAACTAGGTAAAGTTCGGTGAAAGAGAGGTCCATGGTACTTTGAGAGAGGTCTAAGAGGGAAATATAACCTTGTCTGAGTCATTGAGGAAACAACAATGGAAGTTAACCAAGTAAAGAGGGTAAAAGAGCATTCCATTCAGAGAAGACAGCATGTTCAAAGGCCCTGTGGTAGGGGTGTCATAAAGCAGCTATGTGAAGCTGAAAGAAGGCCAGAAGTGTAGGTAGAGCTCAGAGAGCACAGGGTGAGTTCACAGTAAGGCTGGGAAGTTGGTGGGGGTCAGAGTAAAAGGACCGTGCTGGCCTTGGCAGGGGTTTTGGCGTTCTTTCGAAGAGCCACGTCAGTGTGCCCCTCAACTTGACAGAAATCATACTTGAGTGCTGACCCTTGTCTTGAGCCTGGGCCCTCCACAAAACCTGGACTCTGATGATGTTTCTGACTCGGTGGGACTTCCCTTCCTGAAACAAGTGGAATAAACAGATTGGCCTTGGGCTTATCAGTCATTCTCCAGTGAACCTGACTCCTGAGGCTTATCCTCACAAAGCCATTCTAGCCCCCGTGAGTTGATGAGAGGACCTTCTCTCCCAGTAGAGTCTAGAACTGGACACTGTTTGGTAAAAAGTAGGATAGGAGGGCAGGCCTTGCCAATAACACTCCATCTCCTTTCCTCAACTTTCTGATGGAGTGGTGTCCGTTTGCTGCTGAGTTAAAAATGCACGATTGTGGGTGAAAAAAACCTGGCCAGTGTTTTCTTGTATAAAATGAAGTCTCAGTTTTGCAGAATGATTTCTTCTGTCTTAGGGCAGCCAGGGTGACATTTCAGAACACCCAGGAAAACATTTCCTACACGAACAGAGCATTTGTCTGGGCCAGTTATTGGCTTGAAGGAAAGGACTGTTTTATCGGCAGGCAACAAAATGTGTCCCTTTATTTCCCGCAAGAGCCTGCAAACGCTTGTTTATGCCTGAATGGTAATCGCTCCCTACCGTAGTTTGTTGATTAAAAAAATGTTTCCAAGAGACCGAAAATTGTTCTCAGACACATAGAGGAATTTCAGTTGACCTTGAACGTGAGAAATGTAATCCCTGTGCAATAACCAATTAGCACCCAGAATGACTCAGAAATTACTTTCAAGCCTCTTATCCGGAGAAATTCTGAGTGACGGTGAAGTCGAGCTGCTGGAATTGGGGTAATAGAATTTCATGGTAGGGTGAGCTTGGTGAAGCTACCACACGTGGTACATTTCAGAATGTTGGCAGTGGCTCTGTTTGGGGGCTTTTGTCTGACCGTGGCCTTGCCGATGGGCCAGGGAAGGGAAGACTCCATTTTGGATGGTTCAGAATGGGTTTTCTGGCAATATTAGAATTTTTAAATTTAATAAAATGCCAACTATGTGCCATTTTTTGTTTTAAGTGCTTTAGAAATATTAACTCATTGAATTCAGTCCTCACAACCACCCTGACTGGTAGGTACCCTTATCATCCGCCTTTCTCTTTTACAGAGGAGGAAACTGAGGCTCAGAGAGGTTAAGCAACTTTCTAACATCCCACAGCTAGTCATTGTCTTGCTTTGAGTTTCCCCATAAACAGACTATAAGGATTCAAGTGCAGGGATCGCAGGAAGCATCTTAGAGTAGTGGGGAAGTGATGCTGGGAAAGGAAGGAAGCTGGGAAAATGTGTATTATCAGGCAGGTTACCACTGGGGGCAGCTGGGGTTTAATTCTGCTTTAGGTGGTGTTTAATGCATGCCACAGGGTTTGCAGTCAGAGGGGCGGGAAGCTGACATCTTGTCCACCAGCCTTCCTTCCATCACTGGCTGAGGGCTGCTTCCAGGGGAATCGAGCTGCCAGCACCTTCAGCTTGCCCTGCTGGTGGGCAGTGCTTGCTCATGCAACCAGGAAAGGAGACTGCAGGCAGAGTCACATGTGGAAGCGGTAAGCAGCCCCAGGTGTAGAGAGGAGGGGGCCAGGGGTCTTGGCAGGATACCTGGGGCCACATCTGTGCAGCACAGCCTGTTTCCTTTGGGTAGTTCGAGAGCCAGCCTGCCTGGATTGGAATCCCAGCGCTGTCCCTACCTTGCTGGGTGCTGAAGGCAACTTACTTTCTCTGAGTTTTGATTCCCCATCTGTAAAGTGAAGGTATGGTGGCGCTTCTGACCTCCTACGGTTGTGTGAGGCACAAATGAGATAATGCATTTAAAACAGTGTGTGGCACGTCCTATCATTCAGCTGTCAGGTTGTTGTTATCATTATCAGCATCCTCCCTGACTCTCGGAATAAATAAAGCTCAGGACCTGCTCCTTCTGGGATTTTGGAAGGGCTGCTTGGGGGTTCAGGAGCATCTGTGGGGACTCCTCACCAATGGGGGGGGTCTCTGCCACTGCTGCTGGGTATTGGAAGCTCCTGGTAGGGATGGGGGTGACAGAGAAGTCCAGTCTAAGCCAGCACAGGCATTAATCATCTGAAATGGAGCCCTGGAGCCTGGCTGCCGAGGTGCCTTCACTCTCCCCGAGCACCATCTGGAAAGAGGCAAGACTCTTTGCTCAGATGCGCGGCTCTCTTTGCTTTTCTCTTTGAGCGCCGAGTCCTCAGGCTCTAAATTGCAGACATGAAAAGGCCACCACTAGTGTACTTCTGTTTCTGAAGGCATATCCCACCCAGTGAGATAGAGGATCCTTTTAACGTGGGATTCAGTTTAAACATGTCTTTGATGGAAGACCTAATCAGCATGAGACTGTGGGGCAGTCATGGGACATTCAGAGAGACACAGGACAGGGCTTTTGTCTTCCAAGGGCTCTATGTGAATGAGTGACAAACCCAAATGTCTTTAGGAGCTGGATAGATAACAAGAAGGGGGAAAAGCCTGGTGTGAGAGAGCAAGGTGTGGTGGTGATGAGGGCAGACTGGAGATGTCCCTGTGAAGGCACCGTGCCTTATGGGTGGGGCCCAGTGTTACCAGATCTTCTTTAAAAGAAGCTGGGATTTGGGTTTTTATAGGACATCTCTTAATTTTTAACAGATGTCAACTAATTTAAATATTAGTGCAGACCAGGCTGATAAGGTTATTAGGCTTCTAATCTAACGTCTAAAAGCTGAGATAACATTCTGTCTTGGTCTGTTCAGGCTCTTATAATAAAAATACCGTAGACGAGGTAGTTTACCATTTACTTCTCGCAGTTCTGGAGGTTGGAACGTCTAAGAGCAAGATGCCAGCACAATCATTCTGCTTCCTGATTCATAGACAGCCGCCTTCTCACTGTGTCCTCACATGGCGGAAGGCGCTGGGGGCCCTCTGGGGTCTCTTTTGTAAGGCACTATTCCCGTCCGTGAGGGCTCCGCCCTCATGACCTAATCCCCAAGACCCTACCTCCTAATACCATCACCCTTGAAGATTAGGACGTCAGTTCGTGGACTTTGCGGAGACACAGACATTTTAGGTCTACAGCACGCACCTGTAAGAAAACTCACCCAAGCAAATTGAGATGGAATGTGGAAAGAGGGCCTTTGGACCTGGATTCAGAGGGGAGAAGGTGGCTTGCAGGACTGTGGAATGAGGCTGTTGGCCACTTGCTGCTCCTTGAAGAACAGGAAGAAAATTTTCCTCTAAGCTGTCAAATGAGAAATTTGGGAATTGTGAGTGCCTCACTCAGGCTCTGCCAGCAGCGGGTGCTGGAACTGACAGGTGGATGGATGCGAACCTCAGGGCTGGAATGGGGACTGGAAACCAGGGACAATCAGGATGGGGAGCTTCACAGGTTGGAGACTGGGTTGTGTGAATCCAGTGGGTCCTGAGTCAGGATTCAAAGAAGGTGGAAGACAATAATTAAGCAAGGGGATGGTAGGGGGTGAGGGAGGGTGGGAATGTGTTTGGATCAGCACAGCCTGGGAATAACTGATGGCTGGAGGGTGAGGATTTGGGGTGGTGGGGGGACACGGCCCCCCCAAAATCAATACAATATCTCTTCTAGGCTCTTTCCTTGTTTGCAGTCTCCCTGATGACCTGGTTTTAGCTACTCTCTCTAGGTCTTAACCCCAAATCTGTCTCCAGTTCTTACGTCAATTTGTAACCCCAAACCCACATATACAACTGCTTACTGGGTATTAACTTCCCCTTGGTTGTCCCAGAGCCGCTTAAGTCTCAATGCATCTTACTACAAGGTAACTGGACCTAGAACGCTCACAGCAGCCTTGTTAGTGGCCAAAAAGTGGAGACAACACAAATGTCCGTAAACAGGAGAATGGATAAATGTGAACAGTGAATGCTACTGAGCAGGACAAAGGAATGAACCACTGATCCATGCAACACCATGGGTGAATTTCAAGACCATTATGATGTGCGAAAGAAGCCAGATGTAAAAGACTACATACTCTGTAAAGGAAAACTTGACACCCTCACAATGCTTCTGACACCAAACGTGTAGATTTTCCACAGCAAGAAATTCTCCAGTTCTCTGTGCCACCATCTTGGTGTCCTTCAGTTATGACATTAGCTACCCGGAGTTAGTGCAGACCCCATAGGTTAAGGGCTGAGTCCTGTAAGACAGCCATCCCCCTACTCCAGACTCCAATCACAAATATTCCGGCCTCCTGTCTCTCCTGATTTCACAGCATTTGTTGCCATTCTGAGTCATCCTTCTGGAGCTCACAACAGCAGGCCCCTCCCCCATTGCACTGAGGACAAACCTGGGCCTCATCCATCCATTTATCCAACAAAACATTTAGCTGGCAGCTATGCTAGTTGTCAGGGAAATTGCGGAGAATGAGACATATTCCCTGCCTCGGCAGGTTTCCAGTCTGTTGGGGAAAATGAGTGAACAGACAATTATCATCCAGTATAAATGGGAAGTAAGATGGAGGAAGGGAGCAAATAGGGACACCTAATCCAGAGACAATCAAGGAAGGCTTCCCTGAAGAAGTGAAAATGTGGAGCAGAGGGTAACTAGATTGGTGAAAGGGAGAGAATAGCCATCTCCACAGCAGTGACAGTAGGTGCAAAGGCCCTGAGGTGGGAGGGGGCTCAAGGATGTGAAAGGAGCATGAACCTGGGTTCCAGGGAAGAAGGACCCAAGAAGTGATGCGGTCAGGTAGATCTTGATCATACTGGGCTGTCGAGGCCAGTGAAAGCACCCAGGTCTTTATCCTTAAAATGGAAGCATTTTAAGCAGGGAGTGACTTGGTTGAGTATTAAGAAGTGGAAGGTCACTCTGGCTGCATGTAAAGCCCATTGTGGAGAGAACCAGGGTGGGTTGTCCAAGTGAGAGGTGATGACAGGTGGTGCTGGTGAAGGTGGAAAGAAGAAGAAGGAATTCTAGAGACGGGTTGGAGGAAATAGTGACTGGTCCTGGAGGTGGGTGAGACCTGAGGGATAAAAGAGAAATGGGGGTGCCAAGGGTGGCCTCCACATTTTGCGTCTACACCCTGGATGTTGGGCCATGCTTTTCACTGAGCCGGTGGCGTGAGCTGCAGGAACCATGGCTTGCAACCTGTCTGTGAATTTGAGCAAATTCTAATGATGTTTTCTGTGTGCTTCCCCCTCCAGAGGGCCAAGATCGGGCAGGGGACCAAGGCTCCCGAAGAAAAGACGACCAACACCGTATCCAAATTTGACAACAACGGGAACAGGGACCGGATGAAACTGACCGATTTTAACTTCCTGATGGTGCTGGGGAAAGGCAGCTTTGGCAAGGTACAGTGTGGCTGGGGGGTGGCGCCTGCTCCAGAAGGAATAGCTCGCCAGGCAGGCACATTTGCTGTTCAGATGGGGCTTCCATTCCAGTGAGGGAGAGAGCGCAAAGTAAACTAGAACCACCTGACAGTTGGTAATGAATACTGTGAAGGAAATGAATGGCATGCTGTGACACAGAGAGATCAAGGAGGGACCCACTCAGACTGTCTGAGGAAGTGGCATATCAACCGAGATCTGAAGGATGAGAATGAACCAGCCATACAGTCAAAGAGCTAAGGAGAGACTGTTCCCAGCAGAGAGAACAGCAAGTGCAAAGGTCCTGGGGTGGAGGAAGGGCTTGGCCATTCTAGGCACCATCAGGAGGTGTTGGACTCAAGTGTCACGTGTGGAGGGGAGTTTGTTGGATGTGAGGTTGCAGAGGTAGGCAGGGCCCGATCAGGCAAAGTCTTCTGAGCTGGGCTGAGGAGTTTGGATTTTATTCACAGTGCAGTGGGGAGCCACTGAAAGTCTTAAGCAGAGAAGTGACATGATCAGATTTGATTTTGGAGAAGATCACTCTTGCAGCAGAGGATGGAAATGGTTCTTTTCGAACAGCAGCACAGCTGAAGGACGACCCTGGGACTCGTAGAGTGATTCTGGATGCTTTTATAGATAGCGGGAGATGCTGTTTTACTGATGTTGAGCTCGGGTTCTAAGTATTCCTGACTTGTTTAGTGTTGTTTTGAGTCTTTTAATCCCTGTGTGTGCCACAGATAGGTCTCGTATAAATCGCCTATCACGAGCTCAGGTGTGCGTAAAATATCCATTTCTTCCACATCTCTGTGGCTTAAGTCAAAAATCTGGGCGTTATCCGTGACTTCGCAGCCTCCCCTGACCCCAGGCCATGTATTACCATCCATCGGTGAGTCCAGACAGGTCCTCCATCAAAGCGTATCATGAATTTACTGCGTTCTCTCCATCTTCACTAATGCAGCCCACATCTAAACCAATACAATAGTGGCTAGGACCACTGCAGAGGTTCCTAACTGGTTTCCCTGCTTCCGCTCTTCTGACCTATAATTCGTATACTTCCCTCTAGCAGCCATCGTTATTTTTAAAAACTTCCATTAGGTCAAGTCACTCTGCTGCTTAAAACCCTCCAGTGACTTCACAGGTTGAATAAGTTCTGTGCTGTGTCCTCGGCTTACATCACTCTTTATATTCTGGTCCTTGTTCTCTTCCTTCCTTTTCTTTCTCCCCATCACCCACTGTGCTCCGGCCACATGGAGGTTCTTGTTTTTTGTTTTTTGTTGTTTTTTTTTTTGAAATATACAAAGATCCTTCCTCTCTTAGAGCTTTTGTGGTGCTGTTCCCTTTATTCTTTGCAGGACTGGCTCCTTCTTGTAATTCCCATCTCTCCTTAGATGTCACCTCTTTTGAGAAGTCTTCCCTGACCACCACTCAAAGAGCCATTCATTCATTCTGTTATATTTCACTCTCTTCATCAGCACCCAGTCACCAGATGGTACTTTTCTTGCTTGTCTATTGGTTTGTCTCTCTTCTCCTTCTAAGACCTGAGCTCCACGAGAGCAGGTGGCCTTCTCTGCCACGCTCGCCAGTGTACCTGCAGTGCCTGTGGACTGAATGCACTCAGGGCTTAGAATTGAATGCATGGATTTTTCTCTCTGGACCATAAGGTCCGTCCATCTGCTGCGACGGAATAAGGAACCTGAGGTGGTGGCCTTGGCATGGGGTGTGTACAGAGAGCAGGAACACGAAATAAGGTTGCTGAGAAGCCCCGGGGTCCGTAAGGTTAGAGAACAAGCAGTTGGGGATAGAAGAGGTCCACAGCACGGTGCGTTTTTTGTCAGCAGCTCTGAGCGGCCTGGGGGGTAGAGATGGAGAAGAAGATGGTGAATTTGAAGTAAGGGGCGGGGAGTAGCAGGATCAGTGCTCAGAAGATCACAGTGAGAAGGGGGCTAAGGATTCTGGGAAGACGGATGCCCATTGCACATCCAGTGGCGCTTGTTCTGTCTAACAGGTGCTCAGTGAAAGTGCACTGAACAGATGCATGAAAACTGAACCCAGACTGGGTCGGAAGGAAGTCAGAGCAGGAAGAGGGTTATAACCTGGGTGGGAAAGGAGGAGTCTAGAGGCCTAGGGATGAAAAACAAGGGGGTAGAGTTAAGAGATTTAAAATGCTGGTAAGACTAGCGACGTTTGGATTTCTAACAGGAGGTGGTTTCCATGATGACAAGGAAGAAAGAGGCTTAAATGAAGAAGAGATTCTAATAAGCTGAGGCTGTCAGGGAGTTTTAAAAAAATTAAGTTATGTTTTTAATAAGCAGTGTGTTCACATAGTTCATAATTAAAATTGTATTAAAAGGATAAACACTGAGAAGTCTTGCTTGCTCCCTCCCAGGTTCACATCTTTCTGCGCCCCCCTCGCTGCTACGGTTCTCTGTATCTAAACGGTTTTGTTAATTGAATTTGCATCTTTCCGGTTTCTCTCTGCTGGTTTAACATATAAATATACATTTTTATTCTTGTTGCCTCAAAAGTGAGCAGACTCCACACGTAGCTTGTCCCTTTCCTGATCGCTCAACCGTACAAATTGGAGAGTTTGGGATTAAGGAATGGACATTCCAGAGGGTTTCTGGAAAGGATTGGGGCTGGGGGTGGGTAGAGAAGTGGGAGAGTGGGTCTTTGGGGAACAGCGAGGGAATGAGAGAGAATAGATGATGTGTTTCCATGGAAACCGTTATAATAATTGAGAGTTCTGTGCCAGACTGTGGATGTGGCATCAAATAAATCACAGATGAAAACAAGAGTCTGTCGTGTAAGCAAACTAGAATAACGAAAACCTCTACAAGCCTTTAAAACTTAAGAGTAATCCTTCGCAACTCTCATTCTGCCAGCCACGGTTTCAAATTAATGTGGTTTTACATCTGAATGCCTACTTTTTACCATTTTTGCAATTTTGTGAGGTATATATTATCCACTGCCCTAAACGGAAGAATGTGGCGGCAGTAATTGCTCCTCCTTCCGCAGATGAAACAGGTGGACCTGTGGGGTGATCTGTTCACACCGCCCCTCCCCCAGGCCCCATCTATCAGATCTGGCCCAGGAAAACGTGCTCTTAAGCACTGCAATAATTTGTGGAGTGACCAGGGAGTGACACAAGTGTTTGAATAAGACCTGTGAATATGAAACAAGGGACAAAGCAAGTGTTAAGGCTGTTGGGTTCCAAACAAGTAAACCATGTTTCAGAAACTTTAAAAAGAAGTGTGGAGCGTTTGCTGTCCTGAACATGTGAGGGTGTTTACCGGAAGGATTCTCTCAGCAGGGCAGGGCCTTGTGACATGTCTGGCTTACTTGGAGATAGATGTCCCCTTGCACTTTTGTTCCAGAGCACTTGTTCCAGAGCATGTATTATCCATTGGTTATTTCATTTTATTTTTATAGCTTTATCCTTCACTCTCTATTTTTTATGATTTCTTGAACCTTTGACTTCAGCTTTGCCAACCTTTATGGTTTACACTTTTCAAGAATTTAACCCCTGTGGTTGTCAAATGATTTTTGCATTAACATTGTGCTCCAAATATATAAATTGGGCAGGTGTGTGCTGTCCAGACTGATTGTACAAGTGGAGCTCATAAAATACACTCAGCAAGTCCCTGCTAAAATCTATACACAGTATGTATGTATATGTATGGCTGAAGCATTATGCTGTATGCCAGAAATTGACACAATGTTGTAAACTGACGATAGTTCAATAAAAAAATAAATTAAATAAAAGCTAGGTAGTTACCAAAAAAAAGTATATATACAACACAAATGCAACGTTTTCCATTATAAACTTGATTCCCCTGATTCCAAAGTGCTGCTGTAATAAATATTCATTAAGTATTTAATTAATGCTAATATTGCTTGCCTTCTGAGACTTCAGATGAGCTTGTGGTAACAATTTGTATGAGCCAAGTCTTTTTAGAAAGTTATACTGGGAAGTCTGAAGGGGGACTTTTTTTATTATTATTATTTTCTTACACTCCTGGACTCTTGCCTATGGAGGATACTGAGGTTAACAGGAGGATTCAGGTGTGTGGAGGGCAGGTGCATGCTGTGGTGGACACAGAGCTAACATAAGGAAGCTCAAATCCAGCAGCTCAAAAGCTGTATCTTGGAAAATGATTGGTAATAGGAAAAAAAAAAAAGGAAATTGCCAAAATGTTCATCAATAGTGTGATAGTTAAATATATAATGGTGTGTCCATGATACCTTCAAAAGAATGAGGTCTTTCTATCTCATAGCTCTATCTGTCTGAATGTCTGTCTATCATTGTGGAAAGATGTCCATGGCATAGTATCAAGTAAAAGTAGAAGTAAATTACAGAACACTATGATTAGTCATATAAAATAAACTGTACATAGAATAATTCTATTTATGTAGTGGACTCATAGTCCCTACTCTCATTGAATTTCCCTCCAACATTTTGTTATGAAAAACATTTAATAATACAGAAAAGTTGAAAGAATTATGCAATGACCACCCATTGTACCCAGTACTTAGATTCTACAGTAACATTTGGCTGTGTATGCTTGATCACATCTCTCTGTCTGCTTGTCTCTATGTCAACCTGTTTTTTGGGGAGGAGGGAGTAATTAGGTTTACATATTTATTATTTTTTTAATGAAGGTACTGGGAGTTGAGCCCAGGACCTATGCATGCTAAGTACACACTCTACCATTGAGCTATATATACCCTCTCCCCCAAATCAAGATACAGACATCGGTACACTTTACCCCTCAACTCTTCAGCATGCATATCATTTAACCAAAATTCAATATGTGTTTTTGATCATTTTAAGGTAAAATTTACATACAACAAAACACACAAATCAGTGTATCATTCTATGAATTTTAAAAAATGCATACTTAAAAACCCAGTGAGAGTATAAACATTGATCAAAAAAAAAGAAATCACACTAACAGATGCAAAGTAAAACTGTGATGTTTGCTTCATGCTGTGAGAGCCTGCGGAAGTGGGGTGGGTCCTAGCTGAAGTCAGGGAAGGCTTCCATGAGAAAGCGGCTCTTGGGCTTTATCTAAAGGGTGAGTTAAATTAACTGTGCAAAGATGGGAGGGAGTAAATGGAAATCTCAGAATGTCTCCTCTTCCTGACCCCACCCCCAGTCAGGGCTGGTTGATCTGTGTGGCAGCCAAACATTTAAGCTCCTTTATTCATTGGGGTGGATTCAACTGCCGGAATAAATAGACCTCTAAATCTATACCAGCTCAGACACAATAGGAGTTTAATTTTCATTCATGTAACAGTCCAAGATGGGTGTTCCTGGCCTCTCCCACTCTCTCCATATGGTGATTAAGGGACCCTGGTTCCTCTGTCTTGCATGGCTCCATCAATCCCTACAGCCTTGTTTTTGTCTATATTCAGAGTGCCGAGGGAGAAGGAGAGTACAGAGGAGGCACAAGCTTCTTCTGAAAAGTCTTGGCTTGGGAGTGGCACCCATCACTTCTGCCTGCACTCTATTTGAGAGTGTTGTCATGTGGCCATGCCTCAGTGCAAGGGATGCTGGGAGAGCAGTTTTGGTGGAAAGCTGCACTCCCTACTTTTCTTAGCTCTGGTTGGAATTTTTCTCGGTGACATGAAAGACTTTCTGACTTTTCCCTTTAAAGCTCCCAACTTCTCATGCCCCATGGACAAAAGACTTCAAGCTTCTCTTCTTGGTGACATTTCCTTGTGTTCAAATCATGGAACATGCCAGGTGTTAGTGCTGCTTTTCCTGAAGCATAACATAAGCCAGGAATAAATCAAGTAGGAAGAAGTCAGCAGCTTATGAAATTGAAAGAAAAAGTAGAAAGTCCTTAGAAACTGAGCGCAGGTATTGCATTTGTCTTTTCAAAAAGTCACATCCCCGTCTGTTGCTCTATGTGCATCTAAGACGTTCAAAATAAAAGGCCAAGAGGTGAGGGACAAAACCATTAAGCCTCCTCTTCTGGTGTTTGATTGTCCTGCAGTAATGTCCAAGAGGTTGGTGATATTAAGTGCCTGAATGTCAGAAAGGAGGCCATTGAGGGTTCGCCAGGGAACCCTCCCACTATGCACTTGTGTGCTGCTCTCCAAGGTGCTGACGCCAACTCCCTTAGCTCAAGATTCAGACTGTGCAATAGGGCTGAGTATAGCCTTGGCCAAGCTTCTCAAATATTAGCTATTCATGGACCTGTTGTTTTTTTTTTTTTTTTTTTTACCATGTACATATTTACTTTATGCTATCTTAAATATTTTCTTTAAATTGCTTCGTTGACTTCTTTTTCTTCTCCTTAGCATTGCCCTAAGCAATCATGTATGTGATGTCACAGGCTTGATCTACCAGTTATATACCTATTTTAATATATCCTAGGAGAATGTATTAAAAGAAAAATAATTTTGTTCTTGGATTGTCAATAGTACAAGTACCATATTTTGTGAAAAGCTGCCTTGAAGATCTTACACTC
Source organism: Camelus ferus (assembly GCF_009834535.1). Classification (NCBI taxonomy): domain Eukaryota; kingdom Metazoa; phylum Chordata; class Mammalia; order Artiodactyla; family Camelidae; genus Camelus; species Camelus ferus. The sequence goes on along the minus strand of NC_045713.1, from coordinate 30,546,895 downwards.
ACATGACAATTTAGTACTTCAGTTACCATTGTATTTCTGAGAACATAAAGTCATTTTTTTGTGTATATCTGGAAGGTACAGAAAGTCTCTGATCTTCCCTCTCCCTTCTATCCTTTCCTTTAAATGAGGAATGTGCTCAACATTTCCTGTATCCCTAAAAATATCTTCTGTGATCTTGACCCTCCCTTCTCTATCCTTTACTCACTGACTGTATCCAGAGAATCAGACTGCTCTTTTGAGATTTGCTGCCTCCACTGCCTCCTCACCCGCCCATGCCTTATCCTTTTGCGTTGTGACTTCTCCCCTCAGCAACTTGTGAAACACCTGTCTCTCAGGTTACCAGTGAACCCCTAGCTCCTCACTCTCCAGATCTGAGCACAGGGCATGGTGGCTGCTTATGGAGGGCAAACATAAGGGAAAGGAATTGGGACTAAGATTGGAACCCATACCTCATACTGGGGAGAAGTCATCACTTTTATAGTAACTACTCACTGACAGACCTAATTAAGGATTTGTCCATTCAACAAATATTTATTGAGCATTAACTATGTGCCGGGCACTCTTCCTGGTGCAGGGGAAATGGCTGTGAACAAAACAGACAAAAATACCTTCCCTCATGGAACATACATTCTTGTGGTGGTGGTGACGGTGATACTACCAAGCATTCTGAGTCCTTACTATAATGCCAGGCTTTGTTGTAAGTGCTTTGTATGTATTGGCTCACCCTTATGCTGTAATGTAGCTACTATCACCCCCATTTTACAGATGCAGAAGTGTGATGCAGGAAGTTGAAATAACTTAATAAAATCGCACAGCCAGTCAGTGGAATCTAACAGACCAGTTTTGGTTTAGATACATGTGTTCTTGGGCTCTTGATTGTTTGATACTTAACGCATGCATTTCTAGTCTCAACAGTGGTCCCCTTGCCATGTCACCAGACATATTCTAGGAGGTTAACTGATTTCCCCCCTTATTTTCTCATTTTCCCCTCTCTTCTCTGTCCCTCTGAGTGTAAGCAGAGTTTGTGTGCCTTGTTTTCACTCTGAGCCTCTGCCATTAGACAGACTGCATGCCCATTGTGATGGGAGATTCCAGATTTTCAGTTCTCCCTCCTCACTCTGTGCCTAGAGGTCACCTATCTATGTGCCAGTGCTCAGTGGAACTGTGAGCCGTCAGCAGGGGTTCCTGGGAGGCTCCAACTTCTCTTTCCTAGCTTCTGCCCTTCTTACTCCTCTGCAGGCTTCAGCTCGTGGGATCCTCCAAGTCTTGGGGGCATCTCTAGTGTGTGTGATAACTCCCCAGCTGGTTCCTTCTCAATCATCAATTTCTATTTCTTCTAACCCTCATCCCCACCCTCTGCAATTCCACTCACCCATCTCCATTTTCTTCAGCTTTTATTGAACTCATACTAATTGCCAGGGACCATGCTTTGGATTTACATGCATTACATCATATTAATTCTCACCACATCTTGCAAGGTAGCTACTGATATTAACACTATTCGACTTACATGGGAATTATAAGTCAGAGAGGTTGAGATGTCTCCCCAAGAACACACAGCTGAAAGGAGGCAGGACCAGGACTTGAAATCAGGTTCTGTGATTCCAGTTGAATCACAGTTGCCTCTTTCCATCTCTAACAACACTCTTTTCTACTCTGGGGGGCACTCATCACCACCAAACTGCTAGTTTTTTCTTTTTTGAAACAGTTTTAAAACTGCCATAAGACTTTTGTGGGTTCCTCCTTAACAGCATGAATAAAAAGTTAAAAATTGTATCTTATGACTGCACTCGTATAAGGGCAAATAGATTAATATTGTATGTTAAAACATTTTCTTCAGCATAAAATTTCATTTTTTCCCCTTGGGATTCTAACAGAAATGAAAACACTTTCACGAGCCCCTGAAAAGATCATGGTCCCTCAGAATGCTTGAAGTTGGCTCTGTTTGCTAACACCAGTGCCCCACAGCATCCCTCAGCAACCTCCAAGCTGTCTCCCCAAAAGCCTGCCGATGTGCTTAACTTGTGTGTGTTGTGGGTTTAGGCACAGGAGAATAATCCAGAGCTTCAAGCCCCAGACTCCAGTGTCTTCTGCTGGATCCAAGTGCAGCACTGAATTACCATAGGAAAAAAATTGCCTGAGAGGATTAAAAGGCAGTTGAGTTCATACCAGTAACAAAGGCCTTTTCTCAAGTCTTGGAGCTCCCGTTGTGGGAGTCTATCCTAATTTTAATCTCATTAGTGGTATGCATTCACACGCACATATATACATCCATACATTAGAGGTGGTTATATAATCCTGCAGACAAAAGCTCTTCCCTTTACTTCAACCTGCTTCGCTATCTTCCTGCACCATATGGTGCATCCTTTTATCATATGGTTCACAGATAGCTCAGTCTTTGCTACCTGTTCCCTTAATCCTCTTCCAGAGAACCTTTTGACATTTGCTGTCTGATCTTGGATTCCTGCCTTCTCTTCGGTTCTATCCCAATTACGGCAGCTTCCTCCCAGCCCCCAGTCTTTTGTAGGCAATTCTGACTGCCATGTATTTTTGCCAACTCATCTTCCCCAGTCCCAGTGAGGCCCTTCCACTTCCCGAATTTGTCCGGCATCTCATTAGTGAAGCGACTTACTGCTCTTCTGTAGCCCCTGCCCTCACCCCTCAGAAGATCATAAATTACAGAACAAGAAAGCCTCAGTAAGAGTCTGTTTTCCCAATAAAATTAATCATTTCAGGGAAAGTGAAATATCTGGAATTCAAGTTTGATTATCCAGCCAGAGTGAGTAAAGGGAGGATTTATTGGAAAAAAATGGCATGTCTCTGTGTATCGCTCAACATCCAAAAGCTAGAGTGCAGCCGGGACAAGGAGGCTGCCAGGAACCAGCAATCATCATCTCCACCTTGGAGACCCCCAATCTGCCCTCCTGGCTTCTTGCTGATGCCTCACCCTGTGGATGTGCCCCAGCACTACCCCCCTCAGCCTTACGTCACGTCTCAATTCTCAATGGCTGATTCCCAAATCTAGAATTTTAACACCCTGAGAAAGAGAAGCTGATGGGGCAGTAGGACTCAGGGATCATGTGATCCAATTAGCTGTGGCCAAGGGGACAGGTCACTTTTCCAGCCAGCCATCAGGAAACACAACAGGAACGGACTCTGAAAAGCAGGTGTGAGATGGGCAGTTCCTCAAAGAGAAGGAAGAAAATGCTGGTCCGGAAATACAAGACAAAGTGTTTCCTTTAAGTCTGTATGTTCTTCAAAATGTTGCCTTTGGGAAGTCTCTGTGGAAAACATAATACAGAGTTAATTCTAGTCCTCTTATTAAAGGACCAGGTAGAGCCTATTAACATGGAAACTCTGTCTCAGGCAATAATTCATGGCCACAGGTCCAATTATCGTGCCCCCATTGTTCACCCTCTGCGTATCCATCTCAACCGCATCTTTATGTGCCGTTTCAGAAATTCTAGTTCTGTTAAGATGAATCCCTGTTTACTAACAGCATAACCCGTAATCTTTCTACTGCAAACACGAGAGCAGAGACCTATAGATTATAATCATCCAACACCCATGGTAAATATTTTGGAAGTCCAAGTATGAATGGTTAATGTAATTAAACATGCCATAGTTTGTTTCAGTTCCCCCACCCCAGCCCCGTTTCATATTATCTACTGACTTCATTGAAAATCGCTGCAGAGATTGATAATATATCATGAGCATTGGGAATGTGTCCATGTGCTTTATATGCATCATTTAATATTCACAATGATCTTATAAGGTGGGTGCTGTAATTATCCCCCTTTCACAGATGAGGAAATAGAGGCTCAGAGAGGTGAGAGACTCCCAAATTAACGCAGCAGTGGATGCAGGTGCAAACACAAGGAGTCTCATTCCCAAGTGCACAACCACTACACCACACAGCCTCTGGGGCACTCACTGTGCTTCACGCCCGCCTTGGAGAAAGCCCGCTCTCTATTAGTCTGGGACACCAGCCCCAAAGGGAGGCTTTGTGTGTGCACAGAGCAGATCAGATTATAGAGAAACAGGCTTCCTTTGTGCATCTAATTGTTGGAATGAATGATGGGCCCTTAAGGGTTTCATTGCATTTTCTTTTGGTAAAAGGCATCAATTATTGGTTTGTTTTCCTGGGAATTGTCTAAAAAAAAAAAAGTCAAATCTACTTTTATTTTAACCATCTAGCTTTGTCAAATATAATGTATGATTCAAAGAAAATTGACTAACTGAGCATACAGGTCGTCAACATTGATTTGAGCTCAACAGAATTAGTAACTTGAATTGATACCCATCAAATTCTACCACATCAATTCTGTGATATTAATAATTAGAAGTGATACAGCCCAGAGTTTTGAAATAGTAGTTCTCTGGCATTTCTTATTGCAACCCAATCAAACAATTCAACATTTCTTATTAAATCCAACTAAATGTCTTCATTTAAAACACAGGAGCTAAGCATTTCAGGTTTAAATCTTATTCCCCCCCTCCTTCTTCCCAGCAGCGACTGTGAGTCATTCCTTCCATGGGTGTAGTGACATTTGCTTAACAATAGCAAGTCCACAGGAGCTAGAGATGACTAGGCTAAAAGTACTTTCATTCTAAACTTCATTTCACACTTGCATTGGCTTTCTCTGCTAGTGGGCAAAAATTTGAGTTGATTAAATCTAGTGTGTGCCATGGCATCATTTTAAAGGACTTAAATCTTAGTAACACCTGTCAACCCGACCTCTGATCTGAAAATTCATTTCATCTGTCACGCAGTTCCACATCTCCCCCGTGATCAACATCCCCCCACTCAATTGGTACATTTGTTACATTCGATAAACCTACACTGACACGCCATTATCACCTTAAGTCCGCAATTTACGTTAGAGTTCATTCTTGGTGGTGTCCGTTCTGCAGGTTTGGACAAATGTATAATGACATGTGTCGACCATTATAGCATCATACAGAGTAGTCTCACTGCCCTAAAAATCCTCTACACTCCCCGTATTCCTCCCTCCCACCCTCTACCCCCTAGCAACCACTGATCTTTTCACTGTCTCCATGGTTTTGCCTTTTCCAGAATGTCATATAGTTGGAATCATACAGTATGTAACCATATAAAGAGGTTTTATTTTAAATATGGAAAAACCTTACATAAGAAATCATGAAACAACCAAGTTGTATCGTCTGAGTTGATCTGCATGCTCAGTACGGCTGCTCTTTTTTGTCTTGCTGACTTGGAGATTGTATTCACAAAGTGATTCAGTCCTCCCCAGATCCACACTACTAACTCCCAATTAGCATCTTTCCCCCCACTATATCACTTTTCAGTTTTTCCCGAAGTTCTTCTTCAGTTTGCAGGTCTACCCAGTAGCTTCTCCAAAGCGAGCTATTAGAAGCCAGAAACCATTTGTAGATGGCTAACTTCCAGTTTGCTGCTAGAGGCAAATGCATTTGAGTCCACTCAAGCCACATGATTTTCTATTCAATTAGTGTGTCCACCATCACATATAAAATTTAAACACACATATGTGTGGATATATATGCTTAGAAAATGTGATCCAAAGTTCAAACGGTAACAATACACTTTGAAGAAATAAAATTAGTGACTCCAAGATAAGCTAGAACATGTTAGGACATCTTCATGTCTGGTGAAAGTCGGGAGAACCTCAAAAGGTAAAGAATTCATCAACTGTGAGGAACGTAGTGTATTGAGTTCTTTCTGGATGTTCTTGTATCACTGAGCCGCCATCATGGCCCTGTGAATTGGTGGACTCTTGTCTACAGTTACTCCCACATCCACCTACAAGATCCCTTGGCTGGAATGGCTCTGCCCCTCATTCAAGGCCTCTGGTTATCAAGAGTGAGTGGCTTAAGCCACCTCTTCACCCCTGGCCCAGTATGAAGGAGGGCTTTGCCGGAGAAGATGAGGCTGTGAGGGTCTGGAAGCCAGGGCGCGTCGTCGCTTCCCCATTCGGAACTTTAGAAGTTCACAGATAGTCCGCTGATTGCACAGGGAAGTCCTGTTGCACTGAGCATGCAGCTCCCTGTGGGAGAGTCCTCTTAGCCTCTCCCAGAGGGCTCCTGCCAGCCCCACCTCTAAACACAGGCAATGTGACCTTGCCTTTCCTTCTGGGCTTTGCATAAGGATCTCCTGGGAAATGGATTTTGCAGAAATTTCGGTCTATTGCTCTGTTCACGTTTCTGCCTTTCTCTTTCTCTCATCTGGAGAATGTGGGAAGGAACCAGTATATCCACAGAAGGAGCTGGAACATCACACTCATTCTCTGTATTTATGCTTTCACTTCAACAATGTGGCTTCTGTGCCCTGGGCTCTGAGCTTTACCGCCATTATGTCACTTGCTCTCAGAGCAACCCTGTGAGGGAGGAACTGTCATGATGCCCCTTTTATATGTGGGGAAATGGGACTCAGAGAGGTTGAGTAACTTGCCCCAAAACACACAGCAAGCACATGAGAGAGTTAAGCTCCTGGTTCCAGAGCTGAACTTGTACCTGCTGTGATTTTACAGTTCGAATTAGATGTAAACTCCCAGCTCATCAGACTCTGTCAATGTCATAATCTCATTCTTACATCCAAGAGCTTGTCCGGATACCTGCCACGTTGTAAAAGAGATGAGGGTGTGGGTGCTAACCTTCATTTTGTAACCTGACCACACCCGAGTCTCTCAGAATCCTACTCCTGAGTGGGTGACCGCCCTTGGAGGAACAGTGGACAGTGTTTGCCCAGTGCTCCAGCCTCTGATTACAACACCATCCTGACGGCCTCTTGCCAGCTCACCACCTCGTCCTCCCCCAGGGCAGGCCAGGCCTGGCATAGGAAGGCCTCAAATATTTAGAAGATTTGGATTTAATTGGTCTGGAGTGTGGCCCAGGCATCAGCTTCTAAAAGCTCCACAGGGAATTCTAATGTGCAGCCTGGAGAAACAGGAGCTCAGTACAAGTGAGCAAGGGAAACCCACGGAAAGGATGGGAGAGGGGAGGAGACCAGATCTGCCTTAAGACTGAGAGTCGAGCTGACTAAAATTCTCTCTGCAGGTCTTCGGAGGAACTGGGTAGAACCCAAGCAGGAGACAGTCCCAGAGGGCAGGGGGGCCTTCAAAGAGATGCAACCCTATAATAGATTCCATCAAGCTCCTAGAGAATTAGCCAGGAGTCATTTGCAGGAGACCTGGTTAGGGATGGTGGTGGCTTAGATCGGGAAGGAGGTTGGATATAGCGTGTGTTTTGAATGTAGAGCTGACGAAACTTGTAGGTGCATTAGGTGAGAGAGGTCAGACAGAGAAACTGCGGGAGGCTCCATTTGGCTTTGGGCTTTTGGGAAGTGTCTGTTGAAGCTGGGGAAGTGGGGGGTGCGACCTTTGGCTCCTAACCTTCTCTGCCCTCTCGCATTAATAGGGACGTGACACCCAGTCCCCTCAGGACACGTCTCCTTAGCCAGTCGAGAGCTGGAAATCGGTGCTCTGTGCAAAGGATCGCAGGCAGTCCCCTTGGTCGTTCTCAGACAGGATCGAGGGGATGATAACCACTGTAGTGGATGGAATTGTCTCCCCTCCATATACATTTTCAAGTTCTAACTACTGAGATTGAACTTGACCTTATTTGGGCATAGGGTCTTTGCAGGTGGCATCAAGTTCAGATGAGGTGTGACTGGATGAGGGTGGGCCCTAACCCAATGGTTGGTCTCCTTACAAGAAGAGGGACAGAGACCCAGGGAAGAAGGCCATGTGAAGACAGAGGCAGGGACTGGAGTGATGTGTCCATAAACCGAGGAACGCCAAGGATGGCTGGCAACCGCAGAAGCCGGGAGGGAGGCCTGGAACAGATTCTCCCTCAGAGCCACTAGAAGGAACCGTTCCTGCCAACACCTTGATTTCAGACTTCTGGGCTCCTGAACTGTGAGAGAATAAATTGCTGTTGTTTTATACCTCATAGTTTCTGGTTCTTTGTTACGACAGTGCCAGGAAGCTCGTGCAACCACCAGGCCCTAAGTGCTCATCATCTATTTGTCCAGCGTGGTGCTGAGTTAAGGTGTGCACTCTGCATAGTCGATCCCCCAGAGTGCCCTCGGCACCAGCAAAAGATGAGCATGGTCAGTGTCCCTGTTTTATAGATGAAGGACGTTCATTAAGGCTCAGAAAAGTGAAGTGAGTTTCTCAAGGTCACGCAGCTGGTACGTGGTGGAATTTGGACTCATACCAGGTCTCCTCGTTGTCAAGTCTCTGTCCTAATCATGATGCCATCCTGTGCCATGGTCAAGGGCCAAGGTTCCAGGCACATTTCGCCATTTGGATTCACCAGGAAGGTTCATCTTAACAAACTTTCCACCTCGGAGTCCCAGGGCTGCTTTCCTCCATTGTAATCTGCTGTCACTGGAAGCTACTGCTGTTCATCACATCTCTCCCGGAAGATTCTTGGGTAGCAGATGTGGCTTGGAATTTGATAAGAACATCACTTCAACACAGCCTTTCAGTCTGTTTGGAATCCTCACCCTGGAGCTGGAGGGACAGCTGAACAAACAGCCCACGTCCTCAGTGTGGGTATTAACTGAAGCAGGAGCTCCGGAAACTTCGTGAGACAACTAGTAAAAAAAAAAAATCACGTCGACTTAAAGGAACATTTTAGAACATGACCATCGCCCTGGCTGATACTGTGGCTATTTTTCTACTGTTTTCTGCTATTGTACTGACACTTGAGGGCGCAGGTGGAGGGAGTAAGGTCTTCTCAAGCCGCTTACTGCTGGGAAGCAGGGCCACCTCGGTCCTGTGTGTGAGCGTCTCACCACCTTGCATCTCACCTGGCATCATGCCTGGCACAGAATTCCCGACAGAGCTGGTGGACTAGATGGATGCACCAGAGTCGTGGCTGCAGCGCTAACTCAGACCAAGCTCATCTCGACGAGTAAATGAATGGTTTGTTAGTGGTTGTATAGGAAATGGAGACAGGACATAACTGTTCCACCCTTGACCGTGAGTTAGGCCACAAGGGCCAAAACCTCAGCAAGTGGGATGGGCAGGAAAAGGAGAACTGGGCCAGACCTGGAGTTGAATTTGAAACGCCCAGCGGTAATTTGCAGATGGCGCAGCCTCACAACGCAACACTTGGTACTCAGGGCTCGGAGAATCAGATGGCGTGTGGTCAGGAGTGTGGACTTTGGAGACAAATGATCTAGAAGGATCACTTCCTAGTGGAGTGACTTTGGACCACTCACCTAACCTCTGTAAGCCCTGGAGACAGTGGCAGTACCTACACTCACATCTGTGTGGAATTAAATAAGACAATACACAGTGTTAGTAAGGAGTCAGGGTGGTTATCATTATCACCTCCAAACTCATCACCTTCCCAACATTGGCCAGTCCGCCCAACATTGCCTGTTCTCTCCCTGACAGTAACAGTGGGCTCTTTCCTTTGAACATCACCTATTCTTTGTCCAGTCACCCCACCTGGTGCCAGTGCTCCTCTGTCTACTGGAGATAATCATTTGCTGCATCTCAGAGATCTGGGAGTTGGCATCTGGGATTTGAGTTCCAGAACTTGAGAGCTCACTTCTGACCATAATTCTAGGCCTGGGTTTATGGATCCAGTTGGTCTAATCCTAAGGGAACACAATTCACTCCCCTTTGCCTGGAATATGCCTCCCCCATCTCCTCCTTGCTAGTCCCAGTAATGCTTCAGGTCTCAGCTTAACCATCCCCTCCCCAGGGCATCTTTTGCTGGCCCACCAAATCAGGTTAAGTCCTCCATGTGAACACTCACGGGGCACTGTGCACTTCTCTTTCAGGAGTTTAATCATAATTGAATTGGAATTATTTGTGCTAGTGTGGGAGCTTCCTGAAGGCATTGTCATCCCACATCCCCAGTGCCTGGCGCATCCAGACAGTTTATTTATTCATGTTTACTGAATGAATAAATGAATTGGCCAGCCTTCCAGGTCCTGGATAAGACAGGGGATAAGATTTGGAAGGCAAAATGAATTCCGTCTATGTTGCTGGTCTCAGTTGAAGCCTTTTAAAGAGAAAATTGATTGAAAAGAGGGTGCATAGCTAAACGCAAGAAATGAATAGAGTGAGGTTGCATCAGTGCACATTTGAACTCAGAGGAATCTGTTCTAGTTGCATGTTTTTTTTTTTTTAAATTGAAGTATAGTCAGTTACAATGTGTCAATTTCTGGTGTATGGCATAATGTTTCAGTCATACATATATATGTACATATATTTGTTTTCTTTTTCATACTCTTTTTCATTATAGGTTACTGTAAGATGTTGAATATAGTTCCCTGTGCTATACAGAAGAAATTTGTTTTTTAATCTGTCTATCTAGTTGCCTGATGCTGCATAACAAATCGTCCCCAAACTCAGAGATTTAAAACAACACCACTCGTATGTTATTATCTCTCATGTTTTCTTTGGGGAGGGAAATTGGGAATGCTTGCTGGTTGGTGGGTGGGGTCTGTCCTGCATTAGCTGGGACTGGAGCACCCTGTGCTGTCTGGGCACCCAGCTCTTTGTGTAACCTCCAGCCCTCTCCACATGGTCTCATTCTATGGCCTCAGGGCTCCAGAGGCAGGTGTTCCAAGAGAAACTGACAGAAGTTACTGCCTCCAAAGTCACAAAGAATTACTTTCACTATATTCCGTTCATTGAAGCAGCCACAAAGGGCTGCCCGTGTTCAAGGGGAGAGGGCACAGACTCTGCCCCTTGATTGAGGAGTATCTAATATTTATAGACATGTTTTGAAACCACCACAGAGTATCACTTCCTTCATGATATGGGGAAAGCTCTCTAGAAGCTCTCAAAAGCTCTCCAAGGGCAGAGAGATTCCCGCTGAAAAGGAAAGCTTGATTAGAATATAAAGGAGCAGAGCTCCCTTTTCACCCCTTGGTAGTGACTGCTGAGAAAGCATTGGGAATCTCAGAATAAAAGGATTCTCTCTGTTTTACCTGTGGACACCTCCTAACTCCCGTATTAAATGAATCAGTTTTGATAGTTCCTCAGAGTCCCTCAGGACAACAAATTTAGTGATGAGAATTGAGGGGAAGGGAGGCGCTTGTTAAAATCCATATTCCCAGGGCACAGTCAGAGCTTCTGAATGAGAGGCAGCACTTGGAATCTGTCTTCTAAACACATACCTTGATGTAATTCTGATATGGACCAGAAGCACCGTCCTTTATAAAGAATGGAATTTGCCTTGTTTTAAGTCATGTACTGACCTGATGCTACTTGGCTTCCTGAAATTCTTATTTTTATTAAGAATTTGAGTTCCTCAAGCAATAATTTGGCCTTACAGGATCTTTAAGAAACAGAAATCCATTCAAGCTAATATAAATAAAAATAATAACTTTATTGGGGGCATGTGGAGGTTTCTATGGAAACAGCCAAGCCCCGTGAAGGATTGGAACCAGGAACTAGAAAGCAAGGCCTTTGCTCATTCCCTGATCTTCTTGCTTTTCCCACACATCTGGTTCATTTTTTTTGCCTGCATAGTGAAAGGACCACCCTAGGCAGGTCTGTGTGTTTCTCTACTCAGGCCCTAGACTGCCTGCTTGGAGTATGCTAATCACACATTCTTAAACAAGAGAATCTGATTGGCTCAACCTAGGCCAGTTATGTACCTCTGGTCCAATCAGCTGTGGCCAGGTGGGTCCCCTGCCCAATCAGAAGGTTCTTTGTAATAATGGAGCTGGAAGAAATGAAAAGTATGCCAGGGTCGGTTTCCCGTTAAACTGCGGCCACTTTTGATAATGTAGTCACTGTCATTTTTTTCCCTGACCGTGTTCTAGAACAGGGGTCAGCAAACTACTTGTACTGGTCCCACCGCCTATTTTTATAAATAAAGATTTATTGGAACACTTGCGTGTGGGCTGCTTTCCCGCTACAGTGGTGGGGTTGAGTAGTGGATACAGAAACTGTCCCACAAAGTCTATGATATTTACCATTTGGCCCTTTACAGAAAAAGTTTGCTGGTCCCTGCTCTGGAGCTTGATTCACTTCTATCTCTAAATTGTTACTAACGCTTCGTGTGTGTCAGTTCTGTTTTCCTCCAGCCGATACAGGGGAATTTTCCAAAGTTTGCTCCTTTGTATACCACTCGCAGAAGGTAAGGGGTGCCCTCTGGTGCTGGCTTATCTCCCCTCTCCCCCTGGGGCTTAGGATAGCGCTAGGCACTGAGAACCTTCACACATCCCTGTTGATTGACTGAAAAATAACTATTGCTACAAAGGCAACAGTGTTTTCTATAATGTGCGAAGTGCGTAGTATTGATGATTTACAAGATGATTTTAATTTAGTAGTTGAGGTTTTTTTTAGGGGGCACAAAGATGCAATATGAAATAAAATTAAATCACAGCATGATAGGGTTATTCTCTGTTTCCTCTTAGTCTTTCTAATTACTTGAACCAGAAAGTCTCATTTGATGACAGTATGCCATTAATAGCTAACATTTGCAAATATCATTTTTTTCCTTAAACAAGGAAAAAACACAGGGCCTGGCTTGGAACCTTCAGCAGTCAGCAGTCTCTGGCTAGGATTTCCTCGCACTGCATTGCTTTTATTTATTTTTATGCTCATCTCCCATTTATGGCTCGTGATACTGGCTTGCCAGTAATGGTGGTGATATAGTTTCCTTTTCAGATAAATTTAGTTAAGTAAAGATGTGACTAGACTTCAAAAATACGAAGTAAATACCACTTTAGGTGGTAGGAAAAAAATGTGAAAAAGCCCTGTGTGTGATTGATCGAAGTTTGGGAATGTCTGCCCTAGAGTATCTGACATAGATACAAAGCAGTCCCAGGGGCCAGAAGGAGGAGTGAGCCGTTTGGTTTAAGTGGATAATTGAGAGATATAGAAGAAGGTAACTTCTGAGCTGAATCTCTGATTCTCTGATCGGTGAGAGAATGTGGAAGGACACTGCAGGCAGTAGGAATAGAACAGCCAAAGGAAAAGAAAGAACAGGTTGTGGTCATGGAATTGTTTGGTTCCTGGAGCCACTAGGGGACCTGAAGTATTTGAGTAGCATGGGCAGATCTGCATTTTCAGAACAATCGTTAGCTCGAGCAGGTGAATCTCTCAGCCTCAGTTTGTTTATCTGTAGAATGGGGGTAACCGGAACAGATGTGGAATGTCCAGTCCTGCCTTTGGTGCATGGGGAAATTCCCAGCCATCTGTCCTGTTTCTCCTTCAGGACAGGGACTGAGATGTCTTATCACGATGCATTGACATTCAGGGATATGCAGGGCCCCTCCTCTGGATTCTCAGGGTGGTGGTGGGGTGGGGTGTTCACAGGTATTCAGGATTGTTAGTTGGTACCTTGAACCAGTGCTGATGGGGCAGTGGGGCTGTCCATACTGGAAGCCAGCTCAGCACTGAGCCCCTCCTGTGTCCCCTGGGGTCCTCTCAGTTGAAGGTCTGCTTTCACCCACCTCCAGTCCCGCCACCCTTTCGCCTCTGGCCAAGTCACCTCCCTGCCTTCTCCCTGCACTTGCCCCAGCCACGGCCTTCTTGGGAATCTGAGAGCAGAAAATCCCTATCTCCATTCTACTCTGTCTTAGTGGAGCCATTGCTTCTGCCTTGGGGGAAGGCTAACGAAGGAGAAACAGCTCTGGGTACCAGTGATAGAGCAGAGGGAGATGGGAAATAAACCCAAGACTGCACATCACCCTGCCACGCGAGCGTGGGCTCTGCCATGAGGATCAAGTAAATGCCCGGCCGGCAGGACCTGCTCAGCTTGGTAGCTCTTATTTCTGTGGTGAGGCTTGGGGAGGAAGAGGTTGGGAAGGTCCTCTTGCTGTGCGTCAGGAGCTTTCTTCCTAAGGGCTCCAAATTCATGGGTCTGCGTTGCCCATGGCCACCCCTGATGAGAGGAAAGATGAGGAGGGAGGAGACATGCCTCTGTGTGGGCCGGTGAGCTCAGCCAGAGCGTCCAAGCAGGTGTCCAGTCAGGGCTGTTCCGTTAGGGTAGGATGTGTCCAGCTGCCCGCCTGCCCAAGGCTTCCTCTGTGCAGTTGCTCCCTCTGGCCCCAGGCTTCTGTCACCTTCCTTGGTCCTCTAGCTGAGTCAGGTGTGAGCAGTTCATTTCCCCAACCACCTCAACTGCTTGAGGATTCTTCTGGAGCTCTCGGCAAGTGGAGTGTTTAAAGGCAGAGAGACCTTGAAGTCAGGTAAACCTGAGTTCAAATCCTGGCTCTGTTCCTAACTGAATTTGTGGTGTGACAGGCAGCTTACCTTCCCCGAGCCCTCGTCTCCTATGGAATTGGGCTTTAAAAAGAAAAAAAAAACTAATTAATTTATTTAAAAACTTTTATTTATTTATTTACTTGAAATTGATACACAATTGATACAATATTCTATAAATTATAAGGGTACAATATATTGTACAATATTGTACAATATATCTGTGTAGCTCATTTTATACATAATTGTACTTCTTAATCCCCCACCTCTGTATTGCCCCTTCTCCCTTGAAATGGGGTTCTCAATGGTACCTACTCCCTAGGGAAGACCCTAAGTAAATGAGAAATAATAAGTGAAAACCACTCATTGTCTGGTGCATGGATAAGTGCTCAAATTGTCATGGTGATTGATATTATTGCCTGCAAAATAGCTGACACAGTGCATACAGTCCATACTTACTTCGGTCTGATTGCTTCTTCCTCCAGGAAGCCTTCTAGGAAGCCCCCAGACCAGGTTAGGTCTCGTACCATGTGGTCCTGCCCCGTGCTCCCTAAGAGGCTTCTGGAGAACAGTACCTGCTGGTCACTGTTCCCTCTGGCATAGTGACAGCCAGTAAAAATAATGATGTGTCACGAGCCACACTGATTAACATGCTCTGATTGCGACCACAGCTGCATGGAAGGGAGCCCCAGCACAACAGGAGAGGATGTTAAAATATTACATTAATCATCCCGGTAATTAATGTCCAAAATCTTCCTTCCTCCCTGGAAGGCAGGGTCAGAGAACGTGCCTGCTCATCTCTTGACGTTTCCCCAGGGCTTAACAGGCTCTTCATGAAGATTAAATAACTGAAAAATAAAGGAACAATTGCCCCAAATGCAGTCTTATCAGGAATTCACTCGTGCTTTCCGTCCCCAAATACTTACTGACCATCTCCTGTGTGCCAGGCCCTATTCCAGGTTCTTGGGCTACACCAGTGAGCAAAACAGGCCAAGATCCTTAAAGACACTTGCCCTCGTGGGGTTTATATTCTAGTCACGTTTGGTTGGGCATTGATACGTATCCCAAAGAGGTACCCCAGTACCTGCTCATGGCTCTTGGAACCCTCCTCTGATGAATTTTTATTTAATTTGAGTTTTTTTAGTGATATTTTTTAAACTGAAAGTGTAGTTGATTTATGATGCTGTGTTAGTTTCAGGTGTACAGCTAAGTGATTCGATTCGTTCTTTCCCGTTACTGGTTTTTACAAGATTCTTTTCAGGTTCTTTTCCATTATAGGTTATTACAGGATACTGAAGGTAGTTCCCTGTGCTCTACAGCAGGCCCTTGCTATTTATCTATTTTCCATATAGTAGTGTGTATCTGCTAATCCCAAACTCCTAATTTATCCCTTCCCACCCTCTTCTACCACCCCAGGTAACCATAAGTTTGTTTTCTGTCTGTGTGTCTGTTTCTGTTTGGGAGCCATCCTCTCTTTATTGGGTGTGAAGTCTGTGGGAAATGTCATGTATCGGATCGGCATCCACACAGGGCGTGTGGACACAGCTTGGGGCAGATTTGAATGCACATCAGCTGCCTTCCCCTGGCCCCTTCGACGGCGCTGACCTGCCTTTTCTTTCCCCAGGTCATGCTCTCAGAGCGGAAGGGCACCGATGAGCTGTACGCCGTGAAGATCCTGAAGAAGGACGTGGTCATCCAGGACGACGACGTGGAGTGCACGATGGTGGAGAAGCGGGTGCTGGCCCTGGCCGGGAAGCCGCCGTTCCTGACGCAGCTCCACTCCTGCTTCCAGACCATGGTAACCTGTCCAGGGGCCCGGGCCACTCCACCTCTGGGGCTCGCCAGGCTTTGGCCACAGCTGTCCCAGCAGCGGCCACCCCAAAGAGACCCCTGGGCCCTTGCCATCCTAGAGCCAGGAAGCTGCTGGGCCCGGGGACCGCTGCGGAGAATTTCCGAGGTTGACGCTGAGAAGTGCGCTCCCCGGAGGCAGATGCTGTTTCAACAAAGATAAAGGAACTCAGGCAATTGGTTTTATAACCAACAGAGCGGGGACCTCCCTCTGGCAGCAAGAGGTGACTTGAGGACAGGAGCTCAGGACTTTCAGTCTCACAGTATGAGATGGACCAGCAGGACTTAGAGCTGGGAATGAGTACAAAGGTCTTCATGGGGCCCCCAGGAGGGTTGTGGTCGGCCCTCCAGACCCTTTGGATAAATGCATGAGTTCATGCTGCAGGTTACGTGGACCTTGGAGGAGGGGTTGCCTGGGAACACAGCCCTCAGAGAACCCCGGGGCAGGGGGCACAGCCTGGGCAGGGGCTAGTGAGCTCAGAGCCAGGCTCCTAAGAAGAGAGGAGGGCATTTGTGTACCATCTGCTGTTGACTGTGATTCTAACTTTATCTGTGAGAGTAAGCGATGTCCCTTCAAGTAACCTTTTCCCTGTTCAGACTAGACCTTGGTCTCTGTACCTAAGGCGTGAAGGGTGGCAGGGCAGATTCCAAATGCAAAGAGATACAAACTTAATTCTTGCTTTGGGAGCTTCCAAGGGCCAAAGGCTTAGTGTCTTGAAGATGCTTTAAGGGAGCTTTGAGATTTTTTTTTGACTCTTTCCAGTTCTCACCTTACATCTTGATTTTACAGCCCAACTCCCCCACGTGAAATGGGACGCTATTGCACATTGCATGTGCTTTAAAGCTTCGGACTTCCTCTCTTCCTGGACGTCACATCCTGTGCTCTGCTAAGTTAGATTGAGTACCCCCCAGCCTTGAAAGACCAAGAACTGGGTTGGGGGTGGGTTTTCTCAGTGCAGACCACACACCAGGCATAGAACTGGAAGGGTGCAGAGCTGGAACCCGGCTCCTTCCCTGTTCTAGGTAGTCTCCTGATGTACATTGGGGTCAGAGAGACCTGGGTTCAGATCCTGGCTTTGTCATTTTCTGGCTGAGTGGCCTTGGGAACACCTCTCCAGGGCCTCAGTCTCCTCATCTGTAAAATGGATGCGATAATAGTAGCGACGTCCAGGGTTGCCGTGAGGAGGAAATGAGATAACACATGAGAAGCATTTAACACGGTGCTTGGTACCTGATAAACGTTCATCAGTGTTGGTCATCCACTTCACAAACTTTCAGCATCGGCCTTGGCCTTGACCAAGTGCTGAGGAATAGAGCGGGGTGCGCTAAGTCCTATTTCTGAAAAGGTTATGGTCTTAGAGCAAAGGAAACAGACACAGGGATAATTACAAACCAACGCAGTAGAAGCTGTGACCACAGAGCCAACAGCGGTGAGCAGGTTTGCAGATTGTCGCCTGATCGCCATCGGGACATCGTGTTTTTGGTGGAGGGGTGACTTTTTGCTGGGGCTAGTTCCCCAAACCCCTGACGGTCTCCCTACCACAGACCATGGAGGCAGGGAACATTCTAGGAAAATGGGTACAGAATTCCCTGCAGGGGCCTTGGCCCACCAGTCCCTTGTTGGGATCTGGTGGTGACAAGGGACCGTGAGCTCCATTGCAGGCAGAGTAAGAGCTGGAATCATATTCGCCAGCGTGTACAGCCTGCACCACCGTGCAGGATGGTCCCAGGTAGTTTGAAGGGCGATTCTGGGTGCTGCGTGTATTTTACATGACATTCTTTTCAGTTCACTTTATGTTCTTTTGAGTACCTCCAGGAGAGTCTTTTCATTTGGTGCTAGGTTGCCCCTTGGCATCTTTCTAACACTTGTCTTTTTTAAGGAAGAGGGAGGATTAAGCTTCAGATTACTGAGCTTTGGCAAGCAGCAGTTTCTAGGTCATTGTTTTGCTTTTGTTTTAGTAATTTTTTTTTACAGATTTCTTCTCCTTTGTGACAGCACTATATAGGTTCTATTTTTTAATTTTGAAATATTATAAAACAAATGCAGAAAAGCATACATAATAGGTGTTTTAATTATGAGTTATTACAAGGATAAGTTCCTTATAACATCTCTCAGGTCAAGAAGGAATTTTGGCAGCCGCTCTAGAAGCTTCTCTACGTCCTAATCTCAAGCTCCCCCCAAATGGTAGCTTGACTTCCTTGCGTGTCTCTATAGCTTTATCACTTAAGGTTTATCATCTCTTGATAAGATAGTTTACTGCTTCCTGGTTTTAGAAATTTGATGTGTCTTTTAATTTCCCTCTCCATTCCTTCCAGCCTTTTTTTTTTTTTTTTTTTTTTTAATCTGCTAAAGATCCTGGACCGTTAGGCACAACAACGTTTTCACAGTCTGGATTTTGCTGATTGCGCGGTTTGGGAGCCTCTCCAGCATTTCCTCTGTCTTCTGTGTTTTCTGCAAATCAGGTAGCTAGATCTAGAGGCTTGGTCAGACTCAGGTTTGAGCCCTTTAGCAGGACCATGGGTGGCTGTGTGTTTTTTCATCCAAAGGCACATATTGTCCGATTGTCTCTTTTTGTGATGTTGGCAACCTAGTGATGCTCCGGGCCTAGGTCCATGAATTTATTAAGGATTGTGAGATGGTGATACCCTAATTCGGTCATTTCTTTTCATTCATTGCTTGGGATGCTGTTACAAAGAGAGGCTTCCTTCATCTATTGCCTGGTCCCCTTGGTTGTACAATTTATTCAAGAAAGGCAGGATAGATGCTTGATTCTTTTCAGTTATTTAACAGTCTCCATGAATTGATTCATTATTATGCTCCAAAGTTTGCTTTTAAAATAAAATTTTTGAGTAAAAGAATAGAATCAATGTAAAGAAAAATACTAAGTGAGCAATAATTCACATCAGACGGGGCTCGGCAAAGATCGGGAAAGGGGTATATCTTACTAGCACAATCTCTAGCTTTCCCTTGGGGAGATCAGGCCTAAACATGAAGCCAGTAGTGACAGAGACAGGATTAGACTAGACTTTCAGGCCTCTGGACGCTCTCATTCCCACATCTGCCCTTTTCTCCATTGGTGGTTCCCAAATTGACTCACGGACATCAATCATCAGATGAAGGACAGTCTCCATGGTGAGTAGACTGAGAAGGAGAGCATGTTCTCAAGGAAGAGACCTGCGCTAACTCGGAACAGCAGTTTTCAATTTCAGTTGGATGTGTTGAGACGGAGGGAAACTGGTCAATTGTGGCTGATATTCATGCAAGTACAATATCTTCATTTGCGATTTACCGTTTTAAACATAGCTGAGTGGAGTGGATTTGAGGCTGTTCTTTGAATTCTGAGCCACCTCACTCTCTTGCATCTCAGCATGCTCTCTGGAATTGGAGAGGAGGGCCTGGGTGTCCATGGAAGTGGTGCAGCATCCTCGGTCCCCTCCAGGAGTTGTCACCTGCCAGGGGAAGAGAGATTAAGGGCCGAGGGAGCGTAGAATGTCATTCCGTGGGTTTGCATCTTGGGTGGGGATGAAAATTGACTCGCAGTCTCCAACTCAGCCAGGCCAGGGGTGGAACAGATTGCTTTCTAGTTGGTGAGGATCAGATGAAATAGTTACACTGTCTCGAGGGGCTATATTGTTTGGGGTGGGGGATGTGTAACTTTAAATATTCAGGGTTTCGCTCGGGGTGGGGAGATGCCAAGCACGAGGCCCTGGGGAGCTGAGCAGGGGAGGGGAGGGGCCCCACCAGGGACCCCACCCATCTCATGTGTACTCAGCAGCAGATGCTCATTGAGTGAAAGGTGCCAATTAAAATTTTTTTTCTGCTTGGCTTTTTTAATATATTTTATATATATATTAGTTTTATATAAATTAAATTTATTTCAAAGATCTCCTAATGCCGCCTATATGTGAGGCACAAAACCGACAATCTTAAGCCACATACATGACAGCCCTTGGATGGGTCCTAACATCATCCCCACTTTGCAGACAAGGGCACTGAGGCCATACAGCTAGCATATTTCAGGGCCCGGATTGGAAGGCAGGCAGCCTGGCTCTAAGGGGCTTTACCCTTAACACCTACACTCTGAGGTCTTCTGAGTGTGGGTTACCTGACCCCTGTGGGGTGGAACCGCCAGCGGCCAGCCTGCCTCCAGGCTCCAGCGGACCTGACCGCATCCTTTCCCTGCTCCAGAAAGCACGTGGGGCTTCATCCCTCGGCTCTCCCAGCCCTGTAGTGGATCCGACTTTCCATCTGAGCATCTCCCGTCGTGGGGGTCTTCGAAAACTCTGTTTTCATTCCAGTCTCACAAAAAAAATCTTGCAGTGGAAGGGATGATCCGTCATCCCACTGTGCAGGTGAAAAGATTGAGGAGCTGGGGCATTGGGTAATTTTCCCGAGACACAGCATAGGATCACAGGCCCACTGAACCAGAGCCCACGCTTCTGTTAGTGCATTCTGTTCAGCTGTGAACAAAATGGCCTTAACAGGGATGATGAAAACAACAAAAGACGCCAGCTGGTGTCCGTGGGCACCTGAGTGTGTGTCAGGCCCCGTGCTCCGTGCCCCACAGGTAACCTCTCATTTCAGCCTCCTGTCATTTCGACTGGGTGGGTCCTGTTACTACCCCCAATTTATAGACAAGCACGCTGATACTCAGAGAAGTTAAATTACTTGAGTGATGCCACATGGTAGGTAGGGGCGGCGCTGGGATTTTTCCTGCAAGATTCTAGAACCCTGAACCCCAAAGCCTTGCTGTTCTGCCCTCTGCCTTACCTCCAGGTTCTTTTTTCTGGTTTCTACATTATCCTCACTTTCGTGATCACATCTAATTTCCACAAGAACACCATAAGCGCGTATTACTGTCCACAGCTCCACACAAAGGAAACCGACCCTCAGGAACTGGAAATGGCTCAGGTCACGCAGTCGGTAGGTGACAGGTTTCCTCACGCCCCCTCCCCGGTGTTCTTTCTACTATGAAAGAATCACTGACTTTCCCCACAAGGATATTGTGATGATTGGAAAGATTTTATGGTGGGAGTGATTTTCAAACTTAGGGAGCCCTGCATATAGATGAAACAATCCACTGTGAGCCTGGTTCACATGAGCAAGAGGGCCACACCCCTTTGGGAGGAAGGCCCATGCAAGTGGTCGTCCCTGTTTTGACGCTTACCTTGTAGAGCTGCATATGCTCTGACCCCCTGATGGATGCTCCAGAGGTGGGGGCAGCTGGGCAAGAGTAGGCAGTACCCCTCAAGCCAGCATCCCTAAAAGTCAGATCGTTCCTGCCAGTCTGCAGACGGTATTACTGCTTATTGATTCTGTCAACAGATGTTTATTTGTTGACATAAATGTGTCAGGACCCAGCTGCATCACTGTGAGGGTACATGAACAAAAGAGAGAAAGTGCCCTGGTCCTTGGGAAATTTACATTCGCAGAGAAGAGAGACAGATAATAAGCAGTAATGACCAAAAGTAAAGGGGAGAGAGATGGACGGATGAAGACAGAGAGGTGCTATTTTTGATTGGATGATCGAGGATGGTCCTTCTGATGAGGATGACATTTGAGCAAAGACCAGAGCAAAGGAGGGAGCGAGGCATGTGGATACCCAGGGGCAAAGTGTTCTAGGCAGCAGGAAGAGTGAGTGTAAATGCCCCAGGCAGGGACATGCTCCGCGTGTTTGAGGAGCAGCAAGGAGGCCAGTGTCGCCTGAGTGGAGTGTCATTTTGCGTTTCATGACCCAGAATTCCTTTGTGAATTCAGCTCCCTTTAAAAAAAAAATGACAAATCTCTATAACATGCTGCAAATTTGATATGTTTTTCTTGCTGGAGACTTGAAATTTGGAAGATAAAAGATCCTTTGTAAAATAAAAAAAAAAATCTTGAAGGTGGTCAGAATAGATAAAAAGGGGAAAGGACACCCCACCAATCTACAGAACAGTTTTTGTCATTCTTAAAATGATGCAAATTCAATTTCTAAAACCTTGCTGGGAAAAGCGAAGTTACATCAGAAATATTCTTAGACAACTGGATTTTTTAAATCCTTGGAAAATATGCCTGGCACAATGTTAACAGAAAATGTAAGATATTAAATTCCATTTAAGAGAGGATTCTGAATATGTTAAAATTGAATTTGCACATGGAAAAGAATCAGAGACACAGACTGATTTGATTTAGGGAGGGGCCTGTGGGTAATTGTCTTTGTTTTGAATTTCTATTAATTCCGAAGTGTCTATAATAAAACACTTTGAAAGCGCTGAATGCCGCAAGATGGCAAAAGTTGCTACTCAAATACATGGATGCAAGAGCCATCAGAAGGGGGTTGAATTTTTACAGAATTGCTCTTTAGATGAACTGGTCTTAGGAGAATGGGGTTTAGGCAAATTGTTCTAGAAGCACAAAGGGATAAACATGAGCTTCTCAGTCAAATAAATCCGGGTCTGTGATTACTGGCTGTGTGACCTCCAGGAAGTCACTTAATATCTGAATATTGGTTACTTCGTCTTTCAAGTGGCATAATAAGTGAGGATTAAAAGTGCAGAATAAACAATAAATGGAGGCTACCTGCATTATTCAAGCTGGGCTGCAGGGGCACCTGGCCGCATAGGCACAAAAGGACTATGTTTCCTCCAGTCCTTTTGCCATTTTTCCCGGGGACAATTGTCAGCCCTGCACATGCATGCAGTTTCCCCACTGCCAGTGGGCACAGGCAGTTAAGTCTCCTTAGCAAAACATCTATTTTAAATGTTTTCTTTTCAATTGAACATATGCACTTCTTCTTTTTTTTTTTTAAATAGAATTAGATTTTATGAGTCATTGAAGGATACAAGTTACTTCCTCCCCAAATTTTGTTGCCGTGGCCCAGCGAGAACTCTGCTGCAAGGCATGCTGGGAGGGGCATCGACTCCCAGAATGCAGGAGGGAACAGGGAGGGAGATGAGGATGCTTCCACTTGTAGAGCTGGCCCCTGATGGCGTGCCTGTTGAGCACTGAGAGTGCCCGGAGGGTCCTGGTAACAGGGTCAACCCTGGGTTGACAGCAGTATCCAAGGATACGGTTTATGGTAAGGGTGTCGCTGTAAGAAGCTCTTGCTGGTGGTCTCAGTCAGCCATGGTTGAGTTGCAAGAGACAGAATACCCCCTCCTCCAAACTAGCTGATGTTAAAATATATATATATATATATATATATATATGAAGGAAACAACCCAAAGGCAAAGATGTACCTAAGCCTCGTGAGGAATTAGAATCTGTAACTTCAAAACTTTCTAGACTAGATCTCTGTTTCTTTCTCCTTACTTTGTTCTTCCCTGCTGTGGTAACGTGGCTTCCTGAGCCCCTTACTAACATGTGCCTGTCCATCAAATTCCCCGATTTCCAATTCATACTCAGGAAACAGAATCTGATTGGTTCAGCAGAGGTCAGATGTTTTATTCCCAGCCCAGTGAGCTGGTAACTGGCTACTAATTCTAGGAACCTTTAAGAAGGTGTTGTATCTACAGGGAAGGAATAATTGGTGCTCTTTTCAGGTGGGAGATGTCATCTTGAGTCCAAGAAGACCAGCTGGAGCAGCTGGAGCAGGACATAGCCTGTATAAACATGGTATTCAGTGCCTCCAAGGAGAGGAAGCTGGAGAGAGCTTGATAGGTGTCTGGGTCTTAGGCAACTAAAGGCATCCAAGAATCTTGAGTTGTGGGAAAGGACCCGGGAATGCCACCCAGGCGTATAGAGCTGGGGCGGGTGGCAATAAACATAGCCTGCTTCCCTCTGCCTTCTTGATGATGGCCTTTGCATACTCATTCAGTAATCATAATTCCAAGGAAGAAGAGAAATGGTGCTAGCCCTTGAGAACTTTGCTGTCTGTGTGGAAGGGCAAGGCGTAGGAAGCTTTAAAAAAGTGAGAGGATCATGGAGTTGCCTGAATCTGGTGGTGATTCTTAGGCTGAAGAATACAGGAAGAGGAGTTGTGTGTGATGCCTGTCCTGGAACTTGGTCGCGCACACTCACGTGAGTGGCTCTGAGAGTTTGCATGAGCTCCGTGTGCATCACTGTGACATCTTTGCAAACCCTTACTGGAGCAGGAGCTATTATTACCCCTCTCGGAAGGCAGGGGATGTTTCAGTACTGATGCAAAGTCTCAGACTGAGTAAGCAGTCTGAGTGGGACTTGAACCCAGGGCTAGCTCATGCCACGGCAAGGGCTCTTAACAGCACAGCTTCTCGAGAGAAACAGATGGATCTGTTCACAGGCAGGATTAATTCACCGACCAGCTTGGAAAATCACTAAAGATCATTAAATAGATAAACGCTTACTGCAGCTCACTCTAGAGCAGGATCCATGCTCTTAGAGTTGCCCACTTTGTTGATTTTCTCTGTCCATGGTATCTTATTAAAAGTGGCAGGTGTCCCCTTGGCAGTCACAGTGGGCATCGTGTCACATCTTTCTTTCAGCTGTCTTGGAGGAACAATAATGCTGTCTCTGAACTCCCTGCGCTGTCCAGGGCCCCCCAGGTGAATTCTGCACACCCCATCTTGTCATTGTTTTAAACCAGACTCTCCTTGTACTCACACTCAAATTTGAGAAATTCTGTTCAACCATTTGGCATGCTGCAGTGACAGATTTTTTTTTTTTTTAAATATTAAGCATTTATTGGCCCACAGTTTCGGTGGATCAGAATTTCAAGAGGGGTCTAGCCGGGTGTTCTGGATCACAGTTTCTCATGAGGTTGCCATAAGATGTCAGCTGGGGCTGTCATCATCTGAAGCTTGACTAGGGGCAGGCGGGTCCATGCCCAAGACAGCTTCTTCATGTGGCTGGCAAGGTGGTACCGGCTGTTGGCAGGAGACCTTACTTAGTTCGTCACTATGTAGCCCCCTCCATAGTGTGACTTGAGCGTCCTTGTGATATAGCATCTGGTTTCCCTAGAAAATATTTCAGGAAATCAAGTTGGAAGTGGCACTGTCTTTTATATCCCAGTCTCAGAATTTGCACACCATCACTTCCTCTGTATTTTACCGATCACAAAGACCAATCCTGGTACAGTGTGAGGGAGGATTATGCAAGGGCATGAATACCAAGAGGCAAAGGTCACATTGGATGCTGGCTACCACACTCCTTCTCTCAGAGCTTTTAATTTTTTCTTAGCTCACCTAATTCAGCTCTCTGCTGATATGTGATCTTCTTGAAGATCTTTCTATCTATTTAATATAGACTCCTCTTGCTCTATGATCTTCTAACCCATTACCCTGCAATGCTTCTATAGCATTTATCATTGCCTGATATTATATTATTTATTCCTTTATGCATTTGTTTTCATATCACCTATTCCCCAGACTTCATGATGGGAGACACTTTGGACAGACAGATATTTAATTGTATTTATTTACTGATTGAATATGCGAGGTAACGGAGAAAGGAAATTTAAAACAAACGGAAGTCGTTTCATGCCGAGGGGACAGGGGCGGTGTGTGATGAAGAATAGCAGCACACACGCTAACAGTTTGGAAGACACACTTTGAAAGTTGAGCAGACTGGCAAGTTTGAAGAGAAAGATGGTGAGCTTGCCTCTCGGAGTGTTTAATTGGAGTTGACAGTGGAACACCCACGTAGAAACGTCCTGTAGCCAGCTGGAGCTGACTGGAGCTCAGGAGAAAGGGAGAGGAGAGAAATTGAAGTCAAGATTCATCAGCCCTGAGAGATGAGAGCTGATGTTTTGAGCCGTGACAAGTCCTCTTTGGAAAAGAGAACCAAGCTGGACTTGCAGTCGGTACTCCATCTCTGCTTTGATGTCCAAGTAAGAGAGGCCAGCAAATAGGTCCTACTTAAAACCCAATGCGTCTGACTGTCAGAAGGATCTTTTGAAGCCTTAGAATAATTTAATAGGAAAAGTGGGGAGCAAAGTCCAGTTTCAGGGCACCGTAGGGGAGGGGAATAATTATGTCAGAATTGGAGGCAGCGGGGAGGGCCATTTCGTGAGCTGCAGTCCCCCAGGCTCTCTCTCTGTGCCTCCCGTGCAATTTCTCTGAATGCTCTGTACCTTAGATTATGATTTGAGTTCATTGTCTGTTTGTTTTAACCAAGATTCTGAATTCTCTGAGGTCAAGGTCTGTAGCTTCTTATCCTTTGTGTCCCTTTAACACCTAATACCATGACTTGCAAAAATAAATGCTCAGTAAAAGTTCTAAAATTGACTTCTCTGCTCAAGACTGGCTCTGGGTTGCCATTGGCAGTGTTTCCCAACTTCTCATGTTCCCTGCTTTGGAGTGGGAGATGAACTTGGTAGTACAGGGACAAATTAATTGCATTTGTTTTCAGAATAAGTCACTTAAGGGATTGATGCACCCAAACCTGGACTGGTCAAAGCAGAGTTAATAGACTTCAGATAAGCCTTATATTTTTTGCAGAGACAACGAATCTCCATGTATGACTTTGGTATGAAGTTTGAAAATGTTGAAATAACTGTATTTAAGTTAAAAAAAAAAAAAGGAGAGTTAATACGATATTTTTAAATCAGTAAAGTTTAGTAGATGAGTTAGACAAGTGTGGTAAAGATCTTGAAGCCAGGAAGTGAGAAGACCGAACTTTGGGTTGATGGCCAGATCTAGACCAAATCTGCTGACCATCATCTGGGCCACCTGTGCCTTCCTCCCATCTCCTCTTTTGTAACTCCCTGCCGTCTATGCTTCCTCGCCAGCAGTAATAGCCATAAAATCAGGGGCTTCAAGTGCTAGTTATATTTTTTACAATATGCATTAAAACAAACACAGAACTGTAAGGGTAAAAACATATGCAACCATAGCCCACCTAAAATTACCTCCCACCCCATTTTGGGAAACACTGCCATTTGGAGGTTTATCTGGTCTCACTCGTCTGGGGAATCCTTAACATCGGGCACCATGGCTTATTCACAGCGGCATCTCTAGCAGTAGAACAGCCTGGCTTAGAGTGGGCATCATTAAGTGTTTGTCCGGAAGAATGAAATGGACAGCAGAATGCCAGCTTTAATGTTTAAGAGCTGAAGTGCTGGTGTGCCGAAGCCACAGTAAGCACAGTTCAGAGACCACAGAGCTCAGGGTTTCTCCGCACACAGTTAGTGGTAGAAACAGACCACAGAACGTGGCATTACCCACCGTGGAGTTCTCTCCCCGATGTTGAGATTCTGACTAATGAGTTTGGGGGGGCAAGTTGAGTTCTTCCAAGCAGAAAGCAAGCAACTGAAATCTCTCCCTTACTTTCTTCTCTCTCTCTGTGGCCGATGCCATCTGCTAGTTTTAAAAATAATTTTTAAAGCAAGTGTTTTGGTTCTCTTCAACGTGCAGCAAAGACAGATGCTATTTTTAGGCTTGTTTTATATCAAAAAAAAAACAAAAAAAACCCAAAGAACCAGGGCTGGGTGTCGGCAGTTCTGGCTGACTGTCTCTGCTCTGCCACTAACTTCTAAGTGACCTTTTTGCAAATCTCATATGCTTTGGACGCTGAGAACAGAAGTGATCATTCTGCCTCCCTCTCTGCCTCTCATTAGAGATGCTGACAGGGTGAAGTAGTGTCTGTCTGAGAAAGTCCTCTGACATTTCAAAAATGGTTGATTAACCCGTGCTCCTCCCCTATGACCTGCCAACTCTTCTTGATGTGTGGATGGTTTTCCACTTCCCTGCTCTTTCCCCCTGGACTGGAAGCTCCCAGGAGGGGAGGACACACCCGCACATCCATATCACAGCTAGGGTCAGAACTGCACACGGGAAGCTGAATCCTGAAGAGGTGGTGAGTGTAGACTCTGAAACCGACCTGCCCGGGTTCAAATCCTGCCAGGGGAAGTGGTAATGCTCGTCATGTTGGGTTGTTTAGAGAGACAGATGAGATAAATATATATAAAGCACTCAGCTTAGTCACATAGTAAGTGCTCACATGATGGTAGCTTTGCTTCATGGTGGTTATTGTAGTGATGACACACTCAGTCCACATTTGACAAACGCACATATGACTGTACCATATAAGAAAAAGTTGTATGCACTGTAAGGAAGATTTTTTAAATTTTACTTGTTTTTTTTCGGTTAGGGGGGGAAATGATTAAGTTTATATATTTATTGTAATGGAGACACTGGGAATTGAACCTAGGATCTCATACATGCTAAGCAGGCACTCTACCACTGAGTATAGCCTCCCCAGGAAGATTTTTTTTTTTAAATGATGGATGAAACATTTGTCGTATGGGCATCACCGTGTTAGAACACCTTACATATGTCATCTTAGTACTTACTCTGTGGGGTGGGTGAATCATGTCCAGTTTACAGGTGAAGAGAAAGTTGGAGCTTTGAGAAGTTAAGTAACCACTGTTACCCAGTTACTAAGCAGTGGAAGAAGACTTCAAATCCTATATTGATTTCATAGGGAACCTTTGCCCCAGACTTGACTTCTCCGCTGTCCCCACTCCTGGGCTTAAAACCCCGCACAGCAGCTTCATGATTTTTGACAGCAAACCTCCTTTTATATGGCGACCCGCCACCCCAACGTATAAATACAACCAAAATATATTTCACAACAGGACCAGTCCTGGAAGCCGCCCACTGTCGTGTTTACAATATCCTGTTGGTTACACATGAGTCCAGTTCGGAGTGGGAAGGGACTGCACGAGGATGTGAACGCTGGGCAGTGACAATCACAGGGAGGTGCAGGGCATCGTGGAGGCCGGCTGTTACCTGTAATGGGATTCACTTAATAGTCTCTGCTCTTTATTAAAATTAGCTGTATCTTAAACAATAATAGCCATTAAGTCACACGATGAATGTACTAATTATATTTTCCAGTACAAACGAATATAAATTTAGCATTATTAACTTTTTTTAAAAAAATTATTTATTTATTTATTTTAGCATTATTAACTTTTTAAAAAGATTGCATGTGCTCACTTCCCGGGGCACAGATACCCCACTTGGGGAAACACTGGGGCCAGCAGACAGGGGCCTGTCACGGAGTCCTGGTGGTTTTGATCCTAAATCCCAGCTGGTCCGCACTCTCCATTTAGAACCCAAGAAACCATCGAGGCTGACTTTGCTCTGTGCTCTCTCCTCCCAGGACCGCCTGTACTTTGTGATGGAGTACGTGAACGGTGGCGACCTCATGTACCACATCCAGCAAGTAGGCCGGTTCAAGGAACCTCACGCCGTGTGAGTGAGACCTTGCGCTCTGCTTTTCCCCTGGGATAAATGGGTGGGTTGTTAGTTCCTTTGGGATTTTAACAGAAGAGGGATTTTGAACACCTTGCACTTCTTCGGGAGAAATGCGTGGCCAGGGGCAAGGGGTGTTCTGCTGCGATGGGACACTTCTTTCTCTCTTGACATCAGCTAAGAAATTGAAGCTTTAATTTTTGCCCCTGGCTTATAAGGAAAGGCCCTAGAGCTTCCTCGAGGCATGTCATTGCAGGTTTTGTTTATTCATTTGCCAGGGTTTTATTGAGAGCGTACTATGTGGCAGGCCCAGAGAGTTTTTAGAAACTTGCTCAAGGTCAGAGAGATAGTGTGAGGCGGATCCCGAATTCTGACCCACATCTTCTCTGCTCATGTTTTCTGTCAGACACCACTCTCCCTCCTAGCTGCCCTCTTTCCAGGGAGATGAAGGATCCAGTTGCATTTCGGCTCTGCTCTGTGGCTCTGTGGATGGGGAGGCTGACCCTGGGTTTTTGGAAACTGTCTTCCCTGCTGAGTCCTTTCTGTCCCTGTCCATCCACAAGGCAGCCGGTCTCTTCTTTTTATGACTGTTATTTTTTTAATTTTCTTTTTTACATACAAGAGTCTTTTATCGGTCACTTATGTGCCAGGTATGAACATTAGCCAAAACAAATCACTGTTTCCACTTAGAGGAGCCTGTTTTCTCTTCCCATGGCGGTGTTTCTCCCCTAGCTCTGCAGACCCACAATCACAAGTGAAGACAGCTTTACTTACTCTAGAGCTCGGCTCCAGCAACAAGCTGATATCTTTTAGTGTCAGGCACCGTCATTAAAACCCCAGCAGGCAACCTGCAGAAAAAAAGCGTGGCAGTTCTGAACCAAAAAGTTGATCCAACTCACCCATCTACGTGGAAGTTGATAGCAACAGCTGGACCCAGGTCCTGAGATTTTATAGGGAAGGCGAGTGGCAGCTGCAGGTGTGACGCTGACCTGTGCTGTCAGAGTCTCTCCAAGTTGCTCTTGCATGTGGTTGGAGACAGTCTTTTTAGAAAACGCAAATCTCACCCCGTTTCTTCCTGCTGTTGGTGAACAGGAACGTGGCAAGTCACAGGATCAGCCACGCTAACGTCTCCTAGGGAGTTTGCCAAGCTCTTCTGGTCCCTCTAGAAAGCCCCCGGGGCTCATCCAGGGCCCCATCCTGTCACTCCAGAGGCTTGCTGGCTCCTGTCCAGTTCAGCCCCGCCCTCCCCCAGCCCCGCCCTCTCCCAGCCCGGCCCTCACCAGCCTCGCCCTCTCCCAGCCCCGCCCTCACCAGCCTCGCCCTCACCAGCCCCGCCCTCTCCCAGCCTCGATCTCTCCCAGCCTCGCCCTCTCCCAGCCCCGCTGGCGAGGTCGTGAGCGCTAATTCTGGTAGGGTTTGCTTTCTCATGCTTCCAGATCCTGCCATGGTTGTGTCTTGACACACCTCTCATGGGTTGGCTCTTCTTTTTCTTCTAACATCTAATTGAGCCCTGACACATTGTCAGAACACTTGACAAGGTTCCCCCAAAGCTCTGCCCAGCCTTTGCGGTATAACCGGGCTTTCTGATTCTCTGCCAGTCTTTTTCCTTCCAGGCCTTCGTGAAGAGCTTACACTTTAGCCAGATGCTGTTTCCAAGCCTGGCTGTGCCAGTCATTTGCTATATAGCTTGGCCAAGTTATTCCATGTCCTTAAGCTTCAGTTTCCTCATTGGCGGAACAGGGAGGTCATAGTAGCACCTGCCTCATAGGATTCGTATTACGATTTAGTCAGATAATAACCAAAAGTGATGCAAGGTCGATGGTAAGCCTTCAACAGATGTTAGCGAGCTATTATTGTTAAGATATTTTAACTTGCTATAGTCTGAAACGATCATTCTCCAGCCAGCCCATCATATCCCATGGTGTCCACCCCACCAAGCAGTGTTTGCCCACCCCCATTTTGTCCTTAAAGCAGCCTCACAGCTCTCTAAACTCTGTTCATCCACCCAAACTCTCCTGCTTCCTTTTATGAGATGTGTGGCTGACCATCCATGGTGGGACATTAATGCCCTACACCCAGTTCAATATTGTATTGAATTCTGAGAGTTGTAAAGCATATGGTGTCCTTGAATTTCTCCATTGCTTTTTTTTTTTTTTTAATTTCAGATTTTACGCTGCGGAAATTGCCATCGGTCTGTTCTTCTTACAGAGCAAGGGCATCATTTACCGGTAAGTGAGCCCTGCTGTACTTCCCATCTCCTCCGCTCCCTCAGCTCCTCCCTTCCCTGCCTCTTTCTTTAACTGCTTTTAAAATTAGAATCCATGGTGGGGGAGGAATCCTCCAGTACTAACTTGGGCATGTGTTCTGCCAGGCAGCATCGCCCACTGCCCTGGCAAAGTTTGGGCAGCTCTGTATTGACGATAGAAGAAGATCTTGATGTGGACTCTTCCTCCAGTGATGGTTCGGAGAGCCTCAAACGCGAGACCGTTTTGTTCTAAAAGGAGGAGGCTCGCCCCTGGGGACCCAACACTTCTGGCCGGTAGACCCCACATCTGGGGAGCAAGCAAAGAATCTTGGCTGGCAGAATGTGCTGGATCAAATTATGAAACAAATTTCTTTCTCTTTCCTCTTTTTTTCTTTCTTTCTTTATTTTTTTTTTTTTTTTGCTATGTAACTACAGTCGAGAAATGGATCTCTGAGTAGCTTGCCCTGAAAGACAGGATTAAGTTCAGGACTTGGCATTTGCCCGTTTTTGGAGGAGCAAGTGTACGATCATAGCCGGATGAGTCATCCCATTTGCTATCTCATGCAAGGCAGACTCTTGAGCCTGAGGCTGCTATTTGTCAGTGAGTCCCGGGTGTGCGATTCTCCTCACACCACATGGATGCAGATGGCACTACAGAGCAGGCTTGGGCTGGCTTGTTAGGCCAGAGGGGCTGGACTGGGGCAGGGGGCTTCCAAAGGGCACCTGGCATGGGCGAGGGCCTATTGAACAGGTCCTCAAAGCCATGAAAGTCCATTTCATTCATTCATTTGACAAACACTTAGCAAAAGCTTAGCACGTGCTGGGCTCCAGTCCAGGTGATGGGGACACAGCAAGAAGGAAACAGACAAAATGCTGCCTTTGTAGAACTCATATCCTAGTGGTGAGAGACAGAGCTGTAAATCATAACAGTATCGTCTGGGGAGCGATGAGGAGGACTATGAGGAGAGTCAAATTGAAGGGTGTGAGTGGTGGTGGGTTGCCTGTCATTCTGTAGAGAGCATAAGATTGGGGTCTGATGGATTAGCAAAGACCCTCAGAGCCCTGGTCTTCTTAAAGCAACTGAAGGATATGGGACTGAAAGGAGTAAAGAGATTATCCCTGGTGATCTCAGGCAGAAAGTGGAAGTGAGGCTGTGGGCGCTGGTGGGATGGAGGGATGGAGATGGGGGCCTTGCCAGCAGCCTGCAGAATCCTGCGGCTTTTTTTTCACTCTTTGAAGTGGCAATTGAGTCCCCACTCTCCCTGTGTGCTTTTCATAATGGAGGAATGAAGGTCAGGGAGAGAGGTGGCTTTTACCTGGCACAACGGTGATCTCGGTGAAGAAACAGAAACAGAGAGAAGAAGAAGAAGAATTTAAACGGCGAGTAGTGTGGTCATTCTGCCCATGCTCGCCCTCAGTGAACCTGAGGATGGACCTGAATGTAATTCTGGTGTTGAAAGGTACACGTCTTCCGTATGACATGACCCCTAGACTCAAGCCAGTGACTTCAGCTGGTGCTTCACTGAAGAACCAGGGATCACGGGTCATTGTTCACTGTACATGGTTTGCACCTTCTCTGCTCACATTAGGACCTAATTCCTATACAGGATGGCCTCCACCAGAACAGAATCAGGCACGCAGGCATTGCTGAGAAGGTGAAACAGGGGACTGCAAGTTTATTGGAAGAAAATCCAGTCACAGGGGAGGACCCAGGAGAGGAAATGATTAGAGTTCTTGCCAGCAGGGTTGGGATTTGAGGCAGGGTTTCCAGTCGAGCAGGTACCTGGATTGGGATCTGGGAGCCATTGGTCCAGGTCGTAAAATCCAAAAATTAGCATTCTAGGTACTAAGATCATGTCTAAAGGCAAAGCTTTTTATCCTAACTACATACTCTCCCTTTCTTCCTCCATTATTTATATTTTTAGGAGGATGTTTTTCTCTCTTTTAAGCTACTCAGCATCTGAGCCCCTTTCATCTGTGTGTAGGAACAGAGTGCACATCTTCCTAAAAGATTAAACACGCCAGATACATTCACAGCCTCCCCGGAGGAAGAGCAGACGCACAACTCAGGCTCTGATGCTCGTCGCACTCACCGAAGACCTTGAATCAGAAGTTAGTGACCCAGAAAGCAGAGACTGTAGCTTCTAGAGGGGCCCTAGTCATCAGCGATATCTACTTTCCAGAGGCGTGAGGGGACATGGTTCTTAGGAGCAACATCCAGAGCCCTGCATTAGGGTTTCATGTAACAAGGGACAGAGTCTGTGCCCAGTAGTGACGTCCGTGGCATCTTTGCTGGGGCATCTCTGAGTTGCAGTTAGGCATTATTCCTGGCTCTGTAGCCCCCAAATCTGGTTCTCCAGCCTTTTTGGAAATTCCATGAGCTCCCCAATTCCCTTTAATGAATTCCCTTTTCGGTTGGAATAGTCAGAATGGGTTTTTGTTGCTCACAGTCAGGAACTTTGGTTGAGACGGTATTTGCAATTGATAATCAAATGAAAACTGTAAACAAAAATGTACATGACAGAAGATGTATGGTTTATAATTTCATAGAGATTGCCTTCATGGTGGTAAAGTCTTTTTAAATGTGATAAATGCCCTCTCCCTCCTTCATTTAGATCTCTAGTTATTTGGACAGTTCTTAAGTCAAGAAGAGGAGGAACCATGTTAGACTTGCCTTCTCTGAGGACCATGGCTGGAGATGCTGGGTTGGGTGGAGGACAAAAGATCCTTCCCAGCTTAGTGTCTGACTTGTAGTTCGCCATCTCTGGATTGTGTGTTGATTTTGCCCTTGATGGAGCTGTGGACATGAAAACATCTGCCCAGGCCCCCTTTTGAAGCAGAAAAGAGGATTTATTACGTCCAACAAAATAATGGAGTGGACTATGAAAACACTGTTCTGTGACAGTGAATATGATTGGGGCGTCCTCCAGTCCCGTGACCTGGTGGCTCTTAGCACCTGAAGCTCCTTTTCTATAATGGATGAAGATGTCATTACTGCTGTGGTTACCCTGGCTGCCTATTTCAGGACATGTGGTCAGGCTGAGGGGAATGTCATGGGTCTCCATTCATCAAATCACACATAGGTCTGTTATGTTTAGGTGAAGCAAGTTGCTGCAAAGTCCAGTTTTTCTAAGTTCCAAGCTGGCCTTCAGAGACCACTGTGGCTTATAGATAAGCATGGAGGCTGGCTGTGGGTAGCACCACGGACAGCACCAGAGATCCTGCAATGTTGGTAAACAGTAGGATGCTAGCGACCTCAGAGACACAGATAGGAGATGCCAGGATATATTTTCAGGTTGTATTCTTTTAGTTGAAAATGATGACGGCAACTCAGTTCAAACTAATTCACGTTAAAAGAGGCATTTTCTGGCTGGCATAACAGAGAAGTCCAGGAGGCAGGCCTCAGACCTGGATGTATCCAGGGGCTCAAATGATGTTATGAGCATTTACTTTATTATCTCCCCCTCTAGCTTTCTTCTCTCCATCTGCTGACCCCGGCACTTCCAGACTTACTTTCTAACACTTGAGCAGTCCCAATGTAAAAAGAGCTCCTCTCTTTCCTGATGGTACCAATGAAAATGCCAGGTCTGATGCTGATGTTCAGTGGCTTCAATTAGCTCATCTTGGGTCATGTGGCCGTTCCTGAACCAATCACTGACCAGCAGGATGGGATATTTCCACTGGCCAGGACCGGCCCATGTGATCACTCCTGGAACCAGGAGTTCGAATCAGCACCCCCAACCTTATAAGGCTTGAAGATCGGGGAAGGTGGTTTTTCAAAGGAATATTAGGATGCTCTTGATTCTGGAATAGGCAGAAACCACAGACGTCCATCACCCGGTGGAGATGATTTAAGGGGGAGATCTGAATTGAACAGTAGACTCCCTTACCTCTGAGGAAGCTGGACTTCTAATGGGACTGAGGAGGTCTGGCCCATAGATCGTGCCTACTCACTGATGCTGAAACACCAAGTGATAACATTGGAGTCAGTGTTTAGGAAGGAGGCGAGTGTGATGATATTGGAGTCATCCAGTATGCTGGGAATGTGCAGGGGTTCCCCCAAAACATCAAGCTCTCCTCATCAACACAGATGAAGTTAAAGAATGGGAGTGTAGTACGTGTCGTTTAGGACATCACTCCGTGGAGGTGACACCTGCCTGACACTCTTTATAGTAACCTCCCCCAGTGACTGTCTCATCATTCTTTTTATTTTCTTCGTCCCACCCATCAGAAGCTATAATAACATGCTTCTAGATTTGAATCCTTGTTAATTGTCTTTTTCCGTCTACTAGAATTTAATCTGAACGGGAGCCAGATGCTTGTCTATCTTGCTCATAGTATAAACCTCGCTCTAAGCATAGCGCCTGTCCCATAGTAGGCACACAACAAATATTTTTTGATTGAAAGAATCAGGGGAAATTCATGGGTCATGTTGTAGGAACTGACTTAGGAGAGCTTGGAGCACTGGGTGTTGGGTAAGATGCTCTCAATCAGTTTTTTCCTCCGTGTTCTTCAAAATAATAATTTTGTGTAAAAAAAGATCTTCCTGTGAAATGTCAGGGGTCCTGAAGTGCCAAAGTCAACTCTGGAGATCCTCCTGGATACAGGGTGCTCTGCCCTTTATTTAGCTGTCTGTGGGTATCTCTTCTCAGAGCTGCTGTCCCACTGTGTCCTCCTGAGACACTTGGCACAGTTGGCCCTGTAGGAAAAAAAAAAAAAAAGCACAGAAACTTGTGGACCCTTGCATGTCCTGCCAGACTGCAACCTACTGGAAGGCAAGGTCTGGACTGTACTCACTTCTGTGCCCCCAAAACTCCTGGTACAGTGTTTTGCACATAACGAGTGGCTGCCGGTTGACTTGAAATAAATAGCGCTTAATGAAACGCGTAAATCCTTCTGCCGCTGCAGTGACCTGAAACTTGACAACGTGATGCTGGACTCCGAGGGACACATCAAGATCGCTGACTTCGGCATGTGTAAGGAGAACATCTGGGACGGGGTGACGACCAAGACCTTCTGCGGCACTCCAGACTACATCGCCCCCGAGGTGGGCTGCCCCGACCCGAAGGCGTGTCCATGTTGTGTTGATGTCCTGACGTCTCCCCTGGGCCCTCGGTGGCTGTGTCAGAGCCGGGAAAGGTCCAGGGAGGGGTACCTGAGAAGCAAACCTCAGGCTGGTCCTTCTCCTATACTCTAAATCATTCCTCTGAGATCACACATGCAAATTAGCTTAGAACACATCCAGAAGCTCAGGCCCAAAATACATCAAGGTTTGGGAGAAAATTTAAATAAGACTCAAAAGAACCATCCACCACACATCAGTAAATGTGTGGCCATATGATACCTCCTAATTATGACACTGAAATGTTTGTTGAGAGGAGAGAGAGAAAGAGAGAGGTTCCCCAGACCAGCATATGACACAAGATCT
The DNA here is from genome assembly GCF_009834535.1 of Camelus ferus. Taxonomy (NCBI): domain Eukaryota; kingdom Metazoa; phylum Chordata; class Mammalia; order Artiodactyla; family Camelidae; genus Camelus; species Camelus ferus. The sequence goes on along the minus strand of NC_045713.1, from coordinate 30,510,036 downwards.
GTGTAGGTATGCAATAGTTGTGCTGAATCCTAAAAGACTCAAGAGTTTTTCTTCCGATGATTAAGATATAAAGTGGAAAGATTTATTTTAGTGCCTCCCCCTCCCTTCCCAAAGGAAGCGGTCAGTTGCAGAATGGATTTCCCCAATATGTCATGGTACCAAAATTTGTACCAGATGATAGCCTTCCTTCTGCTATGAATCGGTGCTCAGGAAGGTGGCGTTCTGCAATCTGTTACTGGATTTTTATGGAAAGGAACAGAGAGCTTAGCATAGAGTCTTAGAAATGGACCTTCTAGAAGTCTTCTTTTCTTAACTTGATATGTAACAGTGGTAAAGGGAGGCCCCACGTCACTAACTAATTTGGCGCTACATTTAAAACCCGCAGACTCTGTTACCAAAGCTGTTCTTCTAGGAACCTACTTTGCTACACATACACAAGCAAAGACATATGATCAAAGTCCTTTCTTCATCGCTGCACTTTTTTTAATCATGAAAAATAAAAGACAGCCTCAGTGACTATCAATAAAGGAACGGCTGGCTAAAATACACTACGTTTCATGTTAAGAAATACTATGCAGACCTTGCAAAGATCAGAACACACCTGTATATGCTAACTTGAACAGTGTCTGCCCGTCAAGGGATGGACTGAGTGGACTGAATGATCCATAGTGTGAATGCTGCAAGGCATCATTTCAAAAAGCGAGTTAGATATCTATGCAGATATGGAGAGATCTATGAGACATTGTTGAGAGAAAAAAAGTCAAGGTACAGAATGATAAATACAGTATGATACAGTTTACAAAAAATAAAAACAATATGCAGAACACTGCTATATGTTTCTTATGAGTAGGTAGACATACACGCAAAAGCGTAGAAAATCTGAAGATGACAGACTGCTTTTGCAACACTGGTGACCTCTGAGGATGAGGCCATCGTAAAGGGAAATTTAAGCTCAATCCTATTTACCTTTTTCACAAGGTAAATGTATTTGTGTTTTACTTGAGGAATTGACAAGTAATCCGTTAAACAAGTAATCCTTTATTAGGGCCCAGTGGCGTTTTCCCTACGTGGCCCGCACTGGTTCATTATCATTTTGTTAATTAGCTAGGACCTCAGACACAATTTTTTGATCTGCCCTGAGTTCAGTAATCTCTGGTTCACATCCTTTACAGTCACCTGGGGGGGGGGGGGCTTTTCAAATGGGGGTGCCCAGGCGTCACCCTAGATCAATGGAATCAGAGCCTCTGCAGGGTGGACCCCCACATCTGGGGTTTTCAGAAGTTGTGTAACTGGGGGAGTTGCACCCACAGCCCACAGCCCGCTGATGGGAGGAGTAAACTGCAGGTCAGGTTATCCCCCTGCTTTGCCGTTAACTAATTCTATGTCCCCTGGCAACTCCTTTCACCTCCCAGGCTCTGGTTCCCTTTGTAAAAGGATTAACTTGTTAGGTTGTCATGAGGGTCGAATAAGGCACGAAGTACTTTAAAAGTGTGAAAACACCCTCCATGAGTGTCCTCCCAGAAAGCTTTCCCTCCGTCTCTTGCAGCCAGTTTTCAGAGGGGCTTTTCTGATTTCAGGATGGGAGCCAAGGTGGGAGGTGGGAGACAGGGCTGGATGAACGGAGAGTTACTTCATAGCCAGGCTTGCCCAGACACATTTGCTGAGTGAAGCAAGCCATCACTCAGTTAGAGAACTTCCTGGTAATGGCTGACATTTTTCTGAGGATACGATATGTGAGAGGCATGTATGTGACATGGATACAAGATCCTGTGACATGGTTATTATTATAAACTCCGTTTTGTAGGGTGAGGAAACTGAGACTTAGAGAAGTTAAATGACTTCCCTCAAGGTCACACACTGGGGAGGAGCAGTCAGCATTCCAAGTCTGGACTGTCTGACACCCAGTCCTCAGCACTTAACCTTTGCCTTACCACCTTTTAGTCCCTTTGGTACAGTTAGTTCTCACCCGTCCAACCTGATGGATGGTCATTCAGCTGTCTAGACTCTGCCACGCTCTGGCAATTTGGTAAGAAGTATCAAAACCCTTAAAACTATAATACACTGTTTGATTCACCAATTCTACTTCTCGGAATTTTCCTTAAGGAACAAAAAATCGAACAAACGTCCAGGTATCTAATTACAAGAATAGATATATTGGAGCATCAGAAGAAACCTAATCATGTAAAGCACAGGGACCTATGTTCAATATCTTGTAATAGCCTTTAATGAAAAAGAATATGAAGATGCATATATGTATATATATGCATGACTGGGGCGTTATGCTGTGCACCAGAAGTTGACACATTGTAACTGACTATACTGCAATTAAAAATTTTTTTTAAATAAAAATAAATTAATTAATTAAAAGAAGAAATCTGATCAGTTGGGAACTGATGAGATAGGTTTTGGTATATCCATCCAATGTACAGTTATGCCTTGGAGGTAAAAGCTGATCGTGTTGAGGTACCAGTATCAGCCTGGAAATTTTAAATGAATAAAATACTTTATTAAAGTTCCACATGTTAAAAAAAATTCGATGTATTAAAGTATTTATGTAAAACACATATGTGCACAGTTTCATATATATTAATGGAAAAGAATCTAGAAGGAAATAGACCAAATATCAATCATAATTTTTCTCTTGATAAAGGATTATGGGTGGTTTTAATTGCATTCTCCCAGCTTCTCTATATTTTTTAGTGAATAGTAAAACAGTAAAAAGTGGTATTACCCTTTTTAACTTAAAAATTTTTAATTGTGGCCAAAAAAACCACATTACCATCTTAGCCATTTCTAAGCATACAGTTCAGTTGTGTTAAGTATATTCACATTGTTGTGTAAATGTTGCTACTTTTGTAATGAGAAACAAAGATGGTTTTTCTTCTTTCAAATGCAACACTCACTGTCTTAAAATTAAAAATAACAAACAGTGCTAATTGCTCTGAAAAGGCAATGTGACATCCACAGATGCTTCCCCTCCGCCTGCAGGTATCTCTGCAAAGGATCCATCGTCCTAAAGTAAAGAAACCTGTCTTAGGTGGACACTGGGCTCCCCATTCGCTCTTTTAGACAGCAACCCACATCTGGAACTGTGACAGCCAATTTAATCTTTCACAATAGACAGGCAACAGGCAAAGGAAGAAATCCCCTGCCCCCGACCCCCCGCCGCCCTTCCCCCTGCCCCCAGCGATGCTCTGCTCTTACTGTAAAAGAAGCGTGTTCAGTCTCCAGCCGCTGCAGGAACCTGCAGGTCTCCCTAACGGATGCCTTCTGTTTTCCAGATAATTGCTTATCAGCCCTATGGGAAGTCCGTGGATTGGTGGGCATTTGGAGTCCTGCTGTATGAAATGTTAGCTGGGCAGGTAATTGAATTTTAAGTGATCTGTAAAGGAAAGCCCCCCTCCACCCCATCCTCATGGTTTCTTTAGGAGAAAGCTGATCCGTCTGAACCTCCGTGACTTCCATGACCTAGGGGTTACCCTAGTCTGCTGATCATTTTCCTCATCTTGTCCCTGGAAGCCCTGAGTGTGGCCTCACTGTGGATCCCAGGGAGTGGGGCACATAGCTTCGGGGCATTTGGGGGAGGTTGGGGGCAGGGATCCTTCCTCTCCCACCCTGTCTTCTGTCCCACAGGCACCCTTTGAAGGGGAGGATGAGGATGAACTCTTCCAGTCCATCATGGAACACAATGTGGCTTATCCAAAGTCCATGTCCAAGGAAGCTGTGGCCATCTGCAAAGGGGTGAGTCAGTCCCATAAAGCTTGCAGCCGGTACCACCACATACAGGGGTGCAGGTTGGGCACTGCACAAGGATGCTTCACTCAGGGAGGCTGGGGTGACAGAACCTGAACTCCAACCCTCACCCCACTTGCCAGCCCGCGAGCCTGGTACAGACCTGTTACCTCCCAGAGGAAAGAGAGCTTTTTTTCCAATTTGCACAGAAGCACCGCAGAGGCCTGCCTGCAGCAGCATCTTACTTTGGCTGGGCTCCAGGCTCGAGGCCAGCACAGGGGAATGCTTATGGAATGAATGAGGTAGGCAGCACAGAGACGTTGCCAAAGAGCTGGAACCTGTGGAAAGGAACACTGGAGGTCTGTGGCTCGAATCTGTGAGCCTCACCCTGTGCTGGGACTTGTGTATTTAGTTAATACTAAGAGTGTGTAACTTTTGTTCTAAGAAAATATCAAGCAGCATTGAGTTTAAGGGATTCCCAAACCCCCATCCTCCCTGCAAAATGGCTGAAAAGCTTGCACATTTGTACATTGCAAGACATGCAAATTGCACCTGTGCAGGAAGCAGGACACATGTTTTTGGGTGAGGATCAATTGTTGTGCATCTTATGTTAGGTGAGGATGTGTCACAGTGACCTGGGGAGTCCCTGGAGATCAGTGGTCCTCCTCTTTGGTGCCCTTAGGGCTTTTTCAGAGGGCACACACCTCAGCCTCACCCGAGAGATTAAGTCTGGGTATCTTTGTTGTGAAAAAGTCCCATGTGACTTGAAAACCACTATCTTTAAATATATTATCCAAATGTGGTCACTTGTGAGAGCCATGCTGTGAGACCCCCACCACCAGCGAGCATGGCCCAGGAATGCTCCTTTTATAAAGTTTTCTCTCCCACCAGTCAGTTGTGCAGGTGCATTCTCAAGGTCCGAGCATGTGTGTCTGAATGAACCAAGGCTGCCAGTCCTAGATCCTTGGGGTTTTGGCAGATTTCCCATTGCCCAACCCAGCCCTGCCCTCCCTGACCCATCAGATGCTGTGTGAGCTGGCCTGGGTGAAGGAGAGCTGAAAACTCAGGCGGTTTATAACAGCTGGGCCAACCTCTCAGTCTGGAAGTGCCTTGTCACGCCACCTAAATTCCCACACTCAGTGAATCACCTAAGCTTCGTGTTTTTTAGCTGCATAGGTTAGGATGCAAATATCCCTGGGGAAAACATGGGGAAATTCATCTCAGTTCCTAACATCTTGAGATGTATTGGTTGAAAATATTTTTTGAGGGTAAGGGGCAGAGAGAGGGAAAAAGAAACAGTGTGGAGACCCAGAGGTTCGTTAGGACCTTAAGCAAGGCTCTTGGGGAGAAAAGAGGACATCGAACAAGGCCAGAGAAAACCCCTGTAGACATTACATGGGGGTGGAGGGAGAGAGAGGTCGTACACTGAGCTTTTAGTGTGGGTAAGAATTGCCAACATTTAAGCATCAAGGGATTTCCCATAAACATTCAGCTTTCCAGTTTCTCTTGAAAAATCTGATCTCACCATGCTGGTCTGTCCTTCCTGCAAAGCATCAGTCAGCTAGATTGGAAGCCCGGGTCACCAGTTTGCAAAAATCCCCATCTGTGTTCAAATCTTGGCATTATTAGCCCTCTGGTGACCGGGAAGTTGTTCACCCTCATCTGCAGACTGGGGGTGGGGGGGCACACGTGGAGGACTGCATATAGGGTTCTCTGATGCTTAGATAAGCTAATACAAGGATATCACTTAGAACAGAGCCTGGTGCTCTGCTCCAAAACCCTTGAGTTATTACTACTACTGTTAGTAATGCTGGCACCACTATGTTACAGGCTAGCCTCCTCTTGGTATTTAAGCCTGCATCCCCTGAGATGGGGAATTTTTTAAGTGGGGGATTTTGGAGATCCATATCATTTGCAATTTCAACCTTCTTCTTCTTAGGTGCATGGCCTTGAGCAAGTTACTTGCATCTCCAGGCTTCTTTTTATCTATAAAAATGGAATAATAGTCCTCATTGAACAGAGTTTTGTAGAGCGTTCAATGGGGTAACAGAAGAGAAGGCTCCTTGCGTGGTGTTGGCGCATAGTAGGTGCTCAATACATGCTCAAGACCCTCCCCTTCACAGCTCTGCCTGCCTAGACAGCTGGGGTTCTAAGTGGGTCATGGAGGAGAGGGTTTTCCAGGTCAGCTGCATTCAGCTTCAGCTCCAATTAGCAGTTTCCCTGGTAGAGCAGATTTCTATTAATTTCGGACCCATAACCTTCAGGATTAACGAGGGTGACTTTCTTCGTGTTGGGTTTAGGGACCTTTCTGAATTGAGCCGGCTGGGGCCTGTGTGGTCTTTAGCTTCAAGGTTGATGCTCCAGCGAAGGGGTGATGCTCAAGTGAACAGCCAAATGCTTCCTCCTGAACTGTGGGCCCCAGGGGGGCGCGTGTGGGAGGCACTCAGAGATCGGAACAGTGATTAAATCCAGCTGTCTGCATGGCTTCAGGCACAGGAGCCCAGCGCGCAGGAGCCAGGCAGAGCCTCGCATTAGTGCTGGGGGTTTCTGTGGTGGCTTTTCTTCGGTCAGCATCCTCCTGCTTATGCGGAAAGTGAGCTAGGATTTTTTTTTTTTTAAACAGTCCCATTCCGATCAAAAATGTCCTATATTATCCATTCCATTAAAGATGCTATTTTCCACCATTAAAAAAAAATTAGTGTAACTTAGCGCAAATTGCTACTCCCACTTAGAACAAACTTAAAGCAGACAGACGCCCAAATTGGCCACCCGTTAGGGTGAAAACAAGGAGAAACTGTGTAAGACGGAGCTGTAGGACTCTGGGTCAGGCTGATCCGTTCAAAGCCTGGCTCTGCTACTCAGCTGTGTGATCTTGGGTGGAGGACAACTTCTCTGGACCCAGCTTCTTTATCTGGAAAATGAGGATAAGAGTTTCTGAGGCCTCCGAGTGTTGGCTGTGAAGATGAAAGAGGAATAGGAAATGGCCGGGGAGCCTTTGGCACGGAGTCTGGGCACGTAGGAAGTGCTCAGGACGCAGAAGCCATTGTCAGCGTCATTGCCGGTAACGCTATCCAGGGCCTCATAGCCCTTTGTTCCCTCCCATCCTAACCCCACACAAAGGTCGAGGCTTGGCCCAGTTTCCTGGCCCTCCATCAGCTTTTCCTGACCAAGCCAGTCCCCCAAATATCCCTGGGGACTACATGCAAAGAGCTTTTCTATTTCTCTTAAAAGCCCAAGTTTCGGAGTTCAGCAGAGGGGAGATCTAATCCCAGCTCTGCCACTTAACTACCTCCGTGAGTCCTTGCTGGTTGCTTAACCTTCTGAGTGTCAGTTTCTTTGTCATTCAAATGGGAAAAATAAAACAGGGCAACCCAGGGAGAACTGAGAATCAGAGCAGGCGTATCGGTAAAGAAGGAGCTTAGAACATAAGTGCCTGATTATTTTTCCCCGGGAAGATAAAGTGTGCATGGGAAGTATGTGCTAGGGTGCATGTGTAGGAGGGCAGTTTCTGATGACAGATTATCTGTAGCAGGAATCAGGCTGAGCTGAGTGTCCAACAGAGTAGGTGTGAGTTGCTGGATTCATCTCTTCCCCCCTGTAATCCTCAAGCCCTGGGCAGAAATGTGAGGATTCTGCCGTCGTGGGCTTCTTGGGGTCGAGTTAACTCTGGGATGTTTCTTGGTCTTACATGTTCCCATCCTTTTGTTTCCTCTTTTGGTGGCCTCTTGCTGACCTTTTTTTTAAAATTAATCATCAACTCACCCGTCTTTACTCTCCGTGCATTTGCCGCAGTCTTGAGATCAGAGATATTTTCTTGCTGCTTTGGATTCATTTACAAGAGGAAGCTGGTCTGGCTTCATCTTGGAGCATCTTGTTATTTAGCATTGGCTCAGAGACTCGAAGATGGAGGGTTTTGATAATTAAGTAATTTAAATGGGACACCAAAAAAACCTCAGTGGAGTTTAGTGTAATATGTGGTACAAGAGAAATGAGCTGAGCTAGGTTTTGACTATTTAATGAGCTTTCGGGAAGTAATTACTTGAAACTTGGGTCCATTTGGTTAATATTTTTTCTTCTGTCTTGTCATTTTCACAAGTGCTTTATGGAGAAATGCAAATATTATCCGGATGAATGTGGCCTTTGCCTTGGTCAACCTCCAGTTTCCTCGTGGTGGCAGGAGGGGAATTTGAAGATATTGAAACTGTTCTCGTTAAATGCCCCAGTAATTGCGTAAAACTAATGCTTAAATCAGAATGCATCGTGTGACATTTCTAACTGGAAGCTCAGGGCCACGTTCAGGCTGAGAGTAACCAGAAGGGATCTTGCCGTGGGACGAGGAGCAGCAGATGTTACTGTCGGGTCCTCCTATTATAAAGACCTGGCTAGGGATGAAAAGCGAAAAATAAAATTCAGTTAGGACCCTTCCTTATGCCATCTTCTCTAATTCCTAGGAGCAATCATTTTGGAGAGTCCCATGTTTCCTCTTCCGAAATCCATTTAATTCCACGTCTCTCTTTCTCTTGAAGCTGATGACCAAACACCCAGGCAAACGTCTGGGCTGTGGACCTGAAGGTGAACGCGACGTCAAAGAGCATGCGTTTTTCCGATACATTGACTGGGAGAAACTTGAACGCAAAGAGATCCAGCCCCCGTATAAGCCAAAAGCTGTAAGTAAACTGTTCTCTCTGGCTGTTTGGGTCCACATCATGACACACTCTTTCACCTTTTGATGCGTGTGTCCTTGGCGCCCTCTGAGGGGTGGACACCGATGCATCCACTTGAATATGTTCACGAGTGACACGTAAAGGCACCAGGTACAAAGCTGGAGATTTCCGTGCACTACAGCCTCTATCGATGCGAGAAAAACGATGGACAGTCGCGTTTTTGTTTTAACAATTCAATTATTGTAGCTGTCTGAGCTGGCAACTCTTTGGGGCAGTGGTTCTTTGGGGAGCAGAGTTCAGATCCATTTTTGGACTGTGATAAAGACTCTGATTTTGCCCTCGTTCTTTCCTTGGTTCGACTGTGTCGTTTTCTCCTCCATACTGACATTGAAAAGGTCATGTTGTTTATCTCAACAGTATTTAAATTTCATTCTGAAATACACACTCCATCTGAGTCAGTAAAGAAGACAGCGTCACCAGCCAGCTCCCACCCAAGGCGAACCAGAATGAAGCAGGGGGCTGACATGCGGAGCCCTCCTGGAGGCTCTGGGTGTGGAGATGGCTTTCAGAGAACGTTTGAAATAGAAGAAGGGAAGTCTCACATTTCTCGCAGTCGTGGGCGCGCTTTGGGGCTTCCATCCCAAAGACTCAGCACGGAGTACTTGTCAGCCCCAGGGAGGAGGAGTCTGCGCCTGAGTTAATCAGAACCCTGATTCTAGTGGGAGGAAACATACTTGTTTGATCAAGGACAGCGGTGACTTTATTACAGGTCGCAAAATTGATGACTGAGGTTGAAAAAGTGCACATAAACATTGTCATCGAAATCTGAAGTTGTGAGGGTCTCAGGTGTTAAGATGAAGAAAATGACCATGATAATGGTACTTACTTTGATGTTATTACTAATTTCCTGGCCACTTATGTGGCCATGTTAAGCGCTTCACAGGTAGCCTCTAATTAAATCCTCACAGCAGCCTGTTTATGCAGATGCTATTATTCCACATCTTGGAAGAGGAAGTGGAAGCTCAGAGAGGTTAAGTGCTCCGTCCAGGGTCACACAGCCAGTGTGTGAGGAAGCAAGGATTCAGCGAATGACTGCAGTAGAGACATACCAGCGTGCCTGGGGCAAAGGACATGTAGTTTAAGAAAGCCTCCCAGGTGCTTCTCACATCTCCCCAGTCCTGCACATCTCAAAAAATTAGAATCACAGCCTCCCTGTTTCTCTCTGGGCACTTCCTGGTGTTCAGAAGTGGGGCCCTTTAGAGGCAGCCCGTTCCACACTGTGGTCCTTCTGATTGTTGCAGACTTATTTATTGATATCAAGTCAGCGTCCCCAGAACTGCCGTCACTGGGTCCTGTTCTATCAACCAGGGCCTCTTTCTCAGTAGAGCATCCTTGTGCTCCTGCATCCTGCGATTTCCAGGCTAAACACACCCCCTCCTCCACCTACAATCATGTCCCCTATGGTATCACCTCCGGGTGCCTGTTGTTCTCCAGGTAATCAACTTCCATTTTAAAATCCAGTCACAGGATTGAGCACAATATTCTTAATAGTGTCTGACTCTCAGTGAATACAGGGGGTCCAACAAAACATCTCTTGATTATCCTAGATCTGGAGAACTTGGGTGAGTCAGTTCCCTTCTCTGCTCCTCTGTTTCATCATGTGTAATACAGCAGTGATAGAGGTTCCTTCATCAGAAGATGGTCGTGATGCGTAAAGCACTCAGTACGTGCGCTCTGGGAGAACTGATGATGATTTCTGTTAGTGGCACGCTGCAGACTGACCGATGTCTCAGGTGGCAGGGTCTTTGAAGGGCAGAGCATTATCAAGTCCTGCTTGTGCTAGTCCTTAAGATGTTGTCCATGTGTGCACCTGCAGGTCATAGGCAGTATCACTTTTATTCTGTGGAAAAAGATCAAAAAGCCATTTGAAATAGAAGAGTGGGTTTTTTCCGTTCAGGAAACTGGGAGCTTGGAGGTGGCACACACAACTCATTTGGGTTTTGTGGGGCTATTCCTGAGGTCTCGAAATGTGGACCGATCTCTCTTTACTTGGCCAGAGAGAAGATGCCAATGCCCCTGTCCCCACCAGCCTTGAACCAGTGATTTTTGGGTTTCATTCCTTACCTGTAGAGCAGTGGTTTTGAAAGTGTGGTCCCCAGACCAGCAGTATCACCTGGGAACTTAAGGAATGAAATTCTCAGGGCCCGGCCCAGACCTCCTGAATCAGAAACCCTGAGGCCGGGGCTCTCCAAGTGCTTCTGGTCCGTGCTCCAGACAGAATCGCTGCTGTGGAGTTCATTGTCAAAAGCTTAGCAGAGGTCAAGGGAATGTGGCAAGGTGAGAAATCTCTTTAAGGGGAAGACGCTGGTTCTCACCCAGTCTGAGTGAGGGGTATTGGCTTCCAGAAACAGGTCACAGACTCAGATGGCTGCAGAGGCTGGGCAGGTAGTGTTCATGAGGGAAGTGGGAGTGGTGGGGGGAGGGGCAGACAGGAGAGCTGGGGGCTGTCTCCAAGGCTCCCTGGGCGTTCATCTCCAGCTGACCGGTTGGAGGCTCCTCTAGGTCATTACTAATTGCTGTGCTCTTTTTATGTTATCCATGAGAATAACAGCTATGTTTTCCTGAGGACGTCCTAAGAGCCAGGCTCTGGGCTAGTCAGCTTTGTGTTGTAAGGATGCAGGCTCTGTCTGCACTATTCCATCCTCATCAGTATTTCCATATGAAATCCCACTTTAAAAAAATATATAATATATATATATATATATATATATATATATATATATATATATCAGCCACAAAGTTTCAAAACTTAAACACAATGCAGGTCAAATAAAAAACATCCAGGGGCAGTTATACCTCAAGTGGTAGAGCGCATGCTTAGCATGCACAAGGTCCTGGGTTCAATCCCCAGCACCTCCTCCAAAAATAAATAAATAAATAAATCTAATTACCACCCCCACCAAAAAAAGTAAAAAAAAAAAATCCATGAGCCATATGTGGCCCGTGGGTTGTTGGTTTGTAACCCCGAGGATAGCAATCACTCAAAGTCAGGTTTATGTTTAGCCTGTTAGAACTGGTTCCTTAAAACCAGAGTGCATTCTGACTGGTTTTGAATATTTAACCTAGTTCATAGAAGGTGCTCAGGAAAAATTAGCAGTTATCATTGATCATATAAGAAGATGACAATAGTTAGTGACAATCAGCAGGGCCCTTCAGCTGTTCTGTACTTGACGTGGGTTCCAACTGGCCAATATCTTGAATTGCCTGGTGTGGGTTTTACAGTGACTTTCAAAGTACAGTGTTTGGACTGGGCTGTATACTTCAGGAAGTTTGGGGCGATGGGGAGGGGATAGCTCAGTGGTAGAGTGCATGCTTAGCATGCATGAGGTCCTGGGTTCAATCCCCAGTACCACCATTACAAGAAATAAGTAAGAAATTAATAAGAAATAAATAAACCTAATTACCACCCCCCCACCCCAAAAAAAGATGTTCTGCCTCCAGCTCTAAGGGGAAGAGGCATTGCCCCTGATCTTTTTAGAGTGAATTGGAAATAAATACAATGATGGATACACCACCCACTCACTGGATGTGACCTGGGTGTGTGCCTTTCACGGAGCAGATGTCAGCCTTACAGCCCCCACCTCTCCCAAGGATTGCACATTTCCCCTTCCCCACACTTTGCAGAAAGCGCCGTGGTGAGTGTACAGAGTTCCGTGTGCCTTGCGGCGTGTTAACAAGAATGCGTGTGTCTGTCAGCGTCCCTGATTCATGCATGCTATTAAACAGAGTGCAGCAAGAGAAAGAAAAAAACACGGGGCAGTAACCGAGGGTGATATTCAAACATCAGTGAAGGGTGCTATTATTGGAGGTTCATTAAAATAATTTGAAATGGATTTTTAAAGTTGTTCTCAGTGCCATCTTTTATGGTGGCAGGAGCTGTTCGCAGAGAAACCGCTGAAATACACTAGCATCGTGTATTGCTTCGGGATACAAGAGTAATTTTTCCTTAATGTGCATCTGATTGTGTCGCTCTCTTGCTTAAAGCCCCCCTGATGGCTCTCCGCTGCCTCCAGAATAATGTCTATTGTTCCTTAGTCTTTACAGCTTTCAGGGTCTTACACGGCCCAGCCCCTGCCACCTCCCCAGGCTCCTGACTTCAAGAACCAGAATTTCTGAATGTCTTTCAGTTCCTCAGACGCGCAGTGCCTTCTCTTCCCTTCTTGGCTTTGCCCATGCAGAGCATCCACCTGGGAGCCCCAGAGCCTCCCTGCGTCCCCTCTGTCCCCGACCCTTCTGGTACCTGGCTCCTTCCCCCTCATCAAATCAGTAGACCGTCACCCACTCAGGGAGGCTCTTGTTGATTCCTGAGTAGGGATCATCTGCTCATGTCTTATCAACAAACTCGTCACACTTTGTCGTAATGACTTGTTCGGTGCAAGGTCTGTCTTTTTGGCTAGACTCAAAGATTGCGACTGTCTTTTTCAGTGTTGGATCCCAGTACTTAGCATAAGGTTGAGCCCATAAGTGTGCTTAATAATGTTTACTGAATAAATGATTGAATAAATAAATGGCTGTAAAACAGGATGCCGCAAGGCACCGTGTTAGGGAACGTGCGGGATTATTTAGGGATATGTATTAGAGCATAGGGTGTCTTTCTCATGTACAGCAGGGTGTCTCAAATAAATTGGTCGTTGGGTAAATCCCTACCCTGTTTATAAAGGGCTATGATTAGGTGCTGGTTGTATCTGTCATGACATCATGTGGTTGTGTGGTAAAAGATCTGGTGGTGCGGTGCATGAATTGCTGGACTTTGGATGGAGAGGGCTGTGAATCCCATGGTCTGTCCTTGCCCAGTCCAGTGCTCTGGTGCCATGACGTAGCCCAGCAGAACTTCTTAAACTTCAGTGTGTGCACACGAGGCACTAGGGATACCTGATTAAAATGTGGATTCTAATTTAGCGGGTCTGGAGTAGGGCCTGAGATGTTGGATTTCTAACATACTCTCAGGGGATAGGAAGCTGCTGGACCACGGTGCAGCAGGGGCTGGAACATGGTTCTGTGGGGGTGCTGCCAGCCAGCGATTTGAATGGCAGATCCTGTGTAGATCAACGTGCCGTGTCGCATGGTGAGGGTTGTAAGAAGGGGTGTATAAGCTTTAGCACAGAATGTGCTTGGAATGTGGTTTGGGGCCCATGGCAGGGTGTTGTGGGTCCACATGTGGGTGGCAGGTGCTAGTTTGTGTGAAGGATGGAGTATGTGGCTGGGTGTGTGGGGAGACAGTGAGCTGAGAAGCAGTGTGTTCTGGTTCTGTCCTCTAGTGGGGACGTTACGGGTCATTGAGGTTAGGTGCTGTTCTTGGTGCTGGAGAGACAGCAATAAAAATAATAAAAATCTCTGCCCTCATGGAACTTATATTCCAGAGGGAGCAGGCAAAGAAGAAACAGATCAGTGAATATGTTAGAAGTTGAGAAGCATTAGGAAGGGATGGAGATTGGGAGGGCTGGGTCAAGGAGAGGTCAGTTTTAAATAGGGTTATTGGAAACGCTTGCTGAGAAAGTGATATTTCAGCAGAGATGGGAGGAAGGCGAGGGTGTGAGTGAGCCATGTGTATATCTGGGGGAGAGAGCAGCTTGGGTGGTGGTAACAGGTGCAAAGGCCCTGGGGCAGGATCTTGCCTGGCAAACTCAAGGAAGAGCAGAGTCCAGGTGCTGAGCTGAGCTGAACAGGCAAAGGAGAGAGTAAAAGAAGATGAGATCAGTGAGGCCACAGGAGGGGCAGATGGTAGAGGCCACTGTAGGATCTTTGGCTTTTACTCCAGCTAAGCTAAGCAGAGAAATAACATGATCTGACTGTTCAAGGGGCAGGGGTGAAATCAGGAGACCAACTATGAGGCTCTTGCACTAAGCCAGGCGGGAGGTGAGGGGCACCTGGACAGGACTGAGCTGCTTGCGAGCCTCCAGGCTGAGTTCATCTTAGCATCCCTGGTCCCGCCCCGGTTCCCAGCACCTTGCAGGCGCTCAGTAGTTACCCGAGGGGGCATGAAGGAATGGACTAAGACGACCCCCTGCATAATTGCCCTTGCGTGTAACAGGTGACGGCCAAGTGCCGGTCCTGGTGAAAGGTAGGGAACTAATGAAATGAGTTGTCATGAAAGCTTCTGGAGTTCAGGGTGCTGGCTTGTAGGGCCTAGAGCAGGGCGTGGTCATCCAGTGGGTTACGCCTCCTCCCATCGGCGTAAATGACATGGCGGTATGGGAGGGTCCATGTGTGAGGGCTGTGACCCGAGGCTCCCTCTGTCTGGGTGATCAGCGCGGGATTCGGCTGTGCCATAGCGGAGGGTGCGGTGCTTTGAGGCCACACCGTGGGGAGCATGTCTTATCGGAGAATTTGTAGTGTGCGGTGCTGTAATATCGCAGTGTCACAGGCTCGCATAGGATGTGTCAATCGGAGTGCCCGATTGAGATCTTGATGGCAGTTCGTATATTATCGTGACTCGCCTCTCTGAGGTCCAGTGGTGTCCATAACACCTAATGCCGGGCTCGCCGTGAAAACGAGGGAGAGACACAGACCTTGGGCTCAAGGCTCCAGCTGCCCCAAGGAGACAGCCCTTGGGATCAACGTACCCATCTGGCAGCAAAGATGAACCAAACTGAAGCGTGAGAGAAAAGTAACAAGGCGACAAGGACACCTTGTTTCATGACAGTCCGTGGAGTCTTCAACCAACGCTAGGGTGTGTGTACAGCAACCTGTCTGCTAGTAAACATGGCTCTACTCTTGCTCTAAAACGTGATCAATCTGATCATCAGTTCTCCGTGGGCAGGGGTTGGGTCCAGCTGGATGGGCCACTGACATTAAGAAGTGCCGGGTTTCCTACATCCTTTCATCCTGGGTGGCCATCTGGCGCTATCTGGACGTGATCAGCACGCTCACCCCCTCCTTCCTTTTATTCCAGCCTCGGTGTCAGGCTCACAGACTCCAGCCCTGCCTGTCCGCTAGACTGATGCCAATCACGTCTGCTCCTGTTCTCCTGTTCTTATCACTGTGCATTTTGCCCTGTAGAATTTTAAGGCATCTGCACATCTTCAAAGTCTGGGAATCTTGCAAACTGAAAAACAAAAACAAAAACAAGAAAGAAACAAAGCCCCTTGTCCCCATTGTCCTTTACTCAGCCTTCCATTTAATAATCGTTTCCAAATTGCTATGTAGGTTACTGGATCACATACTGTTAACTCATATCCTCTGGGTGTCTAAATGCCGAACTGCTGCAGAAGCCAGATCGCGCTCACAGGGCTTGGTTTCTCGGTAATTCTGTCATCTGAAAACATTGTTTATGTAGCTGAGGTCAAAAGCTTCAAGCACGGCTCTAATGAGCTGCAGTTCTATTCATGTGACATTCTCCTCCAAACCCAATTGCCTTTTACACTGTATAAGTAAGTGTGTGTGTGTGTGTGTGTGTGTGTGAGTGTGTGTTTGATGTGCTGACATTTCTCATGGAAGCCTCAAAGCATGACCTTTGTATGTTTGCTATTAAAACTCCAAATTCAAGGCTTAAGTAAGGGATCTCACTTTTACTTAACATGATTTATTAAAGAGTAGAACCCAGCTCCCCCGAAGTACCAAATGCTCAAGAGAGCAATCCCTTTTTGAAAATTGGGATTAAAAATAATTCTCGTAAGACCTGTACTGTTCAGATGCATTGGGAAAAAAAATACTGAACTCTGGTCTGTGCCCGGCACTGTTTTAAGTGCCTTCTGGGCATTACCTTATTTAATTCTCACAACCCTATGAGGTAGGTGTCATTGTCGCCGTATTGCAGATGAGGGCACGAAACTTGGAAACGTTAGGACATCTGCTCAAAGTCCCGCAGCTAGCAGGTGGCCGAGCCAGGACTTGAACCATGGCATCTACCTGCCCAGTGTCCTGGAAAGATGGTTAGAAGCACCTGGAGCCCCTTCTAAGGTCTGTGGTGGCACTGACGGGAGAGCGCCTTGAGAATACTGTCTGGTGGTGTCTGTTATGTAATAGAAAAGCACTGCAGTATTCTTACAGTTCAAATGAATTACAATTTATTTTAAAATATTGCAACAAACAAGTAGCATATCCACACCTTTCACAATTCACTGGCAGGATTTTTAAAAGATGCAGTGCTCTTTCCTTGTTGCTTAAGGCTTTGATTTCGAGGCTGACAGAGACAGCAGACGTTGAATAACCCCTGGAAGGGCGAACATGGCAGCATCTGAAATGAGGCCTCGGACGAGCTCATTAAGGAGTAGACGTTCCCCCTACCCGGTTCTGTTTGTTCTTTCGGTTCTCCGGCACGTGGAGTTTGCAGAGATCTTAATCAAAATATTAGGCTACATCCATACACTTACTAACAAACAGCCAGCAGTTGCTGGGGACATGTAGCCTGGAGTCAGTGTATCTGTTCACCTCCCGTTCCATCCATCCACCTACCCACGGAAAATCTCCTTAAACTGCAGACTCAACCAGGCTCCCTTTGAAAGATGATTCAAATCGGCAGGTTGTTCCTGGGCCAAGGGAAGTTCCTAAATCATTTGCTGGGTGCCTGACTTTGAGCTGTCCCCTGGCAGAGGAGCCAGTCGTTTGAAATGGTAGGCGGGAAGGTCACATGCTGGACCTTCAGAGCATGAAACTGTTAGGCTGTGTCTGGCAGTAGCCACTGAAAAATAACAAGTCAAGAACTGAAGGATGCCTTAGAAGTGGACTTCAACCCTTCCATTCTACAGATGAGCAAGCAGAGGCCCAGAGATTTGCCCAAGTGACTCACACAGGGAATATGATAGAACCGAGACAAGACAACTAGCCCCCCATTTAATGCATGCAAAGCTTTATTAATAACACTGTTTACAACAGTAACAATCAAAAGGGTCAGGCATGTTCTGTGAAGTTACTCAATTTCACTAGATAGCAGAGCACTTGATCTAATTTATTGATCTCATTTCACCTTCACAACGGCCCCACGAAATAGATGCTATTATTACAGGCTCAGAGAAGTTAAGCAACTTGCCCGTGGTCACACAGCCAATTTAATTTGAAGTCTTATTTCTTTACCTTCAAAGCCCACATCCTCTGGGCTTCTATGATCTTTCTTCTCTCATCTCCCAAACTCAGCTGCACAGATGTGGGATTCAAACCACTCTTGGACCAGTCCCAATTTAAATACTTTCCTGTGGGACGGACTCTGTTGGGTGAATGTCTATGGAGTCTGGTTTCTGGCTTCTGCTGTCAGCTTTGCCCCGGTTGTAATTCTTACCGCAATGCCCCAGAAAGCGATTAGGAGAACGTGAGAAAATGAGCAGGTAGATCCAGGGAGACTGGGTCAAGAGAAAGGAACATGGGCGGAGAGTCAAACGGAGCCAGGATTCAAACACCAGCCTTGCTATCCAGCCTCTGAGTAAAGATGGGCAAGTAACTCAACCTCTCTGAGCCTCCACAGACACAGACTCTCCAATCTCAGACAGCCTCTTAAGTCTTCTCTGAGCCCCCTGGGCAAATCCCCAAAACTTCTCTTTTCTGAAGGTCCCCCTCCTAAAGTTCCAGGCTCCTTGGTCTCAGCCCATGGCTCCATCTCCTAAGTCACAGGGGAGTCGAGGCCCATAGATGCCCATGGGTGGCTGGGTGGCCTCAACTTCCCGGGCCCTCCCTGCACCTGCATGGTCATCTTGACCTCTTTGATCTCCTTCCCTCTGTGTGTCAGCAAACAGGTGCCCCCCTATGAAGACTTTCCCTTTCTGCTCTGAACCCCTGTTCTCCAGTCTCCTTTGCACATCTGCTCTGGCCAGACTGCCTACACCTTCTCGATAAATCAGAGCCCCTGTGGTTGCAAATAGGAACCTGAGTCAAACTGACTTAAACAACAACAAAATTTTTTTTCAAGTATTTAGTTGTGGCTGGATCCAGGGTCTGAACAATGTCAAAAGGAACCCACTTCTCAGTACCCCTTGGAATTGTTTTCCTCTTTGTTGACTTTATTCTTCATTCTCCAAAGGCTTTCTTGGGTGCATGGCTACTCCAGACTTATGTCCCATTATTTTAGTCATTTCTGCTGAAAAAGAGCTTCCTTTTCCTAAAATTCCCAGCATCCTGGAACTCAATCTTATTGGAAGATACTGGGACATATGCTCATCTCTAAAGCAATCACTGCGCCCGGGTGATGGAGTGTTCTGATTGGCCAGGCGCAGGTCACCTGCCAAGGGGCTGGGTCCACCCTATCTAAAGACATCTTGGAGAGAGGAAGGAGTGGATCCTCCAAGAAAAACAAAGCCATGTCCCTGCTGAGTAGGCAGACCTGCAGACGTCCTTCCTAACTCTCTTCTGGTTCATTCTCGACACAGAAACATGCTAAGTCTTTCTCGTCTTTAAAATCCCTTCCCTCAGACCTGGGATCCCTCCGCCCTATCACGGGGGCTCCTGCCCTATCTTCTCATACGAACAAATTCTGGAAAGAGTTCTTGCTCTCTCCCCTTCATCACCATCCATTCTTTCCGCAGTTCGGTGCAATCTGGCTTCTGCCCCCACCATTCTATTGAAATTTCTTGCACTGAGTCAGCAGTGACCTCCAAATTGCCTCCTCTTGGCGACTTGTCTTATCGTTCTTGACCTCATCAAATTGGGTACTTTGATCTTCCTTCCTGTAGGAAAAAAAAAAAAATTCTGAAAAATAAAAAATTCCAACAGCATCAAAAGCGATGCAGTGAAATTAAGTACCTCCCCATAGACGCCTAACCAGGCTCCTTGGTTTTCCTTCCCAGAGCCGCCCACCGCGATCGGCTTCCTGGGCGACCTCCTGGAGAGGCTGTGTTCAGGCATGGAGGTCGTCCAGGTCACACACGAGGATGTGAGTGCTCGTGCTCAATTCCCAGGCCTCCCTTTACTCCCTTCCATCTTGGAGGGTTTTTTTTGTTTTGTTTTGTTTTGTTTTTTTATCAGCACATCTCAATCTACTTCCTTCTTTCAGTAGCTTCCTTGTTTCCTACATGTAAGTCTATTTGTAGGATCAACTCAGAATCTCTCCCTCCTTTTCAAGTCCCTCTTCTCCCTCGTTTTTATGGCACTGAGCTGACTGATTTTTCCCAGTAGAACCGCTGACTCCATGAAGACTTCTAATGACAGTAAAATTGGAGGATTAAGACAGGCCCATGACCCAGGGAGGGAAAGGGGGAAAAGAAAGTGTTTTTCTTGTTTATTTACAAAGTGCAGTTTCTTCAAAATAATCACAAAATGCCCTCCGATTAGGGTATGAAAAGCCACAACTCAGATGTGGTGTGTGAATCTGCTGGAAATGTCCTTCCAAGGGAGCGAGGCTTGGGAGAGGGAGAGGGCATGAGACCCTTTGGTGCCTGGGTCCACATCTTTCCCTCACCTTCCCTAACTGGGAGCCCCAGGGCCTGGCTTCACCTGCTGGCTTCCCCACATACCCCGCCAGCCTTGGTGGGAAGGATTTTGAGACTCTGTGTTTTAAGTGCCTGTCTGTACCTGTTCACGGTAAAGTCCTTGGTGTCCTAGGATAGACTGGGGTGTGTGGCAGGGTCTGTAGGCCCCCTCTGTTGCCAGAGCATATCCGCAGCCATCAGACTAGCTCACTGGACAGGACTGGGTGAGCCAGCACTCAGCAAACCGCAGCTCCCAGCTCCCATGTCAGGGATTTTACGTGTGTTTTGTCAAGTCATCCTCACCACACACGGCAAGATGGGTCCACGTGACAAAACAGAAAACCTGGCTTAGGGGATTTAGCTAACTTCTTACAGATTGTGTATCTGGGACTTGATGGTGCCAGGATTGGTACCCAGGTCAGCTTAACTTTTAAGTCCATGCCACAAGATTGGATACAATTTACAAGGCAGTGAGATGTCTCAGACAGCCTGTGGTCTTTGGAATCAAGCAAACCACTCTGAATCTCAGTTCCCCTCCTTACCCTGTCTGACCCTGACCAGATTGTTAACTTTTCCGATTATCTGTTAGGTGGAGATAATCCTTTGCCTGCCAGTTTTAGAGACTTCTGAGAAAGCTATAAAAAACATAGGCAAATAAAAGGGAAAATGGCTATCTGAGGGCTAGTTGACTTGAAGCCAGCAACATAGGTTTAGGATGAATGGTGAAGAACAGATAAGAACAATATGATACTTTGTTGACATGGGAAAATGGTTAGAGTGTATTTCATCTCATTTTTTAAAAGCAGGCTAAAGAATAGATCAACAGTTGTACAGTTTTTAAAGCATTAAAAAAAAAATCCATCCATTGATTCATCCAGCCATCCAGGACACAGACCAAGCTGTTAACCTGGTAAAGATATTGGGGTGGTGGGATCTCAGAGGATTTTGCTGTTTATTTTTCTTGGTGCTTTTGAGCAAGTTGTTTCTGCAGTAAATGGATCAGTTGTCAAATCTGGGATGAAATCATAGTCAGTTACTTAAGTGCTAAGTCCTGTTGCTCGTTGTGTAGCAGACTCCACAGACCTGTTGGATGAAATGAGATCAGGCTTGTAAAGTGCTCACTCAGTCTGCCTGATAATAAGCACCTCGTACACACTGCTAGTCACCCATCTGACAACATCGAGTGCCTGCTGTGTGCCGGACCCTGTACTGGGACCTGGAAGTTCAGTGATGGGAGATCAGATGTGGCTTCAGCTCTCACAGACCTTACAGTCTAGATGGGGATGTAGACAATAACAGATAAGCAGAGAAATTAGCATGTAATTATAGACTGGGATGTTCACATATTTTATTTCCCATGGAAGAAATGAACAGATTGCTCTGACAGAGGACAAGAGAGGAGAATGAGGGGATCTCCCTTACTTGCAGGTGATCCAGAACAACTTCTCTGAGGAGGTAGCATGTAAACTGGGATCTGGAGGAAAACAAAACATTGCATGTTATTTTTATTTTCTTTAATTGAAGTTTAGTTGATTTATAATGTTGTGTTAGTTTCTGGTATACAGCAAAGTGATTCAGTTCTATATATATATATATATATATATATATATATATATATATATTCTTTTTCATAATGATTTAATACAGGGTATTGAATATGGTTCCCTGTGCTATCCAGTAGGACCTTGTTGTTTATCTATTTTATCTATAGTAGTTTGTATTTGCCAATCCCAAACTCCTAATTTACCCCTTCTCCCCTCCCCTTTCCCCTTTGATAACCATAAGTTTCTTTTCTATGTCTGTGAGTCTGTTTTGGTTTTGTAAATAAGTTCATTTGTCTCATTTTTTTTAAGATTCCACGTATGAGTGATGTGTGGTATTTGTCTTTCTCTGTCTGATTTACTTCACTCAATATGATAAGCTGTACGTCCATCCATGTTGCTGCAAATGGCATTATTTTATTTTTTTATGGCTGAGTATTATTCCAGTGTGTGTGTGTGTGTGTGTGTGTGTGTGTGTGTGTGTGTGTGTGTGTGTATACGTCTTCTTTATCCAGTCATCTGTCGATGGACATTTAGGTTGTTTCCGTGTCTTGGCGATTGTCAGTCCTGCTGCTGTGAACACTGGGGTGCATGTATCTTTTTGACTTAGAGTTCCCTCCACATATATGCCCAGGAGTGAGATTACTGGATCATATGGCAACTCTATTTCTAGTTTTTTAAGGAACCTCCGTACTATTTTTCATAATGGCTGCACCAGTTACAGTCCCACCAACAGGCATGTTATTTTCAAATAAATTTTTTTTTAAATGAAACTTGCTATCAAGCACAGAAGACCCCCTCCCTTGCTGACTTCCTCCTAGATAGACACAGAGATCAAATATCCCCGATTGTTAAGGGACCTTCGTGATTAGGAAAGGAGACTTTCATCTTTCCTTCTTTGCCAAAGGCCAGACCGTGCAGAAGATTGTCTGACACTGCTTGGGAGAAACACTTGGTCCACAAACGACTTTTTTAGATGACCAAATGTGTGTGCAGCTCTGTGCTTGGCCAGCTGCTTCTCGCTGGCTGGGTCCCTCCTGCGTCCTCCTGCTGCGGAGAACCACAAGGCGTAAGAAGGATCCTGAGTTTCATTGAATTTGCACATTAAGAAAGAGAGAGAGCGGGAGACTCCTTTGTCTTCCACTTGGACTCGTGGTTTGGATGTCTTTTCACTGTGTCCTCCTCTGGGCTCCTGAAGATGCTCTGGTGCCTGGGTGGGGGCTGGCAGGAAGCACCCCTGTGCCACCGGCCTCCTGTTACCAACGCCGGTTAAGCAGTGAGCAGCGTGGGGTGGGCCCTTATCTCCTTCTCCAGCATCTTGCCCTGTCCCTGCCCTCTCTTCACCTCCACTTCTTCCCTGGGCTCTTTCCTTCCCTCCTCCAAAGAAGCGATGTCTTTCTTTCCGGTCCCACTCAGCGTAGATGTCACCTCCTCCAGAAAGCCTTCCCGGCCCTTCTTGGGTTCCTCCCAAGTGGCAGCACTGGTCACGTGGCACCATGCCATGGCCTGGGTGTGCTCTGTCTCCTCTGCTAGACTCTAAGCTCCACAACAACAAGGACAGGGTCCTCCTTCCCTATCATCTTATATCTGATGCTCGGCAGGCACGCTGCTGGGCAGAAGATGCCCACTTAGAGAACCTTAAACATTAGCCTTTGTCATCATCCTCTTAGCACCAAAGTGCTCACGAGAGCAGCCACTTGGAAGATCTTAGAGGTTTTAACAAGATGAAGCGCATTAAACAGCACCAGGCAGATTTTAACAATTTGGCTAAATGTTTCCATACCCTTTATTTCTCTTTTTTTATATTATATTTTTATTGAAATATAGTTAGTTCATAATGTAGTGTCAATATTCCCTTTATTTCTATTTCTCTCCTTTCTCTGCTGTGATTGCTCCCTCATTTAAAATAGCTTTTGTAGTTTTTTTTTCTTATTACACACAAAAATAATAACATTTGAAGGTCATTTAAATTTTCAAAAATACAATAAGCATAACAGATAAAGGAGAAAATCAGAACAATCTGTAGCTCCCCCGATCTCTGTAAGCACCTGTGTAATACGCCTGCAGACAGTACAGACACATGTATGTCTATAATTTATAGAATGGGAACATATTGTACACACTGCTATTAATTATATGTAACTGTTATTTAATATTCTTCTATATCTTATGTTAAAAGCGTTTTGCATGGTAACATATAAAATAGTTGTGTCATTATTTATTTAACTGTTTTCCCTAAGGTCGAGAGTTGATTTCAAATAATTTTTTTTACCTCTAACAATTCTGTGATGAACATCTCTTATCTTGATGGGATAAACTCAGGGGTATAGAGGAGGGGTCCAGGAGAGGCTTCTGGAGGCAGTGTTCGGAGACAGAGAGGATGCAAGTGTTCGGAGACGGGGGAGGCAAGTGTTCCTGGCGGAGGAGACAGCCTGTGCACAGGCTTGGAGGTGAGAGAGCGCATGAGCAGTCTAGGAACCTGGAGTATTTCAGCATAGCTGGAGGGCATGTTGCAGGCGGGAGGAGTTGGACCTGGGGAACTTGGGCAGTGATGGGGCTATTTGACCGGGTGACCAGGGCCGGGTTCCAGCCAGGCAGTAAGTCATGCTGAGGAGTGCGGCTTTGGGCAGTGGGCAGGCGTCGCAGATAAGAGCAGGGAAGTGACGTATCCAGGCTGGTGTCTTTGAAAGATCCCTGTGGTTGCTGTGACCGAGCCCACTCCACGATTGACAGCTAGGCTCGGAGCTGTTATTAACACAAAGAAACAGAAATTAAAAAGGAAAAAAGAAAAAGAAAAAAAAGTTCATATGTAAATAGCTCACAGATAAGCTCTTCAGATGATCTCGGCTCTTAAATTCTGGAGGACAGGTGAAGTCACAATCCTTACTCCCCCTCCAACCCTGGAAGAGGTGACTGAAGTGACCTCGTTGGCTTTGGCCCCCATTCCTGTTCCAGAAGCCGCAGCGGTGCACCCTGATGACAAGGGGCATGGTTTTTCTTTTAGCCACTGAGTGAGGCTGAAGCATCCACCCAAGACAGCCAGAGAAGCAGGTGTGGTCCACGCTGTGTTGGTAGTTAGATCCTACAGCCGCCGCGCTGCCCATTCTCCAAGGACATGGCAGGCGCAGCGCTGATCCGGGCTGTGCCTCCCAGGGGCTGACGTCTCCATTTAGGGAGCGCTCCTGAAGCTAATGGACAGTGACAGCTCCGTTTGAAAAACATGGAAACACTTAGGGAGGCTGCGATCTGCCAGCCTCGTAAGCTGCTTATTAGCAGGGAAGTCACGCTCCCGCTGCATCGTGCCCCCTTGGTTAACCCCTGTCCCTGCGTCTCCTCTCTGCTATCTCACTTAAAGGTTTCATTGTTCCCCAGGCTGTGGGGGGGAGTGATGGGAGGGGAAGGCTGCCGGAAGCTGTTTCTCTGTCTCCCATCACAGGCCCTGGGGAGGCCCCGGCAAAGCAACAGCCTTCTGGTGTGGATGAGAAATTGTTGGCACTTAAAGAAAAATGGCCACTGAAGACTCTCTGTGTCTCAGTGAACACAATTCTTATTCTGACTGGTTGGGGACTTAACACCCAGGCCAGAGAGAGACACCCGCAGGGCTGCCCGTGTAACACGCCATCTCACCCCTCCCGTCCCTGCCACCGACACCTCTCTGTTTTTCCCAGCTCCATCCTTCTGCTCCACCCTCTTCCCCACATCTCTGTCTTCTGGATGACTGCAACCATCTCCGAGTGTCCCCGGTTGCCTCTGCCACTGGGATAGTTCCCATTTCAGTCCTGCCACCACAGCACGGGGACTCCCGCCCAACCTTTGACATCCCCACTGGACTCTCAGACTTGTCATAAATGAAACCAAGTGCTCAATTTCTCCCCCAAAATACACTCTACTCCCTGGTGGAGCCCACTCACCAAGTACCCCCGACCCAAAGTCACCCTGACATCCTCTCTCCCACTCGCAGCCCACATCTGGTCCATCAGTCTGGGCCATCCCTGGTTCTCCTTTTACTGCTCTAAGTTTTAAGGGCAGTTTTCTCTTTGGCAAATGGAAATCAAATACCCACCTCCTAGGGGTAGCTACGCGAATTAAAAAGCTAAAGGTTGCAACGCACTTAGCAAATGTTGTTGCCTAGAAAGTTCTCAATGGTTTTTATTACTATTACTGTTACTATTGTTATTATCTTTTTTCCACCCTCTATAGTCTGTCCTTTAAAATTTTTTTTCAAGACCTCTCTCCTGAGCTCCACAACCCATACTTCTAACTCCCTCAGATCATCTCCTAAAATGGTGGTCCCTCAAAGTCATCATGTCCAAAATGGAAATAGTCATCTTTCTGAATTCTCCTACATTCTTTGTCTTGGTGATGGAGTTATAACCACGTTCTCTGCCATTCACACCAGAGACCTCATCATCCCCATCCTTGGCATCTCCTCCCTCTGCCCACACCCCTGCCCCACTCTATGTCCACCAACCAGTTCTTGCAACATGGCGCCAGGGGCTTGGACTCTGACGTCAGGCAGACCTGGCTCACACGGCAGCTCTGCTGTTCATTAGCAGTGTGACCCTGAACAATTACATAACCTCCTTGGCCTCAGTCTCCTCATCTGTATGATGGGGATGGCAATATTACTCACTGCATAGGGTTATTGGGAGGATTAAATAAGATACTTCAAGGCAAGAGCATTCCAGGGTGCCTGGAACATAGCAAATGCACAATAAATATTAACTTCATGATTACTGTTATTACTACTACTGCTACTACTGTGTTCTTAGGTGGTGATGGCTTCCTGTAGACACTGAAACACTTAGAAATGTCATGCAAATGGGTGTTCCTGGTGAAGAACAAAGAACTCCAGATTTAGTGACTTTTCTCATTAGATGGGAACTGGAGTGTGTATGTGTGTGTACTCACATGTGGGTATACACATGGACACACATGTGCACACACACTTTACCACTCTGCCTCAGACCAGGACATTTTCATACAGAAGGCTAGCAGGGTGGGTGAGAAATGGCGATGGTTTTCTCTCCAGAGCCAGATTGCCTCACCAAGCACTGGTCTGGCTGCGTCCCACGCCCGTCATTCCCATCTGGAGGGAGAATGGCTGAGTTTACTTCCTGGCACCTTGTAATTAAGGACTGATGACTTATCACACTAACCAGGGCCTCGTGGTTGCCTAACCATTGCAGGCACCAAACCCAGGTCTTGAGATCTTTTTCCATTGACCAGAGTTTGTAAACCCCTGTATCTGTGGGACTGGAAAACATCCATTGTTCCTGACTGAGAGCCAGAGGATAGCACTTTGAGGGACCTGCTGCTTAATACTGGGATCTCCCAGGTGATGTATGAACGGATCCTTACTTTGCATTTTGTGCCACAAGAAACATCTTGAGGACCTTAATCCCCATCTCCTTCAACTGATGCGGTTGGCCGACTCCTTGGGGTGGGGTCCTGGGGACACGCCACATGCCACCAGCCCCACCATCCCATGCCTTTGCCATCCAGCTCCTGACTGCCCAGAAGGA
Source organism: Camelus ferus (assembly GCF_009834535.1). NCBI lineage: Eukaryota > Metazoa > Chordata > Mammalia > Artiodactyla > Camelidae > Camelus > Camelus ferus. Next base: position 30,483,181 of record NC_045713.1, on the reverse strand, counting down.
CCAGGGGCAGCTCATGAGCTACAGGAACTGAAGGTCGGGAGCCCAAGGTCATGTGCCAATCAATGGTCATGGGAATTTTGCATCTTATGTTGCTCTCATTTCTGATCATGGAAACCTCTCCAAAGTGAAAGGGAAGGGATTGGAGAAAACCTCACCCAGTTTTGTTTGGTTCTGTTTGATTTTGGTTTTGGGTTTTGTTTTGTTTTTTTTTTTTTCCCACCCACCACAAATTCTTCTCTTCCCCTCTCATAGTGTGGGCGAAATGCTGAAAACTTCGACCGATTTTTCACCCGCCATCCACCCGTCCTAACACCTCCTGACCAGGAAGTCATCAGGAATATTGACCAATCAGAATTCGAAGGATTTTCCTTTGTTAACTCTGAATTTTTAAAACCTGAAGTCAAGAGCTAAGTAGATGTGTAGATCTCCGTCCTTCATTTCTGTCATTCAAGCTCAACAGCTATTGTGGTGACATTTTTTTTTTCATTGCCAAGTTGCATCCGTGTTTTATTTGCTGATGAGGCTAGAGTGGCCATGTTTCAGGACCCAAATGTCCTCAGGTAGTTTGGAGCATCTCTGTGAGATGGGATTATGCAGATAGCATGTGGGAAATGCAGCTGCATAATTAGCACGTGATCCAAGTCCCCTTGCATTTCTTTTCCCCAGCATGTCAGCGAAGTCAATCCAGCGGGGACAGAACGTGCCTGCTTTTTGTCCTTTTTTCCTGCACTGCCATTTTCACACATTTTCCAACACCAACCATCCAGTCCCGATTTTTTCCCACCAAACAAATGGATAATCGGATGCTATGAGTTTTCTTCCACTTCCAGACCTGGAGCTTGGCTTGTATCCAAGTATATGGTTGCTTTGACTTAGAAGGAATTTCCTCCAGTCTGCCTGGTTTGGAGGCACCAGGAGCTTTGAAAAGAACGCGCTAAAAATAAAATCTTATTTGTATTTTTTTTTTTTAGCTCAAAGTTAAGAAGATTATCTATGCCCTTTTAAAATTCCAAGAGTGTGCCTTTGGACAGATTTCAATCTAAAGGCACCTCAAGGAGTCATAAGGCAACCAGCTTGGGTGCTACCTCAGGGCTGCAATTCCTGGTACTCTTGTGTCCCCAGTCACCTTCATCCTCAAACTACTTGAAAAGGGCATTTGGACCCACTCCCTGAAAAGACATGGTCACTCTAGCAAGGTCCCAAAGGGCCATGGTTTTACATTACATTTCAAACTTTATTTGCTTTGGGGTTTTATTTCTGTTATTGTTCAGATGCAAAAAAAAAATTAGTCATTTTTGTTACACATGCTTTGAAATATGTGTCCAAATGTTATTAACCACAATGACCTGCTTTGATTTACCAAGAAGAGAGCTCTGGAACCTGTGCGGACGGGATTGTTTAGGTTTGTTGCTGGCTTTGGGGAGCTAATTAAGTGCTCGGAGAGGGACCCCATTTCTTGAAGCATAGATAGTTGTCTTCTTCACGGTGATGTTGTTTTGAGATATTTGTGGAAATGTTCATTTGTATCTGGATATCTGTTATGTGCCGTTTTTCTTCTAGCATCAACATACAATAAAAAAAAAAAGAAAGAAAGAAAGAAAGAAGAAGAAATACTATTTCAAGGAAAACAGCTCTCTTTGAAAAACATGGACCCAAACTAAAGTGGGGCCTCCTGAGGCTTCAGGACAGAAAAAAAAAAAAAAAAGCAACTAAACCCAGATCTTAATTGTGGCCCCAGTGTTCAGCCAGTCAGAGAGGCTGGGGCTGTGGGCCATTCAGGGACTCCTGGTGGCCTGTAACGGGGTGGGGTGAGCTGAGTGGGGGGCTTCCCACGGTATCAGAGCTCAAAGCCCACATTCCCATTAGAGTCAAGTTTAGAGGCCAGCTCGGAGCAGGGCCAGGGGCTCTTGACTTTCTTATCAGAATTGCCAGTCCTTCCAGCTTAGACTAAACCTTCTTTCTAGCAAGCAGCTTTCTAAGCCCCCAGAAGCCCAAGGAAACCCCTTGGGTGGGAGAAATCCCACTTCCGTCTGAACAGATAAGGACAGTGGTGTTTCTCCATCCTTGCCTTCTGTCCCCTGCTATCCTCAGGCAGCCCTAAGTGAACTCTTATCACCAGTCAAGGGATTCTGGAAGTGCCAAGGCTTCTAAGAGATCATCAAGAGAACTTAAAAAAACTTGACAGCTGTCCTTGAAGTGAGATTTCTCATCTTGAAAAAAACCATAATTTCATTTCCACTTCAGCGAAGCCCCCTGCTGTTCACTCCTTTCTGCCCACGCTTGTCTCCTTACTGAGGACTCTGGGACCATCCCTGCTGCTGCCGTGCTGGTGGCAACCTAGACGTCAGGGGAAGCGAACATGAAGTCCTAGCTGACCAGCTCCGGAGGCTAGAGAAGGAGGGAAATCTCATTTTATTGTTGGGAAACTGGCATGTGGAGGGAGTAAATGACTTGCCCACAGTCAGCCAGCTGGAATGCAAACCCAGCTTCCCCATTCCTGGTGCAGACATCTTTCTGCTCCGTGGCTGCCATCTCTGAGCTGTGCCCACCGAAAGACAAGTTATTTGAGGTCCCTCATCTGGCCTTTGGGTCACCAGGCCTTTCCTTGGATATGCTCTCAGGAGGGTTAAAAACCATGGAGAACCATTGGACCATTGACAAATGATTAGAGATAACTTTAGAGAACAATGTAGGATGGATGAATGGATGGATAGATGATAGATGGATAGATAGATACATAGATACATAGATAGAAGGAATATACTGTGTATATATTTATACATCTGCCATACTCTACATTTTCCAAATTGCTGCCATTATTTTTCAAAAGTTTAGTAGTTTGCAGAAATAGGTACTCAAGCCAAAGTCTCTGCTGCCCTAACCATCATGCTGAGGGATGGTCAGGGAAGCCTTCTGTGGTAGGGAGGGATCAGGAGTCAGAATTCCTGAAGCTGCCTTTTCTGTCTAAGCTTCAAGGACCGAGGAGACTGAGAAACAGCGCTTGCAACATGGATAACCCCAGGGCAGTACTTGGCAAATGTATCCAAGAAGAAAGATTTTAAATTTATTTTTGCAATCATCCATGCATTCCATCTTCCATTCATTCACCCAACCAGCATTTATTGAGTACCAACTATGTGCCGGGCTCTATCCTGGGAGCCAGGAGCATAGTGGGGAACCGTGAAGATGCAATCCAGGAGGGCAGTCATGAAACAAGTAATTAACAGCATGGTATGATCTAGAAATACCTGGTCTCTGGGATAATCAGGGAAGGCTTCTTTTAAGAAAGAAGTCATCAGAAGTCTTTGGGGCCCCTCTTTCGCTCTGTGGACCACATTTGAGGCCGAAGGAAGACAGGCAGCAGCTCCCTCTTGACCCAGATTTCTGGAACAATCCTACAGGGTGATGGTGGGGAAAGAGAGAGGCAGGTTGGTAGCTGGGGCGAGTTTCCTTCTAGAAGGCCAAAGGCATGTCTCCATGCTTGACCAGACCACAGAGTTACCAAGATTTGAGCAGAGACAGATGCCTGTATGGAGGGAGGGAACTGTTTGGAGAGCTCAATTCTGAGTCCTGAGTTTCACCTTGGGTTTATCACTCCGAGTCCTGCAGGCATGACACTTTCTGGCCCTCAGGGAGACACTGACCCTTGGCCCCACATCACCTGGTTCTTCTAGATGAGACAGGTTGAGATTTTTCCAAAATAACTTTAATTAGAGGAGAATTAAAAAAAAACTAAATAAGAAAATCCAAAGAAACCTGAACACAGTCTACCATGTCAGCCATGGCTAGTGGTCTCCCAGGATCTTAGCATCCCTCTTTTGATTTCTTAGACGTCTCACTAACCTGCTTCTCTTCTAAGAAAGCACAAGGCACGGTCACGATGACCTTCTTGGGGAATGAATAGGAGACCAGTGAATTCAGTGACCCTCCTTGGATGAGTGAGCCTGTTTTCATGTGGCTTCAGATACTGTCAACCCAGAAAGGAATTGTCCCAACAGAGAGGCCCATTCTTTCCCAGCTTCTAGGGTAAAATCAGGGATCTTTTTTATGAGGATCTGCCCAGGACAGCAAGTATTGTTTGGACCACTTGGCTGTTTGAAGCATCAGTCATCACCAGCACAACCAGTGAGGAAGGGCTTCCAGAATTGGGGCTAGTGGGAGGGGGACCTCTGCTGGGTGCCCACAGGCAGGGGAGGCTACATGGGGAGACCTGAAAGGAGATGACTGCCTGCCTTTTGGCCCCAGATAGACCCAGGGCTCACACATAGCCCTGGAGCTCTCAGATCTCAAAGGGGCCTAACACAGTTCTTTCCATACTGGGGCTCACAATAGACGGTGGTCCACATGAGAGACTCACAGGATCAATGGAAACGAATTCCATTGTTTTGTTGTAGAGTAAGGTCTCTAGCTCAGAGGCAGCTGTAAGTCAGAAAAAGCAAAGAGGTTCATCTTTAGTCAACTCTTCATTCATTGATTCATTCATTCTACAAATAATTGCAGGAGGCTTGCCCCGTGCCAAGTCTTGGCACTCTAGGGCACAGACAAGGACTCCGCCCTCCTGAAGAAAGACGGTAAATAATCATGACAGTATCTGACAGCAGCAAGTGCAAGGAATACAATCAAAAAGATGTTATAGTATGACCTGTCAGATCCAGAGAGGGATGCACAGGGAACATTAAAGGGAAAGGTAGCATTTGAGCTTTTGGCCAACACAGAAAATAACGCATTCAGTACCTAGGACAGCGCAGGACAGGCTGACAGGACAAGACGAAGCAGAATGGGTGGAGCATGGCAGGAGATGGCCCACTGTCCAGAAAGCAGCTCCACCGGTGTCTCAGCCAAGTCCCCACCAGCCACACTTACTGAAGTGTATTCCTTAAGTCCCCCTCACTCCTACACTCCCAGACGGACCCCACAAGAGTAAGTGGGGACCTCCATAGGGACACTTCACCTGTCTCAGGGGAGCAGCCAAAAAGAAGACTTTCTTGTGAGTAGTATTTTGTAAAGGGGAGTGAGCCGAGCAGTGAGAAATCCTTGCAGATCAGTGCGCTTTAGGACTTAAACCTAAAGCATGCATGGCGACTGGCCAAACCCTAGCAAATCAGTCAGTCCTCACTGACCTCCCCCTCTTTACAAGCTGACACGAATCTGGCTTCCTGCCCGGTAACCTGCTGGGTACCAGTGAAATCCAGGCATTATCCCCGGTTGTCCTGCAATAAACCAGCCATCAAGCTGTCCCCCCAGTCAGAGGGGCTGAGATGAAGCATAATTTGGAATGATGTGGTCAAATGAAAAATCACCAACCCACTCTCGTGCAAGTCATTTTACCTTCCTGTGCCTCAGTTTTCTCGTATGTCAGACCACAGAGGGCAAGGCGGGTGGTGAGGATGGGACGACCTAGGCTGATGAGGACCCTGAAGAGGTAAGAGCATCGTACAGGGGTGAGATCTTTTTATCAGCCTTTCCTCTGCCAGTCCCTGGTAAAAGTTGCCCCAAACAGTAGTTAAGGAACTGGAATTAGTGCCCATCCCCCCAAAAGAAATGGCAGACTAACTAGGAGAGTAAAATGTTTGTTTGTTTTAAGGCTGTCCTAGACTAATAGTTTGCTCCTAGATATAAGCTGTAAACATCCTTAGAAGAACCTCTGGCTGATGAAGACCCAAATTCTAGTTTGTGGGTGGATTTCTGAGCATCCCTTCAAAGCTTCCATGGCACCGGGGAATGTGGGGTGGATGAGTGGTCCATGCCTTTCATGGAGCAGTGGTCTGATTTCCCCATTTTGCCACTCTTTCTTCTGGAGCTCTTTATCTTTTTAAAGAAAGAAGCCTCCTAGCCACAGGGGGCGCTCTTGGATGGTTTTCTCCCGGACTCTCTACTGCATGACTAATTCTAAGACATTGTACATGACAAGAAGTCATTTCTAACTCGGTTCATCTTAAAGACAAAGAAAACAAAATACACACACACACACACACACACACACACACACCACTTTCTGGCAATTCTAAAAGAAATTCAATGTCTCATTTCCTTTCTTAGAAAATTTCCACCAAATTTTCTCTCCTGAAGCCAACAGACAATGTGAAATGAAAGCTAGGGGATAGTATCTCATTGCAGCTGCTAAAAATGGTCAGCACAGGGCTCTTCCTGACTCTGCCCATGAGACGTCAGCCACTTCCCAATAACTGGCATGTCTCGGTCACGTTTCCTTCTCCTTATGCTGTGTTAATGTGTTTGCTTTCCATTTGGCAGAGAGACAAGCGAGACACCTCCAATTTCGACAAAGAGTTCACCAGACAGCCTGTGGAACTCACGCCTACTGATAAGCTCTTCATCATGAACTTGGACCAAAATGAATTTGCTGGCTTCTCCTATACTAACCCAGAGTTTGTCATTAACGTGTAGGTGAATGCAAGCTCCATTGTAAGCCTGGAGTGTAAGACTTCGGGCCAAATGTATGTAACAACTCTAGTCTTCCAGGATTCACGGTGCATATGCTGGCATTCAACACGCGGAAAGCTTGTCCTAGAGGGCTTTTCTTTGTATGTGTAGCTTGCTAGTTTGTTTTCTACATTTGAAAATGTTTAGTTTAGAATAAGCGCTTTATCCAATTATAGAGGTACAATTTTCCAAACTTCCAGAAACTCATCAAATGAACAGACGACGTCAAAACTACTGTGTCTGTTACCAAAATGCTTCAGTATTTGTAACTTTTCCAAGTCAGAAGCTGATGTTCCTGGTAAAAGTTTTTACAGTTATTCTATAATATCTCCCTTGAATGCTAAGCATGACCAGTATTTTTAAAAATTGTGACTAAGCTTTGCAGTTACTGTGAACTATTGTCTCTTGGAGGAAACTTTTTGTTTAAGAATTGATATGATTAAACCGAGTTAATATATGCAAACTCTCGTTTTACATGTCTGCTTTTAAGTAGAGTCTGGTGCAGAGGTTAGAAACTGGAGAGCCATAGGCTGATGCATAGATGAGCTGCATTTCACTTGCCCAGAATTTTATTTAATTGAAATCATTATCAACAGTAAAAAATAGAATTTTTATATAAGTTTCTGGACTTTCAGATTCTCCTGAAAAGAATTAGAAGACTGGCAGCACTGGGTCCTTATTCCCTTGTGGACATAATTCAACAGAACTGAGAAGTTGTGGTCACCTTTAAAAGCAGTGTGTGCTTCATTTTACCACAGTCTCCACCACCCCCTATTGTCCTTCATTATCTATTCACTTCCCTGGATGCTGTAGCCATTTGAGGTTGAGCCCTCTGCTGTTTGCAAGTCACAAGCTTAATAACCTTAATGTTTTCCTGTGCCATAGGGTAGTGGAACAGAACAAATCTGTCACATCAGATCCATTATGACACCACAGAATTTATTCACCCCCTCCCTTCTTGGAAGATGCCTAGTAGAATGAGCATTGGGTAGATACAGTGAGGCCACGGATCCTAGTGCACTTTTTGCAGAATTTTTGAAACTCTGCCAGTTAAAAGTTGGTAAAGCCAACTTAAAGAAGACACTGTTGTCTGTGCATCACATTTAGAAAACAAAAATACATGGATTTCTATAGATGTTTGATGGCATGTTCCATTTAAGATGATATTTTAGAGGAGGTTGCTATTGCTACTTCTGATTCCTTCCTGTTTCATGCCAGCCCCACATATTTTCTCCCTCTGCTAGATATAAACCAGTCTTTCCCTTCATAAATATTGAACACCGAGTCAAAGCCAGTCATAGTTCTGGGTACCAGGTATATAGAAACCAATAAGACAATCCAGGACTTTCCACACAAAGGCACAAGAAGACTGCATAAGTCCCACCCACTCATCTTCCTGGGATCATGTCTGGTAAGAAAGAGAGAGAGCTCCTATAAAAGCCCTGTGGTTTCCTCTGACTGGCTCAGCTGGGTCCCATCTATATCCCAGAACCAAACACTGCATCTGGAGTGGAGAGGGGTGGTGGGTAAGGTACTTTGACTGGCCAGACCTATGTTGTATTAGTTATCTATTGCTGTGTAACAAATTACTCCAAAACTTTGAAACAGCAAACATTTATTACCTTGAAATGTCTGTGGCCAGGGTTCCGGGCGTGGCTTTATTGGTTTAATGCCTCTCATGAGGCTGCAGTCAAGCTGTCGGCCAGGGTTGCAGTCATGTATGGAAGCTCAGCTGGGGAAGATGGGATTCACTTCAAATTTAATCACACGGTGTTAGCAGCCTCAGTTCCTAGCCAATGAGCATCTCCATAGAACTGTCTTTATGTGTGGCAGCTGGTTTCCCTGGGGGAAATTGAATCCGGTGAGAGTGTCTAATCTGGAAGCCACCTAAGCTCAGTAGTAACCTAATCTCAGAAGTGACATCCCTTCATATTGCTGTTTTCTGTTCTTTTGAAGCAAGTCAGTAAATCCAGCCCATACTCATGGGGCAGAGATTATACAAGGTGAGAGTTCCAGGAAGTGGGGGCTTCTAGGTGTCATTTTAGAGACTTCCCACCACATGCATCACAAGCTGCACCTCTGGCGCTACGGGTAGAGTAGCACCCAAACCACATTAGCTGGGACTGGGTGAGGACCACTCTCTGAATAAAAATTGAAAGCTGTTCTTGGAACAAGGGAGAGGTATGGAAATTTGGGGCCATCCCAAAGATTCCTTAAGGCTGGTGATGTATGAGAGACAAGTCAATACTGAGATGCAATTAAAAGAATGACTCACTTGTCATTGCATTTGGTCCACAGAGGTCCCTGTTGTTTCGATGCCACACTCACCATCAAAGGCAAGGACATAAATTTGACCTTTGAGTGAGTATAGTCCTTTGCCTTCAGGGGCCAAAATCCACCAAGAAGTTGACTTGGTGGAAACATACATGAGATACAAGTCTGTATCAATATGTAATACCAAGTAACCACTTCAAAACCAACCATTTATTTAACTCACGACCGTGGCTTTTCTGGCCATCCCAGCTGATCTCTGATGGACTTTCTAATGAATTTTCAGTCAGCTGGGAGGTCAGCTGGTGACTAGATGGTCTGGGATAGCCTCATTCACACGTACGATGCTTGACAGACTGCCTGGTCTAGGGAAAGTGAAGTTGGACTGGCTTGGTTTTGCTCCACATGCTCTATTACATTCCAGCAGTCTGGAACATGGGCTTCCTCAGATGGTGGTTTTAAGGACACCAAAGAGCAGCAGTGGGAAGCAAACCCCAGTGCACAAGCACTTTTCAAGCCTCTGCCTACGTCATGGTTGCTGCTTCCCAAAAAAAGGAAGTCAAGGGGTTGAAAAGTAGTCTCTTCTTTTGGATGGGAGGTGCTGTAAAAACACGTTGCCAAGGCAAATGGACAGAGGATGGAAAAAATAATGTGTGGCTGATTTTATATCTACTACACAGTCCATCAATGGCACCATTCATGAACACCATTTATGAACATCAAAGAAATAAGAGATGGGAAAGAAATTTCCAGGAACTTCCTGGGCTGCCCCACGGCCGGGCCACATAGATCACCAGAAGTCAGTTATTTGTCTCTTTAATCTCAGCATACAAAGACACAATGCCAGAGTTCAGGCTTGTCAACTGGGTAACAAGAGTTCACTTGAGAGCTGATGGTATGGGCTTTTTGAACCGATAAGGACAAAATTCTGAAGTCCTCGCCTGTTATTCCTGCCATGGCTCTTTTTCTCACCTCACATACAAGCTGAGACGCTGGAGAAATCAGGGAGGAATGCAAAACAAGATAAATGATGACCAGAGCTGGGACACCGAATTCAGTACCACCTATCACTCTCTGGTTCTAAAAGCCTGAAAGCCAGATAGCTCCTGTCCTGGCTTTGATGTGGAACTGCTTTGACCCATGTGGAGTTCTGCTGCTCATCACTTCCTAGACAAGCAATGATGCCTCCAAAAGTGAATCCCAATTTTTCCTCCCAAAATAATAGGTTTGCACTCTACTATCTTGCCCAGTGACTGAACCCACTCCCTCCACTGTGGATTTTGTCCTATCAAGTGCTAGTCTGCCTGGCATATGGCCTGCCCAAATTAAGCCAGATGTTGGGCTGAGATTACAATGGTGTTCAGACAAAAAAAATGCAAGAACAGTCAATTCTGTTTTCAACCAGTCACTCTTCCTCACAAGGTCTAAGAAGGAAATAAATGCATAGAGGACAATGCTTAGCAAATGAAAAGTTGATCCTTACGTGAAGATTTGTTTTCATATCCCAGTGTGGGATTCTAACCCTAAAGCAGGTTGGAGTGCATGGAGAATTCCTAGATGGCATGTGGATCGTTGTTAGCAAATTACCCAAATTAACCCAAAACTTAGCAGCTTAAAACAAGACATATTAATTAGCTTGAAGTTCGTGTAGGTTGGGAATCCAGGCACAGTTTACCTGGGTCCTCTGCTTCAGAGTGCCCTAGAAGTTTCAGTCCAGGTGTTGACAGGGGCTGCGGTCTTACCTGAAGATTCAACCAGGGAAGCATCCACTTCTAAGCTTGCTCACAAGGCTGTTGGCAGGATTCAGTTCCTTGTGAGCTACTGGACAGAGAATCTCAGTTCTTCACTGGCTCTTGGCTGGAGGCTGCCCTCCATCCCTTGTCATGTGGGTCTTTCCAAAATGTCAGCTTGCTTCATCAAAGTGTACAAGCAAAGAAGACAATTTAGTGAGAATACCAGTAAGATGGAAGTTCCTTTCTTCTGTACATGAATCACAAGAGTGACATAATATCATTTTTGCTGTGTTCTATTCATTACAAGCAAGTCACTAGATCCAGCTCACCCTTGAAGAAAAGGGATTACACCAGGGCGTAAGCAGGTAAGGCAGAGACCACTGGGAGCCGTATCAGAAGTTGCCTACCACGTAGGTATAAAGGGTCTCCTCTAAGAGATGGGGTGGGTTGTGGGAGAGAAAGAAGGCTCTTAGCCCTGTGTTCAGTGGATGTGTTCAGTCTTGATCAACCAGATCAACCCTCCTCCTTAGAGGTGAAGTGGAGGCAGACAGGAGGCAAGTGATCATCGCTTCTCTGACGGAGAGTTTCTGAGCTGGTGTGGTTGGCCAGGCTGACAACATTTATCTGAATGGAAATTACTTTTTTCTTGCATCAAAAGATGCCAGCCCCTCATGGACAGAACAGAAGCCAGCATCTCTGTAATCCCACAAGATTGAAGCACCCTTGGTCTCGAAACAGAGGAGTTCCCAGACTATAATTCAATAATAAAAAAACAAAACAAAACAGAAGAGTTTCCTTGAACTCCCGAAACATGAGCAGCCTTAGACTCATATCTGTGCCCTAGTTAAGCAACAGAAAACCAAAAGGAGCTGCAGAACTTTAGTTGAGGAGCCCCTGAGGATATTTGACCCTAAGACCATCTTCAGGAAATTCTACTAGCTATAAGTGAGCAGAGCCCAGAGGAGAGCTTACATGGGAAGGAGGCGAAAAGGGGAAAATATTTTAAAATTATGTAAAGGGTGGGGGGTGGGGAACACTGATTGAAGAGAGAAGAAAGCAGAAAAAAACTCCAGATTCCATCCTCTACCATCTCCTGGCTCAAACCTGGGCTTCAGGGTGATTTTCTCATTATTATGCTACAAAGGCTGAAATTATGCCAGGCAGCCCATGAATGCAGAAAGAAGTCATTAGACCTGAATATGAATGAATATATTTCATTCATTCACTCATTCATCAAATCTCTCTTTAGGGCTAATGTCTGTTCCAGATGGGGAACAAAACATGGGCTCTGTTCTCATGCAGAGGTTGTTCTGAGAGAGATACATAGTAAATATCATGTGTAGCATTGCAAATAGCAGTCCATGCTGTGAAGAAAGCAAAACAGCATAGTGGGTAGAGACTGGCAGCTGATGGGGACATTTGGGTGGTCAGCTACTTAACCGAAATGCTCAAGGAAGGCCTCCTGGAGAAGGTGATAGTTTGAGATCAGAGACAAGGAACCAGAGCAAGGAATTCCAGACAGAAGGGACAGCAAATGCCAGAGCCTGAGGCTCAGCCTTCCAAAGACCAGAAAGTAGCCCGTGTCACCTGAGAAAAGTAAGACTTGGTAAAGCAGCAGAGATGAGGTCAGAGAACAAGGCAGGGGCCAGATCTTGGAGACACATGTAGACCTTATTAGAAGTCTGACTTTGTTCTAGATGCAGAGAGGAGTCCTTGGACACTGTATTAGTTTCCTGTTGCTGCTGTAACAAGTTGCCACAAACCACGTGGCTTAAAACAACATAGATTTATTATCTTTATAGTTCTGGAGGTCAGAAGTCCAAAATCAGTCTCCCGGACTAAAGTCAATTTGCCAGCAGAGCTGGTTCCTTGGAGGCTATAGGGGAGAATCTGTTTCCATGCCTTTCTCACCTTCTAGAGGCCACCTGCATCCTTGGCTCATGGCCACCATTATCTTCAAAGCACATCTCTCCAATCTCTGCCTATGTTGTCATATCTTTTCTACCTGTGACTCTCCCGCCGTCTTCATGATCATATTGAGTCCACGCAGGTAATTCAGGGTAATGTCCCCATCTCATGATCCTTAACACATCTGCAGAGTCTCTTTTGCCACGTAAGATGATGTATTTATAGGTTTCAGGGATTAGGTGGGGACACCTTTGGAGAGCCTTTATTCTATCTCTCCACAGAGACATTAAGCAAAGGGCTGGCATGATCTGATTTACCTCGGAGAACATGGTTATAGGGGTGAGAGGGAGAAAGGCAGATCAGCGCAGGGGAAAGCAGAGGTGCCATTTACCTCGACCCCTGCGGTCCTAAGAAAGGTGAGAGAGAAAAGGCAGAGAAGGAAGGTGACTGAAGCCAGACTCTCCAGTCTGGCTGGTTCTGCTCTCAGCCAAGTGCTGTTTCAACCAACCCAGCATCAGTGGTTCAGAGGCCACTTGAGTCCACACGGCTTTTCCGAAGGGATTGGAAGGGAGTGGAAGAGAGTAGAAGCAGGTTAAGATTAGGGCTTCAGCAGTAGGTGGGGAAAGCCTTGTGTAGGGAACTGAAGAATCCCCCCAAACACACCACCAAGATATCAAGTCCTAACCTTGGAACTGGCAAAAATCACCTTATTTGGAAAAAGAGTCTTTGCAAATGTCGTTAAATTGAGGATCTTGAGATGAAGAGATTACCATGGGTGCCCAGGGTGGGCCCTAAATGCCATCACAAGTATCTTTAGGAGAAAGAGACCAAGGGAGATAACACAGACAAAAGGAGAAGGTATCTTAAAGATGGAGCAGGGAAGGAAGCCAAGGCACGTGGACAGCTGCTGGAAGCTGGGAGAGGCAAGGAAAGGATTCTCCCCTGGAGCCTCCAGAAGGGGTGCAGCCCTGCCAACACCTTAATTTTGGATGTCTGGCCTCCAGAACTCTGAGAGGATTAATTTCTGTTGTTTTAAGCTGTCTAGTTTGTGGCCATTTGTTATAGCATCTCCAAGAAACGAATATACCTACCATAGACCAGATCATAGCCTAGCGTTTGACCCAACCGCTGATAAACTGATCAAACTGGAGTTCTGAAACCAAGCCTTCCAACGTGGGCTTGCCACCAGGCAACAGAAGTTGGAGACGGAATCTCACTCCCAAGTGTCCCAGGAAACAAGATGAGAAGAAACCAAGAAGGTCACTCTGACAGCCAGAGGACCCTGGTGCCTTTAACCCCGTTTCCCACTGGCACTGTCCAGACCAGCTAAAACCAAGGGGGAAGGACACCCTCTGTGCATGCAGCCCTCCTATGGGGCCCCTGAAGACAGCCAGCCACTGCTGTGTATGGATCAGGCCTGGGGACAGTTCACCTCCCCCCTCTCAATACACCCACCTGGGATTGGCCAAACGCCTCTGTGTCTGATGCTGCAGAGAGTGGTGGAAAACTACAGAGAATGGACAAAACTCACCAACCATCTGTTCGTCTTCTGTGTTTTGTGAATTTATTTTCAAATGTTAAGCATTTGATAGCAGTTGCCAGGCATTATCTCAAAAGCTACCATTTGGGTAAAGACATTCGATTTAAAATCCATGAGAATCACTCCAGACCAGTGATTCTTCAGCGTTTGGAATAAGAGATGAGTTGTATTTTGAAACAACATCTTCAAATACTATCACATAATTTTATAACCGGAAAAAGGAAGTAAGATGTCTTATTTCTATAATACAGTATAATACAGACTTCAGGAAGGAAAGTTTGACCAAATCTTGTTAGAAAGGCTGCGTAGAAAATGGAAGAATTTCTCAATCAAGAATCACAGGTTCGGGAATGGGAGCTTATTGGAATTTCCTGGCCACGGTGAGGTTTTTAGTTTATCAAAAAGGGGCACATGTTTGAAAAGGAAAAAAAGCTGTGTCGCACCTTCAGTATAAGGATGTGTCACTTTGATTTGATTCTCAGAAAGTTTGGAAGTTAGTGCAGCCATCTAGAAAGGGGTGCGTCTGTGAGTTGTAAAGGATGAACAGGATGTAGCCACTTGTGGGTATGAGTTATATCCTCCAAGTCCTACAGTTCAGAGGCTGAGTTGAAGGTTTTAGGGTGAAAAGAGACTCTTCCTCCAACTTCAGTGCCTCCCAGCAGAAGCTTCTAGTCTAAGTAGGACTGTCCTTGGGTATCATGAAAATTAGGCAGCTAATTCCCAAATCATGACCCTAGGCATTCATAACTGAGCCCTCTTGACCAACATGACCATGAGAACTGAATATCGACCCCCTAGAACACGTTCTCAGTTCATTGATGCAACTACAGAAAACATTGCCTAGGTTAGAATAAAGGGGTTCCTCGAGTATAGTGAGGTGGTGAAAACCCAGACCGCATCCAGAGTATTCACCTCCCAGTTCTGCGTAACTGTGGAAATTTACTTAGCCAAGCCTTCCCATTCTTAATATGAGAAGGGGCAATCATAACACTTCTGCCTTAGAATTGTTCTGGAGATCGAGTGAGACAGAGTCTGGACTATAGTACGTTTCGTATATACGCTATCTATTATTTTCATCATTGTAGGAGCTGGGCAGGTAAGGAGAATGCATGAAGCATTCTAGGAGTGAAGAAACCGGGAGTGTTGTGAGCCAGGAGTTCCTGACCTGGAGAGTACCTTGTCCTGTCTAAGGGGAGCAGCCCCAGCAGCGTCCTCTCCAAAGACAATGTGCAAGGAGGCGGTCCACCAATGCCATATTTTCCCACTTCTCAAAAGAAGCTGGAAATCTAGACTTTTATATGAAATATCCTGATTTTAAAATACGGGCTGCGAAACTCTGGACTGTGCAAATAAATTATGTCCGTTAAATACATACGTCAGGCAGGCTGCAAGCTTGCAACCTGTAGCGAACAAGATCAGCGGACACACATTTTCAGCTCTTAAGAGAATTCTAAGGGTATCTGGAGGGAAGGATTTCATTTGCAGAACTTCTTAGCTGGACATTATTGTTCAAAACATGATAATTTAGCACTTATAATGAATGTGCCAAGCCCTATCCTCAGGCTTTACAATAATAGCTCAATCCTCGTAACAACCCTGTAAGTTACTTATTATTACTTTTGTCATTTTACAGTGGAAGAGACTGAAGCTTGGAGGTTAAGTAACTTGCTCAAGACCATGGAGCAGGTGGTAGAGCCAGATTTTGAATACAGGCTGGCTTTAAAAAATTTGCTATGAATCACATAAAAATTGTTTAAAACCCACACAGAATGTTGGCATGGCCAGAGCTGTCACCAAGATGTGTATTTATAAAGGTGTGCATCGCTGAGTGATGTTGAGATTAGCAGGACCGTGAGAGAGAACTCAAGCAAACAGAACTCAGCAAAGCCTTGTCACCTTGTCATGTACACAGAGTGCCTTGTGTCCACCAGAAACCCGTACGTGGCCACTGAACCACGTTTGTAGTTGACATGGCACTAAATCACATAGATAATGGCAAACCCTTGCAGAGCACTTACCACGTGCCTGTCTCTACTTTAAATGTCCTGCAGATATCAACTGACCTAACCCCGATGAGATGAATGCTGTTTCTCTCATCCCCATCTGATGTGGAAAATGAGCCACAGAGGGATGGTGCCCTCTGTCCAAGTCCACACAGCCACATACAGGGGCAGAGTTTGAATGCAGGCAGTCCAATTTCTGAGTCTATTCTCTTAGCTACTACATTTTGTTCATAAATCGATTAAAAATATCAATTCCCTGTGGTTCCTTCCACTGCAAAAATGCCTCTGAGCAAGAAAGAGCACAGCAAAGAGAGGGATTTTGAATGAAGTTGCAGGCAAAACTGAACATTTAGAGGGGGATTCAGTTTGCTTTATAATGATGACAATAGTTAGCTTTGTTGGGGGGCATTATTCCTAGGTTCCCACCACTGTTAAGTTCATGTTAGCCTCATAAACTGTAGGAGCTGGATGTTATTATTCAACCCATTTTACAGATGAGAAACTTGAGACTCGGAGATGCCAAGTACCTTGAATAAGGTCACACAACTGGTAAGGGATCTTGAGTGCAGGTCTATCAGATCCTAAGCCCGCATGAGTTTAAGCCCCACATTAAAATATTCAGGAGCTTGTTTCTTCCAGAATCCCTTAGCAGAAGTGGAAAAAAACAGAGAATAAAGACTAATTGTTAATCAGCCATGGAGTAACCTCCAGGGAGTTTCCAAAGAGAAGTCCACATGACCGGGCGGTGCCTGAGGGGTGAAAGTTTAGGATAAAGCTTCACTGGGAATGTCTCTCTGATGCCCTACAAGGCCCAGCCCTCAGATACCCTGCACCCTGCAACCAGAGGACCATGCTCCCTCCCCTTCCCTCTGGCTAAATGTGAAGAGTGCCCTTCCGCCTTGTTTCCTCTTGGAACTCAAAACCTGCTCAGGTGTTGAACTTCTTTGTTGGACCTTCTTAGGTGTGCAAGTGGCAAAACCCACCACACACTGGAGTAATTCAGCAAAAAAGATCATTTATTTGCTTCAGTAGCTAAAAGAGCCTTGGGCTGTCTGGCTTCAGGCACAGATGGGTCCAGGGATTCAGACGGTATCAGAAAACTGTCCCTCTTTACCTTCCTCTAATTTTCTCCATGGCTTCATTTTCATTTTCTTTGAGGCCCCCAGAAGCTCCAGTCACTCCCCCCTAGCTTAGCAGTACTAGTGGAAAGAGAACTTAATTTTTCCAATAGTCCCAATAGTGGTTATGAGACTTGAGTTTTACTGGCTTGGCTTGAATATCCATCTCTGACTTAATTGTCTTAGCTAAGGGGATAGATACTAGACTTGCCAAGCCTGGGTCACATGCTTGCCCCTGGAGTAGGGTGGAGGTAAGAGACAGGCTTCTTCTCCTCCTCCTCCTCCTCCTCCTCCTCCTCCTCCGGTGGGGGAATGGGTAATTAGGTTTAACTATTCATTTATTTTTAGAGGAGGTACTGGGGATTGAATCCAGAACTTCGTGCATGCTAAGCATGTGCTCTAGAGCTTGAGCCATACCCTTCCCCCGAGACAGGGCTCTTAAATTACATGGGAATCAGTGGTTTCCCAGGGGAAAATAGTGATATAATTTTAAAAAGAAGGCAGGGGAATGGGGTGTGGGGGGTAATAATAATAGGTGTCTCCTAAAAGGGCAGACTATGGAGTCACCTACTTCTGGATGCTAAAATTATAGGTAATGTGGTAACGATTCACTCTTAATGAAAGGGTCTCAATATTTCTGAAGCCTATGAGGAAGGCAGTAACTTCCTTGCTAGCACATGTAGTGGACATCTCCTCTTCTGGGAAGAGCGCACCAATGTTCCTTGTGGTACCATCCATCCCTCATTCTCAGTCACTGTGGTTGAGGTGGCACTAACACACCCAAGGCTTCAAGCATGAAGCCATAGCCTGAGCCTGTCTTATACCTTTGGCCATATGACTGGTTCTGAGATGATCGTGTGATTTGATTCTTACCACAGTCATCTTGTTATTGGCATTAAAAAAAAAAAAAAAAAAAAAAGACTACTGGGAAAGGAAAGCTCTTTCTTTTTGGCTGGCATTGGTGAGAGGGTAGCTGTTGGCTGGGAGATGCCTGAAGCCATCTTGCCACTGCAAGGATGGTGCTGGCCTGAAAAATCACAGGGGAAACCAGAGCCAAGAGTTGGAATCTGAGTCCCTGGACCCAGAAGTACTATTTTTGAGCCAATCAATCACCATCATTTTTCCTCTTGAATTAAACCAATTTGAAGTGGATTCTCTGTCACTGGCAAACTAAAAAAAACCATCTAGCTTACATCTACCTGGATTCAAATACCAGTTCCGCCATTTTTACAAACCATGTCATTTTGGGTAAATCGCATAACACCTCTGATCCTTTGTTGCTCTCTCGATGGAGGGGAAGTATCTCCGTCCCAGGGTTTCCAGGATAGCAACCGAGATTATAACTGATTGATCCTGAGCACAGGTCTGGGAGACCATGTGTGCCTCATACATGTAAGTTTTATTGGTATTGGGAGAGTAGGAAAAGCCAAAGTAAGTGGGAATGGAAGCCAAACCTCAGTGTCTCTCGGTACCAAGGAAATATTTGATGGAGCAGAGCTGACTGCACCCAGATAATAGGTAGTGTTGGGGATACTTGGAAGGCAAATGCCTGATTCAAAAACATTAGACCTTTAAATTTGAAAATCTCTGCTGAGAACAAGCAAATAAGGACAAAGTTTATTAGTTCCCCAACCCCAAAGAGCAACTGAAACATGAACGTTCCAGATGAGACCGCAGCTGTGAGTCCAGTGGTGCTGCTGCCCGATCCTGGGTGTCCCTGTGAACTGGCCCTGAGAATCAGGGGCTCTAGGGAGAGGAAACTCCTTGGTGCCCTCCACCTTGACCCTCTGCCCCTCCCAAAGCAAGAGAGTCAAAGGGCTTTGGAGTCCAGGCTCTCCTTACTTTCAGAACTGAACATGGCCACTCTTTATTTTTAACCTTCCCTTCCCCTAGTCTATGCCTTCAAGCAGCTTTTTCTGGGGAGGGAGTGTTTGCGCCCACACTGGCAGATCTGAGTCCCTGGCCGCGCGCCGGCTGCGATGGGGCTGTTGCCATGCCCACCCACCCCAGCAGCCTGGAATCCAGCCTTCAAAGGGGCTGACTCGAGAGCTGTATGAACTAGGAGGAGAGTCGAACTCAAGTGCAAGGAGGGACCCAGGTGAGGGCAGGGGGCCCTCCACCCCCTGTTCACTCTTTTGAAAGGAGGCTGCTTACGTCTGGCCAGAGTGTCTGTGACAGTAAAAGACTTGGAGGAGGAGCTGGGGCTTAGGGCAGCCATCGCCACACAGTGATGCTCCCCAGGGGCTGGTACTTGTCACCTGTTATACTTTTACCACATTCGCTTTACAGAGAAGGAGGCCCAGAGAGGTTAACAAACTTGCCCGGAGTCACAAAGCTAATCAGTGGCAGAGCCAGAAGGTGAACCTCGATGGCTATAAATCTAGCACTCTGATTTAATCACCATATTGTAATGCCAACCGGGGACAGAATGCATTGAGGAGTGGACGTGAAAAACTATTTATTTTTGCTAATTATTAAGGAATTATCTGATCCATACATCAATTTCCTTTCAGTTTGTCTAGTGTGGTGATCTTAAACATGTCCACAGATTCTTTGACACCCCTCCCATCAAGGGATAGAAGCTAATTTCCTTCCCCTGGAATATGGGCTGGCTGCTGACCAATAGAATGTGATGGAATTAATGCCTGTTGGTTTCCAAGGCTGGGTTAGAGAAAGCTGCAGAACTTTCACTGGGCTCCAGGTCCAGGGGCACTCACTCTTGGGACCCAGCTGCCACGTTGTGAGGAAGCCCAGGTCATGCAGAAGCCACATGCAGGAAGCTCCTTCGGAGAGCCAAGCCCACGGTCAGCATCGACCTCCAGACATGCAGGTGGAGAAGCCTTTGTGATGATAACAGCCCCAGCCTCCATCTGACTGCAGCCAGAGAAGAATCCTGAACAAGAACCACACGGTGGATCCAGTCAGTTCCCACAACACTGAGAGACAGTAATAAGTGATTGTCATTAGGAATAGTTAGTGTGCATTTGTTCCTGGTTAAAAAAAAACTGATCAATTCTTGGGCTCTGGCAAAAAATAAAATAAAAATTTTAAATGAGCTACTTGACTTGTATGATTTGATTCCAAAGTGAATGAATAGACTAATTCTACAAAATCTTGTCTGGGCAACTCTCCACTGGCCTTTCTGATGGTGCTTTTAAATTTAAACAATCAGGATGATGATGATGATGATGATGATAATTTGTGCAATTTCTTCTTGAACCTTTGTATGTGACATGCAGAGAGTGAAAGGTTTTACCTATATGATATCTTTCCTTCCCTCCTTCCTTTCTTCCTTCCTTCCTTCCTACCTTCTTCTGTCCTTCCTCTCTTTCTTCCTTTCTTTCCTTTCCTTCCTTCCCTCCTTCCTTCCCTCCTTCCTTCCTTCCTTCCTTCCTTCTTTCCTTCCTTTCTTTCTTTCTTTCTTTCTTTCTTTCTTTCTTTCTTTCTTTCTTTCTTTCTTTCTTTCTTCCTTCTTTCCTTCCTTCCTTCCTTCCTCCTTCCTTCCTTCCTTCCTTTCTTTCTTTCTTTCTTTCTTCTTTCTTTCTCTTCCTTTCTTCCTTTCTTTCTTTCTTTCTTTCTTTCTCGTTCTTCCTTCGCTTCCTTCCTTCCTTCTTTCCTTCCTTCCTGTTTCTTTCTTTCTTTCTTTCTTTCTTTCTTTCTTCTCAAAACACCCTCATGGTATTATCTTTTTTTTTTTTTTTTTTTTTTCAGGTTTGGAACTGAGCTTAAGGAGTTAAATTGTCCATGGGCGCCCAGCTAGGAAGCAGCAAAACTGGGTGTTTGTTGAGTCACTGATTCAACCTGTGTTGACTGAGCTCCCACGATGTGCCACCCACTGTGCTGGGCCCTGGAGATGCTGCAAGAAGACAGATGAGGGTCTTGCCCACGACTCCAGCATGGCAGACAGGTGATGAGGAAACAAACAAGTAAATAAATAATAACCTTGCTGATTGTGATCAAAGGAGAATAGTGATGAGACTGGTAGTAATTAAGGAGCTGCCTTCAGTTCCCTCTGAGGAAATGGCCTTTGAGGGACATGACGTAAGATCTATGCCATGTGATCCTGGAAAAGGAGCAACCCAGGTGGCAGAAACACCCAGAAGAAAGCCAGGGTTAGGGCACATTCAAGAAACAAAGAAAAAAAAAAAAAAGAGGCCAGCCTTGAAGTGAACAAGAAAAAATAAGGTAATAGATGAGGGCAGAGAAGGAGGTGATGCCAGACCATACATGGCCTTATTGGCCAAAGTAAAGAATGTGGGTCTATTCAAAGAAAAAAGGAAATTTGGAAGATTTTTTTTAATAGCATAGTGACATGATCTGGTCGACTTTTCAAGTGTCATTTCTGCACAAATAAACTTATTTACAAAACAGAGACAGACTCACAGACATAGAAAACAAACTTATGGTTTCCAGAGAGGGGAAAAAGGTGGGGAGGGATAAACTGGAAGTTTGGGATTTGTAGATAATAACTACTATATATAAAATAGATAAACAACAAGGCCCTACTGTATAGAACAGGGAACTCTATTCAATATCTTGTAATAGCCTTTAACCAAAAAGAATATGAAAAAGAATACGTATACATATAAATGAATACATATGCTGTACACCAGAAATTAACACAACATCGTACATCAACTATACTTCAATTTAAAAAATAGTAAAGTACTGTAAGAGAAAAAGAGAAAACATTGTCATTTCTGGCTGTTCCATGGACCAAACCAAGGTGGAGATGGGTGCACTCTACTCAGTGTTGGCTGAGGACACACAGCTGAACCATGTAACCCTGAACTAAACCAGACGTCCAACCCCCTGGATCCAGGGTTTGAACTGCCCGGCCTGGCCACAGCACTGTCTATCCAGAGTGACCATCTCTGTAGTCCAGCAACTGGAGGATAAGACAGTACACAGAAGAGCCCAAAGGACAAGGCTGTGAATTCAGGAAGAGAGAGTGGGGACGGGGCATGGGAAGGAGAGGGCCACCGTAATGGTTTCTATTAGTTAAAAAAAGAAAGAAGGAAGTTAAATAAAGTAAACATCAGACTCAAGAAGTTTGGAAAAGCACCAGCTATACTTCAATTAAAACTTTACAAAAAACAAAGAAATTATGGGGAAAAAGTGAAAGTAAAACATACAGTTCTATGCTAGCAAACTGGAACATTTTGATGAAATTGATGCTTTTCTGGAAAACAGCTACTGAAACTCTTTATATAATATGAAGTATTCTAATGTATATTTTAAGTATAGAACAATCTTTATAGTATACTTAAAATCTTATCATCTTAAATAAAGTGATGCGGTGGTTAAGGCTGCAGGCTCTGCTGTCAGATGGATGTGGATTCAAATACAGTCTCCGCCACTCACTAGCTGCGCGATCTTGGGCAACACTCAGTGTCTTCGTTTCTAAAACAGGGATAAATAAAATCAACTCCTGCCTGGGAATAAATATAACTAGGAGTGTGCAGAAAGTACATGAGGAAATAACAAAAGCTCATCAAGGGAATTCGAAACGAGGTCAGATAAATGGAACTAAAGAATTGTTATCTAATAACACTAGTTCTTCTTAGGTAAATATATGGGCTTGATGCAATTCTAACAAACATCCCCATCCAACTTCTTTTATATTTGTTTTCCTTTGGTGGGAAAGGAGAGAATTGGACAAAGCGACTCTAAAATTCAACCAGAAGGATGAATGGGCAAAATAGCCAAAAACAACTTGAAAGTGAAGAATAATTAGCACACTGAATACAGATATTAAAATGGACTATAAAATTTCAAAGATTAAAATAGCATAGTGCATAAATATTGAAGCATAGATCGATGGCAGAAAGCAGAGAGCTCTGAGACAGTCTTTCATGTACTACCTGGCTTTGTTAGATAATAGAAGTGGTCATCCAAGGTTATGAAGAAGTAAGAAACATACAGGAATGATGCTGAGATAATTGATTAATATGGGGGGGTTACAAAAAGCAAAATTAAATCTTCATCTCACATTATACATCCAGTGTAAATTCCAGATTGATTGAAGAGTACAAAGTAATTTAAAAGTTAATTAAAACTAATAAACAATCTAGACAAAGTTCTGGGCAACAAGGCAACTTGATCACTTGATTACAGGCATCTAATATCTATCTGCCCCTCCTTTCTCCCAGATTCACCTGTTTAAAAAAATACAAACGTACATGTATATAAGTATATATATATGTACATATGCTATCTATATTTATCTATTTTTTTATTTTTAGAAGATGAGGGTTAGAGCCTTATCTGTGCTGACAGTGATAGAGGGCTGCTGTTCATATATTTGAAAATTTTGAATGCTTATACTCAGTATGATATGGATGAGACAAAATTTAAAAGTGGATTTTTGGTGATGTTGGGGGTCAATAAAAATGGAATAAACCTTTAGTTGATCTAATCAAGGAGAAGGCGAGTGACAAGGCACCGTTAAGAGTAGGAGAAATCAGAATTATAGGTAAGGAAAATAAATTTAAAATGCGGAAAATATGCATAACTTCATACTGATAAATTAGAAAATGTTGATGAAATAGATATTACAGAAGAACGTATATGGCCAAAAAAATTGATTCCAGAAGAATGAAAAGATCTGAGTAAGATGCAAAACCAAGGGGAAATTTGAAAAATTAGTCAAAGAATGATGACAGTGGGACCGTTGGTTTCATGGGTGAGGTCATATGTTTAAACAAACTGAAGGAGTTGGCAGAGTCTACACTTTCATGTCTCTGTTTTGTTTTAAACCAGGAGTCCCTCCGGAGCCAGGCAGATGACTTAGGAGTGACGCAGGTGGAGGATCACAGGCAGGAATGGAAATTGCGGTAAAATGAAGCAGGCGAGCCTCACTGAAGGAGCAGATGTTACTCTTCTCCAACCAATGGCTGGCAGGAATGTGGGCCCACAATTTAATTCAGTGCGATGCAGATTGTGAAACCAGGTGGGTGAAGCAAAACATCAGGAGACTGGACAGAATCGATGAGCTCCCAGTTTGCAAGTTCCCCAGGAAATGCTATCAATACACAGGATTTAGGAAGAGACAGCCTCCCTACCATTGTCTGGGATCATTTTGAAAGGATTTTTTAGAAGAGGTGCTTACCTCTGTCAGTCCTTCAAGGTGGGACATTTGCTGAGTAACTTTGGGTCAGCACTGAGGGCAGCCAATTGAACAAGATAAAATAGAGATTTCCTCTTTTGCCTGAGTCTGAGCACCTCTCAGGTTATGACAAAGGAAGGCTAGACTATTCTGAAAAAATAATTCATTCAACACATTTATTCACTGAGTAAATGTCAAGCACCTACTATGTGTTGTGTGCTATTATAAGTATGGGAATAGAGCCGTGACCAAAATAGAACAATTCTCTGCCCTCAGTGAACTTTATGTTCTAGAGACTGTAAAACAATGGGCAGAACTCAAGGTCTTCTGGTCAGTTTCTATGTTAAGAACCTTTGCTTTGTAATGAGGACTCACTTGTAAGCATTCAAAAGTCCAATCCAGAAATGATATGGTATCTGGGACTTGCTACAGAATAATTCAGTGGGGAGGGGCAGTTAATGGGACATAGAGATGAAACAGGATTGGCCATGGGTCAATGACTCTTGTAGTGGGTGGTGGGGTACAAGGACATTCATTCCTCCATTATACTTTCCTCCCCACTTTTATACATGTTTGAAAATGCTTCATAATGAAAAGGTTTTTAAGCCCAATTCAGTTGAAATCAAAACATGAACCTCACATTCAATTCAAAGTCTTTCCTTCTCTCCAGCCCCAGCCTAGCCATGAGTGGAGGGTCTCCAGCGTGGGATGGGGAGGTGTCTGGGATGTCCTTCTCTCAACCCCTCTTCCCCTGTTGCTGGCTCCTCTGGGGCTGAGGAGGGGGAAGAGGGGTGGGTAGAGGCATAAGAGGTGAAACTCTTCTGACTCTGATGGTGCCTTCGGTGGTTCCTTTTGGCTTCCTATGCCCTCTGTGTTGCTGGCATCCAAATGCTATTTTCTCATGAGTACAGTCCCACGGAGAGTTTGAGCTCAGTTAACTTCCTCAGCATCCACGTGGTACTTGGTGTATCTTTGCAACATTAAACCCTGAGAGTCAAGGCTGCCTTCCTGGTGTCCTCTCTCCTTTCCCTGTAATTGAGGGCTGTTCCAGCCAGCCTCTTGCCTTCCTGGTTCTCCAGGCGGGAACCAGGCATCAACCTCTATGTTCATGTGTTCATGCATGTTCCTGACGACACTTGTCAGTTTCTCTCCAGGGCTCCTCCCCACCACTGTGTCCCAGGAGCCAGCCTAGAGCCTCCACATCGGCAACCACTGGCCAGGGAGTAAGGTATCCGGTTCCCTTCTTGCAGGTCCCTCATTACATCAATGAGTGGGTTGGACCTCTTACCACGTGGCTTGATGTAGACGAGCCCCCTCCTCCTCCAGCAGGGGGATGGGATGAAAAGAGCTAAAGCACCTTCCTCCCCTAGGCTCACGGCTCATTCTTTCCCCACGGCTCATTCTTTCCCCACCTCATAAACTCCAGTCTTCCATCCATAGAATCTGGATGGAAGTCCTTGGAGGGAGGACGGCAGGACCTGTCCTTGTCTGGCCAGCTCTTCGTGAGTCCTGGGGAGTCATTCGGCAGCTCTTTGGCTCTGGATAGGGGACTGTTTCATGCTTATTGTTTTCAGCTTTGGGGCTTTGGCCAACATTCCAAGCTAACAGGAATAGCCCTAAACCACATCCTGTTCTACTGACTTTAGGAAGGTTTCCAAAGTGGGTTTAACCATCTTAGTTATCTGTTGAGGTGTTTATCTCATGTCTCAATAAAGACACCTTTTAAATCTCTGACTCTTGGGCCGTTTTGTTTTCCTAGTGCATAAATCCCATGGAAAGTGATTAACCACGTAATAGTCAGCTGTTTGTTATTCTGAAGGTGGCAGATTAAAACAAATCTGATTAAGAGAGCTGGCTTCTTTGGCATCATTGTTTTATTTATAGCTGCAGCTGACATTTATTGAGGACTTTGTATGTGCCAGGCAGTGTGTTAAGTGTATTATCATATGTAATCCTCATTATACAATAAGGAGGCCCTACTGACCATAGAAATAGGTCCTATTATTTTATTAATGAGGAAAGAGTGGCGCAGAAAGGTTAAGTAATTTTCTCAGGGTCACACAGCAAGTGATGCAATTAGGACTTGAATCCAGTTTTCGCTGACTCCAAACCCCATACTCTCTGCCATACTTTCTGCCATGCACCAAGTACAGTGTTTGGCTTTTCCAATATCACCAGTTTGAACTGCCCCGGTCCACTTGCATGGGGATTTTGTCAATAGTAAATACTACAGTGCTATACGATACACAGTTGATTGATTCTACTGAGGCAGGAAGCCCCATAAAAATACCGGTAGGACCCCCAGGCAGGGACACTACTCTCCTTCCAGCACCGTCTGGTTCCCTGGCCCAGAAGCTCTATCTCACTTTCTGCCTCTGAAACGGCTAACTTACCCCTAAAATTATATTGGTTCCCTGAGCTCACTTCTGATTGGTTATTTCCTTCACTACTGACTGGTTATTATTCTCATTTCTGATTGGTCCACTTCCCTAACTTCTAATTGGTCCGTTTGTAGTACTTCATTTGCATGGAGCTCACTCCTGATTGGTTATTTCTCTCACTCCTGACTGGTCTATTTCTACAAAGCTTGTTCCTGGTTGGTCAACTTCTGTTATACTTTATTTGCATATGATGTTGCAAAGTGTAAAACTGGCAGCCTATAAAGGCCTGTGTAAACCTACAGATGGGGTCCAGAGCTTGGAGTGTTAACTCATCTGGGCCTGCTGGGGTAATAAACCTGAGTTCTCCAAGGCTTTGAGTGCTGCTTGGTCTCTCGCCTGGGTCCAGGTTGCTGTCACAACTGAGCTGTAACACCAAGCTGTAACACATTTTTCCGCAACAGTACGGGTATAGAACCAGAACCTCAGATGCAGAGGAACTGCATCTACATGTAGAAGGGCAGACTACAAGTTATTCTTAAATTTTTGACTGAGCCAAATGGTGGCGCCCTATCTGTTCAAAGGTTGACTGTATGTCCATCTGCTAAAATTGAAAAAGGGTGAAATAAATTAAGGAGTCTATTTTTGTCATAAAATAATAATTTTGGAGATAAGGAGTCCTGGCTTTGGATGGTGGCTCCATGATACTCTTAGGGTCCCAGGCTTCTCCAATTCTGTTTTATTTCTCAGCCATCTTTAACACGTGCTTGTCACCTTATGGTCACAAGTCAGCTGATGGACCTCTGGCGCTGAGTTCCGGTTCCAGGCAGGCAGGAAGAGAAGGGTAAGGGCTACACACTGTTAGCAAAGTCTGACCACCAGCTGCCTTGAAGGAGATTTTACAGACCACAGAACAACTCGTTTTTTCCCCATTTTTTTTTTTATTGCTGTAAGATATATGTAACATAAAATTTGCCATTTTAGGTGTACAATTTAGTGGCATTAATTCCCTCCACAAGGTTAGGTAACCATCACCACTATCTCTTTCTACAACTTCTCGTTCCATGAAACGGCACCTTAACCATTAAGCAGTAACTCTCCATTCTTCTCTCAGCCTCTGGTAACCTTTAATCTACTTTCTGTCTCTACGAATTTGCCTATTCTAGGTACTTCTTATCGTTGGAGTGATATGATATTTGTCCTGCTCAGTTTAAATGGAACTTCCTCTATAAGGCTTTTTCGAGGACCCCCAGTGATATAAATTGTCTCCGACCTGCATTTCCCCTAGCAGAGTGCCTACAGCCCTCCTTGATGTTTTAGGTAGCGGTCCTTGGAAGCAGAGCCTGAGGCAGGGATTCAAATGCATGTGACTTCCAGAAGGAATGATCTTTAGGAGAAACCTGTAAGGGAGTATGGGACGTATGGGAACCAGCACCAGGAAGAGCAGTGAGTCTCCACCGGTGACTTCCCAGAAGAGCGGCATTAGCTTCACCAGGGAACTTGCCAGAAGTGAAAAATTCCATGAACCACCCTAGAAACTCTGGGAATGGAACCTGTAAGCTGTTGTTTAACCAGCTTTTAAGTGGTGTTGATGCACACTCTAATTTGAGAACCACAGGAGAAGGAGACAAAGTCAAATATGGATGTGGTCCCAGGTAAAATCTAGTCTTGGTCTGACCCATGGAGGACTCCAGAGCAGAAAGCTCCGCCTCTGGCAAGAAGGCAGCCCTTTGCACGCCTATATCAGCCACTCATTGACTGTAGGCTGTCCCCGGGGGGTGGGCGGGTTCCTCGGGTGAGGCAGTTCCTATCACTGAGAGCAATTCCCCCAAAAAGGGGCAATCAAGAGCTGGCAGAGGGGGTGGAGAGGTCCAGGCTGGGGCTGCAAATGCACCAACCAGCAAAGGGGGTCTGGGCATCTATGGGTGCTAGCAGCATCTACTGCCGCTGTTCTTATTTGTTCAATGATCTCTGTCCTCTCTGTTAGACTGAGTGTTGCCGAAGATCGGCCCCCGTCCCTGACGAGCCAAATTGAAATTCAGAGACTGGGTCTTAGAGCATAGAAGGAAAGAGACAGCTTTATTACTTTGTCAGGCAAAGGGGACTCACAGCAGGCTGGTGCCTTCAGGACTGTGAACCCACCTTGGGGGTGGGGCAGGGTGATTACAGAGCCAGAGCTCAAACAATATAACATTGATAACCATCAACAGTCATTTTCTCATTGTAAAACTTAGAGTGGCGTCATGGTGCCTCCAGGAGACCAATTCTGTAGAGGCTAGCGGTTGTTGCTTTTTCGATCTCTTTGTCTCGTAAGCACTCAAGGCATGGTCTTCTTGGTAATTCAGGCTATTTTGTAAGGTTAGAGTCCTATGACCTTCTCCCTGGAGAACAACTCAGGAACCAAGTGCGATTATTGTTTTCAATTACTGGAATAAAGCAGAAATGGTAAAATTCATAGCTTTATTTTAACAATGGGTCTGGACCTGTGAAGTAGCAACTGGTCATTCAGGTTAGCTGACCATGTCAAGAGCAAGCATAAGAATAAGCAATCAATGAAAATGAATATATGTCTGTTCATGTATGACTGAAGCGTTGTGCTGGACACCAGAAATTGACACAACATTGTAAACTGACTGTACTTCAATTAAAAAAAAAAAAAAAAGAAGAAGCGATCTGTTAGCCTAAGTGTGGCCATTTTGATACAGGAAAATAGATGTGGGGTGTGAGGAGGGCCGAGTCCCAGGTCTCGGTTGAGCCCCCGGGATGTGCCCCGCCAAGTGTGGGTCCTTGGCTTTGCACAGGAAAGAATTCAAGTGCGAGCCACCGTTGAGAAAGGTAGATGTATTTAGAGAGATACATACTGCATACAATGTCAGGCAAGAGAGAGGCAAGGAAGGAGGTGTGGGAAGTGGGTGCTCAGGTTAAAGTAAAAGTAGGTACACACTCCATACACAGAGTGCGGGCCGTCTGCAAAGGGGAGAGAGCGCAAAGGGCCACTGGGCGTGGTGGTGTCAGTTTTTATGGTCTCAGTAGCTTCACATGCCTGCAGGTGGGATCAATCCAACTGCCCTGGGGAAGGGGCTGGGGTCCCCAGGAATTGGTCCACCGCCCAGTCTTTGGGCTTTTGCGGTCAGCCTTGGGACTGCCATGGCGGCTGTGGGTATGTTATTCATCACGCTGTTACAATGAGCACATAATGAAGCTCAAGTTCTCCTAGAATTCAAACCTCTTAATCCTCAAGGCCCACTAGGAGGTGAATCTTCCATCATTTTGGTGTTAAATTGCTCTCATTCCTTGAGTGGCTGTGCCCTGCTCCCCCCTTCCCTCCTGTCTCAATGTTATTAATTCTCCTTCAAAAGTTCCAGGTGATCAAGAACAAAATCTTTCTTGCTTATTATTGACTGAACAGTGCCTATCACAGTGTGTGAAATCTAATAATTATTTATTAAGTTAATTGATTAGTTAAATGCTAATTGAGTGCCTACTGTATCCTGGGCACTGATCCAGGGTCTTGTAATTTATTTTTTCCCTATTTTTTTCTATTGAAAGTATAGTTGATTTACAATGTTTTATTAGTTTTTGGTGTACAGCGTAGTGATTCAGTTATATATATATATGTATATATATATACATTCTTTTTTCATATTTGTTTTCATTACAGTTTACTATAAGCAACTGAGTATAGTTCCCTGTGCTACACAGTAGGACCTTGTTGTTTATCTGTTCTGTGCATTGTAGTTTGTATCTGCTAATCCCAAACTCCCCACTTAACCCTTCCTTTCCCCTTCTCCAGCGGGCAACCATAAGTTTATTTTCTATGTTTGTGAGTCTCTTTCTGTTCCGTAAACATGTTCGTTTGTGTCATTTTTTTAGATTCCACATATAAGTGATATCATATGACATTTGTCTTTCTCTGATTGATGTGACTTAGATGTGAATTCTTTTGCTCCAGTTGGGGAGGTGACAATAAACACACAAATACATACATGTACACATTTACATACGTGTGGATGTACACAGGATGATGTTGGATATTGATCAATGCTATGGAGAAACACAGAGCAGAAGGAGAGGACAGAGAGAAATACGAGGTGCTATTTTAGACAGAGCAGTTAAAAATGAATTCTCTGAGAAGGCGACATTTGAGCTGAGATATGAATGAAGTGAGGGATTGAACCATGAGAAAGAACATCTGGTGGCAGCAACTTGTATGTAAATTCAAGATTATTTCAAAATGAATGTTTTCTTATACGAATGACATCTCAGGAGAGAGCATTCCAGGCACAGGGAATAGACGGATGAATCACAGGAAACACCTGGTATTTCTATACTGATAAAGCAGGAGGTGGCTGGGAGAGATGGACAGGTGGCATGCTGTTTACTGTTTTCATTTATTTATTAATTGACTTTAAACATTTATCAAAGTATACATGCACAAGTTTTTTTTTAAATATCAAGTAAGATCAAAGGGGCTGTGATACAAATCAGCTCCTGGTCCCACTCCAGCCCCTGCCCACAAAGGTTACCACAATTAGCCGTTCCTCTCTTAGTTTACCTTAATTCACTCCAAATAGAGGGTTTTTTTAAAAAAATTTATTTATTTTATTTTTTTCTAAGCCAGCATTTAATTTTTTTTTTCTGTTTATTTTTGGTGTGTGTATGGAGTGGTAATTAGGTTTATTTATTTTTAGAGGAAGTACTGGGGATTGAACCCAGGACCTCACGCATGGTAAGCATGCACTCTACCGCTTGAGCTATGCCCTACCCCCCCCCACCCCAGATAGAGTTGTTGAACAGTAATGGTTCCTCTACTGGTTATCTTTGTAACTTTCAATAACATACTCCAACCTCCAGTTCTTCCATCAGCTATAGACAGTGCATCTTGGCTGTTCTCTTTGTAATTTCAGGATTGCCCTTCCCTGCTTCAAACACCCAGCTCCTTTCACTGCTATAGACAATAGGAAATAAACTTGCAAGTACCTGGGTACAATATAGAGCATGGGGGGTTTCAGTGACTGAAAGAAAGTCAGTAAGGTTAGTTTTAGTAATAACGTGAGGATATGTTTTATAACCATACTTCACTTTCAATGCTTTTTCTATAGGTTGAATCTAAAAGTGGAAACCTAATAACTAGACTGTGTGAAAACATCAAGGGGAAATTACAGGATGGCAGACAGTATACCCTTGGTCTACGTCTGCTTGGTTTTCACCATCTCCTTAACTTACACTCGTATCGGTGACTTTTCTCTGATGTTCCTTGGAGGAAGGGCACAGAAAAAGGGAAGCTGTTTTGGTACCACTGGCACCCAGCCCACTTCTACCTCTAGCAGAGGCTCCCGTATCTTCAGAACCCTTACATCCTGCCATGTTGCCTTCTCATTCATGACTGTGTTTTACCACTGAGCCCGTCAGCATCATCAGGGTGGTTCCAAAAGTGAATCACGTGGGCTTTTCATAGCAGTCTTTTGAGATGTCCTGAGAATTACTCCTATTCTGAGAACTCTCCTCCTTTCCCCAGCTCACAAGGGCTGGTCCCAATAGCCATGTCTACACTACACCACCCTGTCTCCATGACCACAGCTGGCTGGGCCAGGAAGTGGCACATGGCACAATTAGTTTGTCTCTCCTGGAAACTTTGAATTGAGACTAAAACTGCCCAGTTGAGTCTGAGTGGATCCTTTGGATAGAGGAGACATAAAAACTCAAAATCTAGCTTCCATCTTGAGGATCAAAGAATAAAGAAGGCAAAACAATCTTTTCCAACTCAAACATGGAAAGATGCAGAGATGAAAAGTGGAATGAATGCCAAGACTCCTGCTGGCTTTTATTTCTTGGTTTTAGCTCTTTGCTGAGGCCTGATAGTGTCTTTGCTTGAAAGTTCCTTGAAATAGCACCATATCCTTATACCAAATCCCCCAGTTTCTTAAGCTAGCTCCAGAGAGTGTCTGCTATGTACAGCCAGAATGTACCGACAAATATCCCCAACTATGTAATGGGCTCCTGTAGGGGTAGGAACTATATCTTGGTATTCTCCAAACTGCTAAGCAGAATGCCTTGTCCATCGTAGGCACTCACGAAGCATGTATTGAATTGAAACAGCTAATGGTACTCCTTCCTAAATGGCACAACCACTTTTGCGGGTATTGACCCTTCCTGAGATAAGAGTTGATTTATGAGCTGATGAACAGAAAAAAATCACGGATACATCGTCAGCTGCTCTACCAGGAAGAGTCCAATGGATGAGAAAAAAAGAAGCTTTAGTAAGGGAATCAAACATCAGTTTGAAGCTGTCTGACTGCCTCCCAGTCTCCTGCGACATTAGAACGATCAGAGAAGGTCATTAGCAAACACAGAGAAAGAGCCTGGCTCCGTCATTATAAGGAAAGAGTGCTTTGAATCTCTTGGGTCCCTGATTGAGCTAGTGAAAGAGCCCTCTAGTGGTGAAAATCGGAAGTTACATCTAGGCTTAGACGCTGATTTTACACACCCATGTACACACACCTACACATTCGATTGAATGAAAGGATGAGGTCACCCCCTAGTAAGTGGGGAGGCATCATCGGGATAACTGATGGCCTCCCTGCTTCTGCACGCCCACTCTAGTCAGGTGTTCTGACTCGCTTTAAATGCAGGTTCAGGACTTCCCATACTCAGCTTTGCCCCTGGGCAGGAGTTGCAAAGGATAATCCTGCCTCACCAAGCCAGAGGCTCAGTATAAAGCTCCATTCTTGTATGTTGGTCCTTTCTCTCCTTCAGAAAAATTGTCCACATCCTGACCCATGACTGTCACCTTCATCTGCCTGAGCTTGTGACCCATCCCCCCAACTCTGCACCGTCTACCTAGATACCAGATCCTTTCTGCTGGACCTTCTGTGAGCCAAATCTTGTCTATCTGGGCCTACATTACAGAGCCAAGGAGGTAGAGATGGGACTACTCTTGTTTTGCTGTGGGTCTGGTTGGAGTAATTGGAGCACACTCTCCCAAAGCCCACTGACCTTCCCATCACACGATGCTGCTTTGGGAAAAGCCCTTTCTCATTCCTATCAGAGGAAGGGAAGAAACAAATGAGTCCTGGAATAGTTGCTTTGATCAGTATTCATTGTTTCATATTATTCAAGTTTCTAAGAGAGGAGAAAGAAAATTTCACTAATTTAATAACCCTTCTCAGGAAAGACCAGCTTTACCTCTATGTTATATATGGCTTTTTCCTTTAAAAAAAAAAAATCAGGGTAGGACACTTTATTGAGAAGCAAGTTTTCTTTTCAGGAAAGAAAAAACAGTAAGTAACTTATAGAAGGCCTTGCACACCTTCCCCCATTATCTCTTATTATTCTTCTGGGGCATGGCTAACTGTGGTCCTGGCCCCAAGTTTATCTGTTCTATTTTGGTTATGTGGCCAATTTTCAGTATTTCTACTTCCTGCCCACAAATCAGTGTTTGTGATCCAAGACACATGCATATGCAAGTAAGTGCATGTAGGGGCACAAACCTACACTATACCTATACTTAGGCATGTACACCCACAAATGCACACAGCTATGCATTTGCAGCAGATGCAGCCTATGACACCACAAGCATGTACAGTCATATACTTACATACCTATTTTACTTCTACAACAAATTCCCAGGCTTTCAGAACTCATAACTAAGTTGAACACAGTGCAGATAAACATTCACGCACAATCACACCATGACTATATATTCAAACCTACACATGGATGGGCAGGTATATCTAAGACCAAGAGCCAAGACTTCAAGTGAACTTAAGACCAAAAAAACAAACAAAAAGTGGCAAAGTCACTGAGAAGTTGTGAGTTGCATTTGAGACCTCTTCAGTGCACGACTGCTACTCTGTCATCTGGATAGAAGCTCTCAAACAGATAGCCAGAGATGGCACCAGGGGACTCTGTGAATCTGTAATTACCTCCCATTATATTTTTGTCCAGTTAAATAACATTCAAACATGACAGTTGGTATGGACACATTTCAGGGACTGCAGAAACAGTTCAAGCAGCCTCAATTCCAAACACCAGATCTCTGGATATCTGTCCCATCATGCCATAGGAAAAAAAAAATAATGAGGGCATCCTGTGGACTGTCCTTAGTCTACCTGGTGTGTGCTCAAATATATGCCAGAATACATAGTAATAAAATGCTAGTTAAATACTGATTCTTTGCAACATTGACTATTTCTAAGGTAGAGTCTCACTAGCTTTCAGGAATGCAATAACATTTGCACTTCAGACTAACAACGAAAGCAGACCTAACTTCACCTGCCTCCTGGTCTAACTTAGACAAAGATGTTAACAAATGAACATCCCAGGGACCTTTGGAGAGAATCTGACATTTTCAGTGACTCTCCCACTTTGAATCCATCACCACCACCCTCCTCCAAATGTAGGATTGTTAAAATATGTGTGTATTCAGAGACCAATATCTCACACCTCCTGGCCCCAAATCCTACATATATATATATATATACATATACATATATATATATACACACACAGACACATACACATATACATACAATAGAGCCTACATACTTCTAGCTCCTTCTGTCTTTTAGGAATACATGATCATATGTATATGAACAGTTCCGGGTCTGAACTGAGCACGTTGTCTCCGGTATAAACCAGAGCTCCAGAGAAAGGAGGGTAGACATATTGGTTTGTTTTCTGGGGAACCAAATTGAGACAGACTATACACAGATGTGCCTGTGGCAACACTTTTTGCCTGCCCAAGTGAGCCATAGAACCGAGACCCAGAGTCGCCGGGCTCTTTAAGAAGACTCGGTCTTCCCCAATGGGCTCCAGCGGCGCCCGCAGCAAAAGGCAAACTTGCCTGGCTCATTGGTGGGGGGGAAATGCCGCGTTGGGTGGGAGCTGAGAGAGCGCCAGAGTGCGCTGCGGACTCCTTTCCCCTTCCCCTTTCCTTAACCCTTCCGGGAGCGGGAGCGGAGGAACAGGGTCGTGCTGCAGCGCTAAGGAGCCGGGACACTGACTGCCCTGGGCTCCCGAAACTTTGCGGAGCGTGGGCTTGACTAGGCAGAGCCTAGCGGGCTGGCTGGCCTGGGAAGGGAAGGGGGAAGGGCGAGGGGGAAGACCGACCCTTCAGCACCCCAGGTCTCTAGCCCGGGCCCCAGAAAGGCAAGGCGGGGGTGCAGCAGAAGCAGAGGAGCTGTCCCTTCGGCACCACGGACGTAAAGCCTGGGCATTAGGAAGGCGGAGGCGGGGCAACAGGCGGGGAGCTGTCCCTTCAGCACCGCGGACCTTTGCCCTCCGATGAAACCTCCCGGCCCCCGCCCCAGGACCGTCTTTTCTCCAGTTTGAGCGGGGGTGTCGGGAGCAGGCGGAGAGCTTTCCTGGGAGGCTGGGGAAGCAATGAACACTCTTCTCAGCGACTCGCCTCCCAGCAGTGCTATTTTTTGCCATCCGCCCTCACCCCCAGCACACGCGCTCGCACACACACGCACGTACGCACACACACACACACATAGACCTCTCTGGATTTCTTTGCCTTGAGTCTCCCGGGGCTGTGAGGAACCAGGCGCATCTCAAACCGAGCTAGCAGCTCCAGGCTTCAGAGCCATGCCCTGCACGGACCCTCATCCTTACCAAGCTCCCGAGGAATGAAAGGAACCCAGGGACCCTCAGAAGGCGGCAGTTATGTGGACCAACCCCCTGGAGCCTGTACCCTTCGGAGGGCCATAGGCGACCCAGGAAACTGGAGAGAGCTCCAGACAGGAAACCCCAGCTTTCCCAAAGTCCCTGTGGATGCTGACAAAAGAAGACTTGAATTTTTGGAAGAGCTTGTTCTAGGTTACCCAGCTGCAAAGTGATTTTTCCCCTCTGGCATTGAACCTCCCTCTCCAATCCCCAGCTGTCCAGAGTACCATGAAGAATTATGAGGATGTGTGACAGAGGAATCCAGATGTTGATCACCACTGTGGGAGCCTTCGCAGCTTTTAGTTTAATGACCATTGCAGTGGGCACGGACTACTGGTTATATTCCAGAGGTGTGTGCAGGACTAAATCTACAAGTGATAATGAAACCAGCAGGAAGAATGAAGAAGTAATGACCCATTCGGGGCTGTGGAGGACCTGCTGCCTAGAAGGTATTTACAAATTCTTCTCAATGGCTCCAAATAATCCAGTGTCTAATATTTTGCTGTTCCAGTGGGTGGTTGGGGAGATGAAGGCAGTGGTGGGGAAAGGGGGATATTTCAAATTATTGCCTAGAATGTGCAGATGTTCAGACTGTTTCAAGCAAGACTAATGCTGTGTAGGATGAAGGGGTTGGGTTTTGCTGATTGTTTTTGGTATAAGCTTCATGAGATGAGATTTTGTGGCACTCCAGGCAGCTTCTGCAGTTGAGAAAAGTGTTCAAATCTAAAATCCCTAAGCATATTTGAACTGCTTTGATCTCTGGCTTGAGATGGGGTCTTTGGCTCTGCTTAAATTACATTTCAGTGGGGGAGGGGTTTAGGAAGAGGAAGAGAGGGAGGGCATAAGGGAGGGGGAGAGAGAGAGGGAGAGATTGATTCTGACATAGCCTGGCATACTCTGATCTATTTCCTAATTTTTCAACGTAGTCTTACCAGTTTTTTCTGAGTTTGGTCTAACTAGATATTTTCATGAACTTCCATTGCCAACCAGTTCCAGACTAACATATGTGAACCTCTGCACATACACACATTCTAAGAAAACTTATTAATACATGTTTCATTATTTGGGATCAAAATGAAACTGAAGTCTTGGTATTTGGTGACTTCCTTCCTAAAGCACCAGCAAACCCAACAGATATATTTCAATGATATTTGCATAAGACTGATTCTCCAAGAATTGCAGCATATCACTTCTAACTCAAAAAATTGAGGATTTGTTCTAAATTATAATGGAGAGAACAGACCAATTTTAGAATGTCAAGCTCTTGGGTAGCCTGTCTCACTATTAAACTTGCTTTCATTACACCAGGAGTCACTCTAAGCAGCATCACTGGGCAATGCCTGGATGTCAGTAGGAGTAAACAGAAAAATAGAGAAGGAAATCAAAGCTCTTTGGAGCCTATGTGCCTGAGGGAAGGCACTGGATTAGAGGGACAGAAGGGAGTTTTCTCAGGCTTCTGAGAAATCTGTGAAGCCTGCCACAGTGATGGGCAAGGAAATCTGGGTTTCCTATGTGCTCTCCTCCCTTGCTTGCCATTGGTTCTCCATGCCTGCATTCCCACTGGCTGGCATTTTCAGGGCTTCTTGAGAACTTGCATTTATGTAAATTGCTTAGGAAATCATTCTATGACATCACTTGCTAGTGTAATATTGCATCATTCCCTGGCCTTCCTCCCATGTCCTGACACTCTGAATAACTGCTTTCCTGGCTATAACACTGCTAGAGTTGATTCTGTTTCCAATGCAAATTTGCAACTGGTGGGAAGCCCAGGTAAGAAAGAACTACTTTAAATGCAGCAAGAATTACTGTGCTTGAAGTCTAAAGACCTGGATGATGCTGCAAACGATCTGTGTGACCTTGGCTAAGACATTTACCCATCCAGTCCTCAGTATATTAATCTGGTAGATGATTAATTTGGAATAGGTGGTCATGAATTAGTACTATCCGAAGCTCTTATCATATCCAATGTACCGATGGAAATTCTTTCCTAAAAGTTGACAAAAACCTAATATCTCTGATTATTTGTGATCAGGTATGGTAAAGTCATTTACCTTAGGGAAATTCTATAATTTCCTTTCCTATGTTAATAATAAGGAATTGGATTCATCTTTTATAAACCTGCAATTTGGTGAATGTTTTGATGCCTACAAGGTTCTAGGGATGATATTAAAAAATCTGAGGCTCTTCCCAAGCCATAAATGGCACATATGTAGACCATGTTTCAGTTATTTCCAATTCTTCTGCCTCTTGGATCTAAACCTGGGAATACATAATTAAAGACCAATTTTGGCTTCCTGCATTAGGGCCTAATATTCCTGAATCTTTGCTCAGAATTTCTCAACTGAGGATTTTTCTTTTCTCCAACATCATGTCCTACACCCACAGTTTGTACAAGAAATTGGAACCCCACCCAGGCATTCTGTGGGCTAAGTGGGAGAAGTGAGAATTTGAATCAAGGAGGAATTGGATTAATCTAAGATATGTTCTTGGTCAGATGAATTCTTTTGAGAAAATTTCTTGTAGTCTGTATGCAGTTTGGCCCAACTATTTCATTTTTGTTATTGTTTTTTTTTTTACATTTTTGAAGTATTAACACAATATGATGCATAAACTTTAATGAACCATAATAAATTTTTAGCTATGTGTACGCCCATTTAACCAACACCTAGGCATGCTTGGCTGAAATGTGAAGCCAAGATTTTCTTTCATATACTGAAAGTGTTCAAGGAATTTGCAGGAGCCTCTCATTTCTGCATGGGAAGACACATGCAGTAGGCAGCAACCATCCTCTGTTGGAATAAAGGT
Organism: Camelus ferus; assembly: GCF_009834535.1. NCBI lineage: Eukaryota > Metazoa > Chordata > Mammalia > Artiodactyla > Camelidae > Camelus > Camelus ferus. The sequence continues at coordinate 30,444,207 of NC_045713.1, read as the reverse complement.
GTACGGCCATCTCCTGTTCAGTATCTCAATATCTCCTGTCTCCCAAAGCCTCAACATCCTAATTTTTCTAGTCCTTTAAGTGTCCAAGGATAACTTGGGTGGGGGGTGTAGCTCAGTTTTCTTAGATATTAATTAGAAGAGTCAGTTCATCCATACTTTAAAAAAAAAAAAGAGTGATGAGAGAATATGGCTATTTAATCCAAAAGAAGGGAATGCTCCAGAGGGACATGACAGCTGTCTGCAAATATCTGAAGGGCTGTCATATGGAAAAGAGATTCAAGTGTTCTGTGTGGCCTCAAGAGGTTAGAAATAGGAGCTAGAGGAAAACAAGTTTTACCTCAATATAAGTAGCTATCCAACATGGCATGGGAAGCTTTCAGAGGTGATGCGTTGTCTACCACCAAAGGTATTCAAGTATAAGAAAACTACATCGATTTTTTCCAAACTTAACCAGTCATCAGAATCACATGGGGAGCTTTAAAAACAGGTTATCAGGCTCCTACAACTAGGTTCTTTGCCTCCATAGGCCTGTAGTGGATCACTTGGAATCTGAATTTTCTAAAAGTCCTCCAAGCAATTATGATATTAAAACCAACATGTATTGAGTATTTACAATATGTCTGGGAATGACTTCGTGTGTTTAAGGAGGTTCACATTGCCCAAGCAAGAGAATGTTTCTAGTTTTCATTTCTATAACTCACCAGAATGTCATTTATATTTAACACTTATTATGTGCTAGGTTTGCGGTAAGAATTTTGAAAAAATTACCTCTTTCATTTTCAGAGGAGCTCAGTGATGCGGGTATAAATATTATCTTCATTTTATAGACAAGGAAACTGAGACTGGGAGACATTATATAACTTGCCCGAGGTCACATACCTAAACTCAGCAGGTGCCACTTCACCTAAGCCATGTTGCTTCACCCAGCACTTGCTAGAGAACATTAATTCATGCTCTGGTAGATAGGTTGCTACTGGTACAGATGTTAACTTGTGAGAATGCTCAGACACATGGGTATTTCCATTCAGAAGCCCCAGATCCCAGAACATTCAGCATGCCTGTGTAGCATTTGCAGGGGGGGCGCAGGAGCCACCAGACAGGCAAAAACTCAGAGGCAGCAAAGGACACTCTTTGAATGAAAAAAACAATCGACCTATGTAGAGACACCCACACTGAGAAACCAGGACGAATGCCTGACTCATCATCTGGAAAGCACGCAAGGCATTCACAAAGCAGGGCCCCAACCTGATGTGTGCTTTCAATGGCGGCACTGTGAATTTGAATGAGAACATGTTCAATATGTGAGTCTCTCGCTAAGAAACCTCTTGAAGTCCTAGATATAATTGAAGCGATGGATTTATTTTGATAGTGGAAAGACCACTGGTCTAGTAGTAAGGAACCCTGGGTGCCAATCACATTTCTGTCCCTTTGGACCTCAGTTTACCCAATTCTAAAATGAGAGCTTTAGGTAAGATTAAGAAGTAACAGATCTGAATGTCCATGCAGACTAAGCAGGTACTGTAAAGTGTAAAGCAAGCATTTCACACTCTTAACTCAACTCCATCGGGAGGAAGAGGGAGAGGAGTAACAGTGTGTTTGAGAAGATATATGGTAACAAACTTGGTCTCACTATGGGGGCAACAGAGAGTGGCAGGGACTCTGGCAAATTGGGAACAATTACTATGTGGCTTGAGTTGATTTTTACTCTGGGGAAGTGTATATCAAATTTGGCCCAATGTCCAAATTTTTAAAAAGCCATATGTTAAATTTCCTGATTTTTAAAAATGTGGGCAACTAATTTAACTTTTAAAAAATGCAGTGTCAGCCAAAACAAATTCACCTTATGACTGAACCTGACCCATGGGTTGCCTTTTGAGCCCTGGAAATTATCTAAATGGCCCCTTTGATCCAAATTTCTGATATCTTCATTTTTGATTCTGAAACTGCTCTTTATAAGTCAGTAATCACTTGTTCAATTCATTTAAAAAAATTGCCTGCTAAGAAAAGAAAACTCACTGGGGATTTTAGGACAGAGGACAAAAAAGTATGGCGAAGGGTTTTGATAAACTGCACTTTCTGCTACAGATGGGTCTGGATGACACCAAACATCTGGCTGAAAAATCGAAAAAAATTTAGCCAGTCATTAGAAGTTCCCCCATAATTTCAAATCTCCAGATGGTTGACTTTTTCAGCCAGATGGGGTTCCAGCTTTATTTATGTGTTCAGAAGCCTTCGGGGAAGCTTCAGAGACATGGTTGAGGACAGGGGTGGGAGAAGGGCGTAAGCATTTCCTGTGTGCCAAGCCTGTGCTAGCTGCTTGTGCATGTATTAACTCATACTTTTCATATCTCCTATCTGCCCCCCGGTAGAACATAAACTCCGTAAGGACAGGGGTTCTTGTCTGTTGGGAACACTCCTATATCCCTAGAGCTTAGAAACAGAACCAAGTAGTCCCTTCTGCCTCCCCTTGTCCTAGATTTAATGCTGCATCTTCCCTTAGACGTGGGTGCAGAATATATCAGAACTCGCTTACTCTCTTCCCCACTCCTGACCTTCTTGTTCCTTTCCATCCACCCTTCCTCCTTGACCCTAAAGCCCAAGAGGCAGTTAGAAGAGAGAAGTGGGCTGGAATCTTAAGGCACAATGCGGGAGAGTGACCATGACTGTGTCTGGGGGCGGGTCAGGATAGAGGAGGTGGCAGAGACTGAGGTGTGAGTATGACTGACATTCAGGCAGGACATGTTGGTATAACCGTATTGGTTGTTAAAATGTTGAAATACTTCCCTATCTGTTGAGAAACAAAATCTAGTCCAAGTCCTTCATCAAGGCCCTAGCTTTTCATGTAATCTCCCAAACATCAATAAGATCTATCAAATAAAAGGTTAAGACCTGGCCCAGTAGGGCCATCACAATCCTATGCAAGCATCCATTCTGATTGGCTAGTCTTGGATCCTACCAGAAGTTAAATATTTTGAATCTCACTCTTAGTTGCATCATCACTGATGGAAAGGAACTACCCTTCTTTTTTTCTGCCTCAAACCCAGCTTTTCCACCTTCTGACTCTAAGATTCTACCCATCTTAGAAAGTAGATAGCTTGAAAATACTTTTATCTTTGCTTCACTGTTTGAAATTTTATCTCTTGGTTGGAATAAGGGCAAGGGATCTGCAATCCAAGAATGAATGACCTATATGGGTTATTTTAGCATGCATGACTAGTGTGGGTTACCAACACACATCAAGAAAAAAATAAAACAAGAAATCAGGCAAAAAGATGCGTGTGTCCTTTTAATGCTTAATGTCATAGGGCAGTGTCTAACAAGCTTACTTAAGCGGTCATCTAATTCTCTGGAGGCATGTAACTTTGTTTGACTTAGCTTTTATTTTAGATTCAGGCCCAGTTGTGTAGTTATTAGATGTTTACTTGTAGAAAACTTGGAAAGATGCACATATATTTTTTGTTCAGCAGAGGTAAAAATGATTTCTGTTCATTAGAAAAGATAATCCCAAATGTTGTGGACTACTGACCTCCCTCTAGGACATTAATCAGTTTATGTATAACTTAACAATCTCATTTCTGTTTTTTTTTTTCCTGAAAAAATATATAACATCTTTCTTTGAACCAGCTTTGTCATTCTGCTGGTTCCCTCACTGATGAATTGAATAAAACTCGTCATGAGCTCACTATGTATTCTAGGAGAATTATGTTTTTTAACAATTTGAATATTATACTGTGACATGTGGAAGTAGCCTCAATGAAACCAATGTTTCTCAGGTTAAAAAGAAGCCTACAAAACTCCAAGGTTGTTTTTCTTTTCCCCTCTTCCCACAAGCCTGCAGCCCACTTTTTCAATGTAGGAACAAACCAGCCTTTAATAATTTATGGGAGACCACAGAGAACATCAGATAATAGCAGGGGCTTTGAGGTCAGGTAGACCTGGGTTCTTATCTGAATTCTGCCATTTACTGGCTCTGAGACTTTGGAAATTGCTAAGCCTCTGAGTATGAGTTTCCTTACCTGCATGACAAGGAAGGAAAGTAGCAGGTGCTTTTATCTGTTTCTGTCCTGGTTCTTAGTTTGCGTCTCGTGGTACCTTCATTCCTTCATCCTTCTAAATAACATGTTGACTAGTAGTCCTTGATTCATCCACTTGAGACAAGATCCATTTGCGACAAGATCCATTTGCTAAGACAAATGATAAGTTTGCTTTCTTATATACCACGACCCTCCCTTCCAATGCTTTTAATTCCTCAGTGAGTTACCTGTGTCTCCAAGAAGAATCATTTGTAAATATTGAGGGCAGTTGGGAAAAAGAGAGCCTGGCATCTCATTCCAGGACTGGATACTCACTTAGGCAGCACCACTGCTCATCTGGTCACGTGCCTATTTTGGCAAGGAAGTTGGGACACAAGACCAGGGCAGAGAGAGGGAGTGGCAGCAGGGCAGCCTGTTTGGAATGGTGAGGTGGATGAGTTGAGTGGATCTGGTGGTAGATACCTGAGCTTGAGCCATTTTGTCAGCATCTCACCCAAGAGAGCAGTTCATTAAGCAAGAAGACCCTTAGCCAGGGCTGCATGATGTTCATAAAGATGCCCTGTGCAGGGCTGCCTGGTCTAGGGGTCAAGCAGGAGCTGAGAGTCAGCCCATGCTCCGCTACCCAAACCCTGCATGTTGATCCAGAACTGAGTCCAGAGGGAAGAGGGTCTTTTAAAAATGTTCACAGGATACTGTATGGACCAACTGGAGACCCAGCAGTGAGTTGCCAGTGATGGGAGCCAAGGTGGGATGGAAAAAGCTGACCAGATTCAGATATTCACATCAGAGAAGGACTTTGAAGTGGGAAGGCCCCATAGGGCCCTCCAATAACCAATGAATGTGCCTCCACAGGAAAGTCAACGTGTAGATTCTTGCATGCAGAGAACCCTAGCAATCAGTGTTAGCTGGAGAAACAGTAGCAATGAACAAAAAAGGTTTGCAATGTCTCCCAGCTAACTGAAGTGGCATTTCGTCCCTCTTTTTCTTCCTGGTCCCTGCCACAGCATACTGAAGCTGCTCTCATCTGGAAGAGGGAGGAGTAGGGTTACAGCTTTGCAATCAGATATGCAACTGGACGTTTTAACAACCAAAAGTGACTGGAGATGTATGAGATCTGCCCAAAAATATCATTAGCGAAAGAAAAGGTTGGATATAACAAAGTTATGTAACAAAACAAAACAGTTGCCTGTTTATTTGTCACTTAGTTGAGACTTACAAATGAATAGGATTCATGTCATCATGCTTTGTCTCCAAAATTCTAAAAGTTGAAAACTCACTGAGGTATATATACTGTGATATATAATTATATCTCCAGGACTGGCAAGCTACAGCCCACGGGCCAGATTTGGCCCATGGCCTGTTTCTGTGCAACCCACAAGCTAAGAATATCTTGTACATTTCAAATGGTAGGAAAAAAATCAAATAATATCCAAAAATATTTCATGATATATAAAAATGATAAGAAATTTTAATTCTATAATTCTGAATGTTGTCAATGTGAAAATTATGGAAAATTTTTTCTTTACTGTTGTATTAATATCTGCACAGTATCCTCAATTTTGCAGTTCGGACTGCAAAGCCTAAAATATTTACTGTCTGACCCCTTGCAGAAAAAGTAAAATTTGCCAGTCCCTGCTATATCTCACTGCAGAGACATGTAGGAGTCAATAATAACATTTTATTTCTGGACGTACCCTCTGTTTTCCCAAGAGTGTAGAGTTACTTTCTTTTTCCTTGCCCCATTTTCCTTTATCATAGACTTTTCATCTAATCAGGTATTCTGTTGGGTCCTCTTTTCATTCCTGAAGAATGCCCACCTAGTTCTTTGCCCAGGCAGTCCTTGTCCTCTTCCTGAGCCTTGGGGGGTTTAAAACAAAATCAGTGGATCCTCCCCTCTCTGATGATCTCTCTAGGGAAAGCAGCTCCTAACTGCTTTCAGGGGACACAGGGAGCAGTGTCTGTTGAGGCTGGCAAGAGAAGAAATTTTAATAGCCAGTTTTATGATGGCAACAACAGGAAAGACCCTAGAGACAGACTGAAGCTACACCCAGTGAGACATGCTTAAGTGAGAGTGAAGAAATTGAGGTCCACAACAGGCAGTTGGTATTGGGAGTCTAGAGATATAGTTCCATGGACCTGAGGTTCATATGACTATGTAATTTCATGAAAAATATTATGTGAATTGGAACTTTTATGGAAACAGTCTTATCCTCCATTAGTGTTAAGAATCACTAATATAGAGCTTAGGACAGGGGTGAAATCTGAGTTGACACTTAGGATCCTCCAAACATAGATGGTAATTGAAGACAAGAAAAGTATACAAGAAGTGCCAGAGAAAACCCAATGACTACAAAGACAGAAATCGACAAAACCCTAAGTAACATTCATACTATGTGGCAAGGGACAGAGGAACCTGTGAAAATTGGAAAAAAAAAAAAAGACAAAAACAGAGTTGAATAAGGAGAAAGAATTCAGGATTTCAATACCATTTGGAGGGTCTACTGAGACTTGCTCCAAAATGATGCAGATGAACAGAAATGCCTGGAGCTAGAAGCTTCTGGCTTAAGAGAATTCCCTGCAAGGCAGAGACTCACCTGGGGACTACTTCCTGGGTTTGCATGAGGGCGTGCCCCTTTGAGGTTAGGTCTGCCCTTCCTCCTGGTGAGATGCCAGCATGGATTCTGGGGGTTGCTTCCAAGGAAGCCGCGAAAGGAGAGAATGGGTCATGAGAACCCCATAGAGAGGTGCCAAGGAAATAGTAAAAATACTAATTAGCTAACACTTAATGGACACCTTCTGTGTGCCAAGCTGCAATTACTGACGCAGACTGAGCATTCATCCTGAGCCTTCATATATTTATTTATTTATTTATTTAATAGAGACACATATGCGATGCCAAGCACAGTTCTAAGTGAGCGCTTGACAAATGTTGTTTAGTCCTCGTGCCTTCTTCAGAAGTTAGAGCTACTATTATCCCCATTTTACAAATGAAGGAATGGGGGCCCCGGAAGGCCCACGGTTAGTAAGAGGCTGAGCTGGGATTCCAGCCCTACCCTGTGTCTTTCATTCCTTATGCCTCCTGCTTGGATACGCACTTACCATAAACAGATGTTAAGTGGTTCTCATAATAGCCCTGCGTACAGCTAGCTGGTCTGTCCCACCAAGGAGGACACTGAGGCTTGGAGAACTGAATTAGCTACCACGCGATCACCTGTTAGGTAGTGGCAGGGTTGGGACTCGAACCCGAATCTTCACCCTAATCCCCACACTGCACTGCCTTAACTGAAGAGCCCAGGCCTGCTGGGATGGGTCTTCCCCAGACTTGCCCCCTCTGCACTCCATCAGGGAGAGTTTGATGTCACTCACTGGCTCTGAACCATTCAGTGACCGGAACTATTATGAAAAGTAATTAACCCAGCCTTTGCCAATTTTTATTCCAAATCCAGAAAGCAAAGCCAAGGGAAAGATATGGAAAAGCTAGTAAGGTTTAGATATTGGCGGAAGAAAAAATGAAGATTTAGACATTGTAGCAGTTGGCTATGAAGAAACACCACCTTTAGGGATCAAATGTAAATTGGGGAAAAAAAAAAAAAGGCAATACCAATCGTTTGGAAGAACAGAGTTTCTTTTCCAAAGAGTTCGACTAGACGCAGGTGAGCAGACTATTGGAGAGTCTTGCATATTCTACATTGGATTTGGGGTGTTTCCACACCTGAGGATGCCATTAGGTTCATGGCTGTCCCATTTTCTGAGGACCAGACTTGACCACATCATTTATTTGACGTCTTTGAGCTTCAGACTCTGGGTCGGGCAGGAGTCAAGGTTTCAGGGCTTGTGTAGCTCTGGTAATTAGGGACCTGCAGACTGATTCTCCTGCGGCACTCAAGGCCAAAAACATCTTTGAAGAGCACCTCACCCCCACCAGACATGCAGTGGACAAGTGTACCACCAGGTCTGACTCTCCGTGCCCTTGGGCCTGAGTCGGCTGGAAATGGGCAGCTGGGCTGAGCCTGGAGCAGGCACCTTTTAACTTGCATGTTGTAAGAAATGTTCTCAGATATCTTGTGCCCCCCAAATGCTCTTTATCTGCATTTCCCTGAATCACTAGCCTAGAACCAGAGCCTGACACATAGCAGGTGCTTAATAAATATATACTAGATTTGTTGCTTAAGGGTTGGTCGTTTAATTACTTTGAGCTTCTCTTAGCGAATCCACGCGAATCCCTAGCAATCTTTGTTCTGCTCTTAAGTGCTTACAAGCCACTTTAAAATTAATATATCCTAGAATCCTTACCACAATGGCTGGTAGCTCAGCATCCTGTATTTTGAGCAAGTCTGAACTTCACATCTTGAAAATCTCAACATTGTTTGTCCATCACTCACTTTCCATTTTATTTTTCCTCCAAGATAATTCAGAGTAGTTCAACAGTCTCGTTTAAAAATTCCCTCAATATCCTGGGTGCAAACTTGGGAAAAGAATAAAGAAAATACGGGACATATTGTGCACAGATCTGGCAGGCACTGTTTCTATTCCTTGTGCTTCAGATTCTGTATATATTTGGTTACCTGTATGTTTAGGAAATGGAATTTCCCCAACTCTGTATTCCGCAGCATATGCTCCTTAGAATCACTTATAGCTGCCTTGGAATACAATAATACCTACCTGTTAAATTAAAGGCATTCAAAAACCCACAGGTAACTGCTGAGGTGTCTTCCATCACCTCATCTATTACAGAATCCTACTGTCACCTGTGGAAATTGGTTTTGACATTGAGCAGTTAATACAGATGCATATTTACAACAAATCATTGTGACCCTTTGCAAATTACAGGACAGCAGAACCATTTAGCTGTTTATCAGCTTAAAGTGCCTTGAAGTCTATACTACCAAGTAAATCCTGGTTTTTTCAAAATATTACTTTTCACCAAAGACGAATCTGGCTTGCAGTCAAAATGCCCTAAGTGTTTAGAGAAAAATAAAAAGATCAAATCAAGAGGCAACGATGTTAATCTGAGTCAGAGTTCTGCTGCCTGGCATAATAATTGCTCTTTTCTGATCTTTCACTCTCTGGTGAGTGATGGCTTAGCTCTGAGCAGTGGGGAGATGGCAGAGGTTGGGCTCCAAGAGGTAATAAGGTCTGAACCAAGGAAAATTCAATATGGGTCACCCCCAAAGATGATTTTCCAGTTGGAGTCCCTGGGGCTGAGCTGCAGTGACATCCCATTGGCATAGGAAAAGCAGAGTCCTAGCCCAGGACCATGGACTTTCTCCACACTCTCCTAAAGCAGGCAGAAGTCCTGGGGAGGGAAGGGGGATGAAATTGTGAACAGTGTGGCCAAGGTCAGCTTCCCTGAGTAGGTGACATTTAACCCAAAATATGAAAGAGGTAAGGAACCAAGCCAGATGCGAAGAGCATTCCTTCCAGGCAGAGGGAACAGCAAGTGCAAAGGCCCTGAGGGTGGGTATGTGTCTGGGTGTTTAAGGAGCAAGGAAGCCACTGTGGCTGAACAGGATGAGTGAGGAAAAAGCAGCAGGTGAGGGGGCTGGAGGCCAGGAGGAAGTTGTAAGCACTTTGTCCTGTGATCTCCCTTGTGTCTCACAGGCAAGAACTTCAGCTCCAGCTTTTAAAGCTTTCTCCTCACCTCGCCCTCGTGCTTCCCTAAGACTGGGCATGGGGGAGGAGCATCTCCTCAGCATCGTCTTCCTTCTTCCCCTGAAAACCAGGCACGGTCCCCTCACTGTTTTCAGTACTGTATTTCTCACTGTGGAGAAATGGGGTTTAAATGAAATGACAATGATGTGGAAGTTTCTGATGCTTACCAGATCTAACAAAGCTCCTGGAGTCTTCATTCTTGTTGGGCATCCCCTTTCTGACTCCCAGATTCTCACCTTTCTGCCCTTCAAGCTGGCATCTTCTCCTGTGCTGGTCCCTCTTCTCAGCCCAGAGAGGCAATAGAAGCTGTGAAGTAAGTGGTTTGCATTTGAGGAGACCTCAGCCTGGGCCTCCTGCTCTGCGAGTGCCTCTTTAATGCCTACTGTGTGCCAGACACTGTGCTAGGCGCTGAGAATTCAGCAGAGAATAAAGTAGACAAGTTCTCTCATCTTTGGTAAATTCACGGTTGTGTAGAGAAGATGTTCAGCCAACGTGGTTGAGCAGAGCAGAATGCTCCTGGGGCATCGAGTAGGGGGTCCTGGATCAGTCAGGGGGAGGGGCCACTTGTCACACACATTCATTCGGGCTTGTGTGTCCCCAAGGTGCCTGGTCTACAATAGGTGATCAAAACACACTTGCCAAATGCACCACAAGGCTTGTGGAGGGCACACAGAGGAGGACTGACCTTTCCCAGGTGCTGGGGGCTGGAGTGGAAATGAATTCAGAGCCCCGGCTTCTTGTCCTTAAGCGGTGGGAAAAGAGAACAGGAAAACTGTCTACCTCTAGAGATCCATGGAGATAAATTGAGTGGTGACACATTTCTCTCTCTTCTTTTAATTTTTGAACCTTCTTTTTTTTTTTTAACAAATAATCCAGGATATTTGATTTTTATCATGTTCTTCTCAGTTGTGTATTTTTCCTATTGTATTTTCTTAATTAAACCACTTTTAATATAAAAGTAATATAAAAATGTATTCTCGATATCAACTTCTAAGATAAAATAGACAGGGCAAGGTTTCCCCTGGACTCTTACAATAATCTCATCCCCTGACCGCCCCTCCTCCCCAAACTACTGCTACTTGTAGTTGGGTGAATTTCTAATAAATATCATTTCCCTATTTCCCTACAAACATCCTTTCTGCTCTACCATGTCAAGGAGATTAGAAAGGGTAGATTTTTCTCTCCCAGTTCAAATTATTCATAATTGGCTCAAAAGCTTTAAAAAAGAACCTTACAATTTATTAAGTCATTTAATTATGCACACTATTTAAAAATCAAATCATATAGAAGGGCTTTTAATGACAAGCATCTGTTCACCCCTCCCCACTCCAAGTCCTAGTCTTCAGAGCAAGCTTTTTTTTTTTTTTTTTTAAACCATTTCTGATTCAGTTCCTCTGGTGGCTACATCCACCTCTCTAAATAATACATTTATCTTCTATTTTTTGATTTATCACCTATTGACTTCCTGCTGTAATAGGTGAGGATTAAGCTAACTCTCTCCACCCTCTGTATTGATTACCTTTTAATTTCTAAAAATAACATTAATCTTCGTTTCTTTTTCCAACCAGCTTGGGTAGAATGTTTTAGCTTCCTACTTTATAAAATGAGGAAGTCCACATACACCCCCCCACCTACCCATATCTGTTGGTTGTATTTTTACTTCTTCATGGTCAAAATTCATTGTATTTGCATTTGATTCTATAAATATGCTATTGTCTTTCATGCTGGGGCAACAGATTGATGCCGGAGTTTGAAAACCAATGAACATTATTCTGATTATGTAGATAACGTTTGATGCAAAGCTACGTTGTTTTCCAGGATTACATGTTTTTCTTTGTGGTTTCAATGTCATTGAAATCTCTGAGTCATTCAAAGAAAAATGTCCAAATGAAGCTTCCTTTCTAACACTTCACTACTTGTTCAAAATCATGCCATGTATTTGTTTGGTACAGTTTGCATTTTTCCTGGAGTTTCTGATTGATTTGAAGGATTTTTTAACAGGTTGTTTCAGAGCAAAATTAGGCTTTTTAAACATAAGCCCTGTGGTGGGAAAGGAACCTTTTGGAAAAATCACTCCTCCCCCCCATTTTTTTTTTCCTGCTTCCTCAGTACAGTAGTAGTTAAGAACTCAGTCTCCACAATCAGATTGCTTGCACTCAAATCCCAGGTCTACCGCATATAATTTGTGTGACACTGGGTGTGTTACTTAACCTCACTGTGTCTCAGTTTCTTCATCTATAAAATGGGGATTATTATTGTCCCTACTCATAAGGTTGCTGTAGGGATTGAACGAGTGTGTATTTGTAACAGCACTTAGAACAGTGCCTGGCACACGTCTGTATGAACGGTGGTGGTGGTTACCGTCTTCCTGTGATACGCAGGACAGAATCGGACAGAACCTGTCCATCTGCATTGTTCTGCCAACAGCAAGGACTCATCCCAGCCATGGTTACCACCGTCCTGGTAGTCTCCAAGAATCTTCACAGGTCTTTGCTTCCCTGTGGCAAAGCCAATGATATAGCTGATGGAAACCCTACCAGGAAACAAAATTCATAGTCTTTGGTGATGTGATTTGGGCCTGAATCTTTTCAAACTGGTTGATGAAGGTGCTCAAAACTTCAGAGAATCTGTGTTCTTGAATATCCCTCCACTGAGCCACATTAAGGAAACATCAGCACTTAAAAAATAACAGTAGCAAGGGGGCCCTGAGTGTCCGTATGTATTCTCCCACTCAGTCCCCTCAAGAGCCCTCTGGGGGATTATACCCATTTTGCTTGATGAGTAAATGGAACTCAGAGAAGTAATTGTCCCAAATTCTCACAGCTAATGAATAATGGTCCGGGGAGGATTCAACCCCAGGTCTTTGAAACCTGAAAACTGATGTCCTGAATGCTGGTGTTATAGCCCAGGGTTCTCCAAGTGTGTTCTGCTAACCCCAAGGCCATTTCGTAGGGTTCTGCAAAGTCAACACTATTGCATAGAGATAATAAGATGTGATTTGCCTTTTTCACTGGGTTGACACTTGCACAGATGATGCAAAAACAATGAGGGGGCAACACTGCTGGAACCTCAGCATGAATAACGGCAGTGGCACCCAGTGTGGTACTAGTTGTCATCGTACGCAGCACCACCATGCACTCACAGTGAAAGGAAGTGCTAATTTCACTCTGAAATGTCCCTGGTGAAGCAGTGTAAAGGTATTAATTTTATTAAATGTTACTGAATCTTGAACCTTGTATGTAACAAAATGGGAAGGATACGTAAAGCACTTCTGCTATAAACAAAAGGACAATTCTGGTCTCCAACAAAGGCATTTGTGCAACTGAGTTGCGAGCTGAACTAGCTGCTTTTTTTCCCCCCCATGAAACGCCGTATTTACTTGAAAGAATGACTGACAGGCAAATTATGGTTATTCAGGCTTGGGTATTTGGCAGACATTTTCTTGAAAATAAGCTAAGTGAGCCTGTCACTTCAAGGAAAGCAATTGGCAGTATTTATTGCCAAGGGAAAAACTCCAGATTTCAAGTAAAAATTATAATTCTGCTTCTATGTGCCCCTGTGAATGAATGCAATTTTTTTGGATTGTGTAAGGAACTGTGCCAAATTTGGAAGGTCCGTATAATCCAGTGAGGTGCCGTTTTCTGAATGACCAATGCATGATGTTACAGATTATCCCAGGGTAAAAGATTCACTCAAAATGCAGGATTAGAAAGAGCAATGGGTTTTAATACACTAGAGCATAAAAAGTTAATGAATATGATTTCAGATTCCACATTGCAACTGGCCATTAAGAAACTACCACTTGTTGAGTTTTGGTGTAGTATCAAAGAAGAGCCACAATTATCTTCAAAGGCTGTTCAAAGTCTCCTATCTTTGCCAACCACATATTTGTATGAGGCTAGGTTTTATACACATACTTCAAAAAAACAGCATTTGGCAGCAGATCAAATGCAGAAGCCCATACGAGAATTTAACTGTCTTCTTATTAAGCCAGACACTGAAGAAATTTGCAAAAATGTAAAACCAAATGCCACTCTTCTCACTTTTTTTTTTGTTTTAGAAAATATAGCTATTTTTCATATAAATATGATATTTATGTTAACAGGCAATCTGGCTTATCATTCTTTTCAAATGAATTTTAAAATAAATATTTTAAAATTTTTTGAGTTTTATTTTCCAGTACAGGAATATTGACAGATATGACCCACAGAAACAAAAGCTCCCTAATTTGCACAAGGGTAAAGGAGTTCTGAGATCAAAAAGTTGGAGAATTTCTCCACCGCTGTATTTTCACTCTGCTGACAAACTTCAAGTGGTTGAGGAGAGAAACGAAAGGAGCCATTTTCGTACTTCTGTCGGAAGATTTCCTTCTTGTTCTGCCTTTTCTTCTCCACTGGGAGCTGAAACACGGTCCCTACGTGCACTCCAGACTCTGTTTTTGAGTTCTCTTTAGTTGCAGCTAAGCTCAGCCATTGTTCTGCCATCGCTGGGATGTAAGAGGTAACGTGAGATTTCAGCAGGTGCCGAAAGAGGTATCTTTGATTAAAATGCAACCCTGCTGGGATCAAGTTTGACAGGATTCATTGAGTCTTGTGTCTTTGTTCACAAACACCGACAAAGCTTAGCCACGTCTCCACAAGGAGGTGAAAGCTTGGGATCTGTGGTGAGATTCCTTACATGTGAGACAAAGCGGAGGGTGGGAAGACTGAGCTGTGATTCCTCAGATTTTTGGTGGATGGGGGTTTAAATTTATGAATCATCCACCTTCTACACCAAATTAAAAGAGACTGTGTGTAGAGATGGGAAGTTTAGGGAATGGAAGGGACTATTGGGCGGTCACTCAACAGACATTTCTCATGCTGGGCACTGGGAAACAGAAAGAAAGGGAAAATTGAAGAGAGTTTTGGGGATGCTGCCGGGACCACATGTTCCTGTTTGTTGCTTTTTCAACCCCACCTCCATCTCCCTTCTTCTGGTAACAGTACTCGGATTTTCTTTTTGGGTCACCTTGTCACCCTACCACTCTATCCTCTGTCCATGTGGTTTGAGCAGAACTGACTCTAGCCTGACTCACAGGATAGGCATGTGACCCAGGAATGACCTTGATGATTATTATAAGGCATCAAGAGTTTATGGTCTGCCCTCCATGGTACATTTGAATATGTCTGCCAACATTTTTGGTCATCACAGCTTGGTAGGGATGTGCGGCAGTACTACTGGCATCTAGTGGCATCAGGGTTGTTTCTAAATTCTGCAATGCATAGGACAGCTCCTACAACAGAATTTTCCAGTTGCACATGTCAACAGTGCTGGGGCTGAGAGCCCTGATCGAAAGGTGATGGGAAGCTATTGAAAGGCTTTAAGCAGAGGAGTGATGTGATCCAAACCAACATTTTAAAAATTATAGTCAGGTTCCATGTAGAAACAGATTTTAGAGATGTAAGAATGGAACAGGGGGATAAGCTTGGTGGGGGTGGGGTGGGGGTGGCTATGGCAATAACCCCAGTGACAGACTGTAGAAGTTTGGAAAGAAGTTTGACCTGGAAATACATATTCACAAATCATCAATGGCAAAGGGTAAAGCCTTGGGTTGAGAATAAGAGCCTCCAATAAGGTTGTGAAAAATAAGAGAATAGAACCGAAGACAGAGCCTTTGAAAGCATCCATGTATGGCATGTAAAATAATGATAATATCTAATACTATTTGACAGTTGATGTGCCAGCTACTACGCTAAGTCATTTACATGATCACATTTGACCCGTTTGACAATGCTTATCATCACCGTTTTACAGATAAAACTTGGGCTCCGAGAGGTTAAGTAACTGGCCCAAGGTCACACAGCTAGCTATTATCCAAGCCAGAATTTGAAATCAAATGATATGGCTATGTAACCTTTCCCCTTAACTACCAAGCTGCCTCCCCGGATCAAGAATTTTCCAAAATAAAAGTGACAACACTCACAAGAGAGGGATGAATGGGAGTTAGAGAGATGAAGGGATGAGGTAGTGTGCCGGGAAGGGGGAGCAGCACATATGGATGTCTCGAGGCTGGAAAGAGCATGGTATCACAGAGGGACAAAAACAGTCAGTCATGACTGGAGACAGGTACACATTCCTAGGTGGGGTGAGTATGGGGAATGGCAGGGCCCACGTCATGCAGATCCATGTAAGGTATGTTAGGCTGAACTTCATCCTGGGGGCAACAGGAATCCTTTGGAAAAGTTACAATGGGAGTTGAAAAATCTGACATGATAAGGTTTTCATTTTTGAGGCTCATTGTGGATGGAGTGTGGACCGCGGAGGGGAGAATGGAAGAGAGATATTTTATATTCCTCTTGGCTTTAGTGCAGTAATCCAAGAGCAATGGTGGAGTCCACTCTTAGGGAGGTGGCCGAGGTGATGGAGACATTGGCCATCACCTTGGGAGGTGTGCAAAACCTGGAATCAACAGAAGTTCCTACTTGTTGTTTGTCAAAGGTGAGGGAAAACGATGTCAGAGGACTCTCGTAATTCTGGCTTTCACCTTCGGATGGGCAGTGATGCCCGCTACCAATGGGAAGTTTGTAACAGGAAATGGTGAGTTTGGTTTTTAAACATGTTGAATTTACAGCTCCCCATCTAACATTCAAAGGGAAGAGGGGATGTTAAGAGGGTCCCTGGGTACACTGATCCAGGACTTATGAGAGATGCCTTGTCTAATTAATTACTTCCTTTTTGATCGGAAAATAAACGTGTACTTTCCAACCTCTGCAAATTCTAATAGAGGCAAACGGTGACAGGTCATTAGATGAGGTTCTGTGTGACAGATTAACTGATGTTAAAGGTCTGAATGCAACAGGAGGGCACTGCCAGTCTAATTGGGCACAGACAGTGTTTCCTGGGTCATGAAAAGGAAGCTGTGTCTAACCATCGTTTCAGCCCCCTCTCCTTCCATTTCTAACTTATCTTCTGGTTTGGGGTGAACACGAAGGAATCTTTTCATAAATGGTGACCTTTTGAAATTTGAAATGATGGTTTCTGGTTAATTTCCATTCCAGCCCTAGGGCTGCTGCTTGAAGGTCATGAGCTTGAAGCTCTGGACTTGTCTCTTAGCCCCGTGCTCTTAACCAGAATTGGAAAAGGGCAGTGCTGTTTTCATCCTCAAAATGCCCATCATTTGGATAAAGGATTGTCATTCATAATTGTGTGACCACACACTGAGGATGAAAACTGTACAAAGTGCCGAGTTTATGTTACTAACAAGACTCAATCTGTTCTGCTCAGGAGAGTCGGGGAATATTTTGTTTGAGGTCATAATAGGACATAATAGGACAGTAATACTGTTGTATCCCCTAGAATTCATTCATTTGCAAGTGAATTCATTCATTTCCAATTCTAATTGACTTCAGGAGGGAGAAAGAGAGAGAGAGAGAGAGAAATTGACTTTAGGGGCTCACATACCTGAACAGTAAAGGTATGGCTTGATGTATCAAATTCACAAATGTGTTATTTCTCTGACTGTTCTTTCCCCTACTTCCTCTCTGTTGACTCCATCTCAGAGCAATAGATGAAGGACTCAGAGACACAGATGTATAACAGCAGCTCTCAGGGCTATATTCTTCTATGCTTGAATTCAACAGAAGTATATGAGTTTCCATCCCAGCAAGTCTAAGTCTCATGGCATTTCGTTGGCTCTGATTAGGTCCATGTCTATTATTGAACCAGCCACTGTAGACAAGGGTCTGCAGGGGCTGATCCGCTAAGCCCCGAGTCACGTGCTCCAGCCTTGCAGTAAGAGGGGCATAGCTGCCCCAGAGATAACTATGATGCTGAACCACAAGCATCATTAATCAATTACCTGTCAGGCTCCGGTCTAAGCGGTATGCATGCTTTTCCTTTGCTACTTGGATCAACCTTTGAGGTAGGTACTGTTTTCATCTCCCCTTTTAATGACGTGGAAAGCCACTTGCCCAGGGACCCACAGCTGGTAAATGACAAAACCAAGTTAGAGAAAGGTGGAGGAATCGTCTCCAAATCCCACAAGGTGGCAGATGATGGAGCCACAATGCAATGAACTCAGGCAGCCTCTCACCACAGCCTGGGCTCTTATCGCCTGTGCTGCGATACCACCCTAAATGACAATAGGGTTACCGGGTGTCCACTGTCGCTGGACACTTCACAGTTACAAAGGGCTTTCATATAAGACTTCATCCCTCACAGCTTCATGAATGAGTCAGGACCTGGGTGCATTATCCTCACTTTCTGATGAAGAAGTTGAGGTTCTAGGTTAATTGAGTGATTTGCTCCAGGTCAAACATCAAGTGAAAGGTGGAACGGGGACTAGAATCCCCCGCCCCTCCTTTCTGACTTTGCAATCATGTAGCTTAAGAGTTTAGTAAATGTATATGAAGCCACATGGGCCTAGAGACTCGTACTGGGCTCACTGCAGGCTAGTCCTGGACACTTTACCCCTTAGCTACCATGTTAACCTCCTTCTGTCTTTGAGAATCCCAAAACTTTGGACGCAAAACTGCTCTAGATACTAAAACTGCAAATTGAGCTGTTTATGAAATAGGTCACCCACACTGAATTGAATTACGACTTTTTCCCTTTGATTAAATTCACACACACGCATAATAGATTTGTATCTGTTTCTGGATTTTCTACTCTTTCCTTTCAATCTATACTTCCATCTCTGAGGCTTTATTATACTGTTGTTTGAATTAACACCATAGGTTTTTAAGATTCTCAATATCAGAAGGGCAAATGCTTCTTTATAATGCTTCTGTACCTACCTGTTCTTAGTTCTTTTGATTTTCCCAATGACTTTTCTGATCGTTCTATCAAGTTGCCAGAGAAACGGGATATTAATAAAAATGTAATGAATGGAATTATTTGGGCACAATCAACATATTCCGAACATGGAATCCTCCTCATTTAAAAACATCATAAGTCTTCCATGTATTAACATTTCCTTTTATGTCTTTTAGAAAAGTTGTGCTATTTTCCTCATTCAAGCCTGTGCATTGATTGGGTACATTGTTTTTAGGTAGCTTTTATATTCTTGGTTTCTAACGTTAATGGGTAATGTTTTCCAGGACATTTTCTAAACGGTTAGTGTTACTGGTATGTGAGAAAGCGATTGATCTGTATTCATCTATTTGTAAGCAGCTTGGACTTACTTCTTGCTGCCAATTGCATTGGAATTAATTTCATTTGGTTTTCCAGACTGATTTCCAGCCATCATATCATCTGCAAATAATAGAATTTTTTTTTCCTGCTCTCTTTTCTTTGAGGCTTAGAGATTAGTGGTCAACAATGATGGTGTTTAGAGACCACTTGGCCTTGCTTTTCACTATAATGGTGATGACTGTGGACAGTGTTTCTCAAAATGTGCTTACAGATCGAGGTATAAATCCCAGGGTTTATGCAGACCTAGTAGCCTGCAATTTAGCGAACTCCTAGAGTGATTCCTGATCCTCTAAGGTGAAGAGCTGTTTCAGGGTTTCACCAAGAAGTATGATATTTGCTATTGGTTTAGATTTCTAACAATGTCTAACTCACTAAGAATTTTAATTGCGTATGGAGGCTTACATTTTTGGATGTCTCCTGAAATCATAAGACTTTTCTCCATTGGTTTGTTAATAAGATAAGATGTTTAAATGCCTTTCACAGTAGCAAATTATCTTCATTTTTTGTAATACATCTTTTTGGAGTATATTTTATTGTTGATAATACAATGCTGAAATGGATCTGCTAATATATAATTTAGGCGTTTTCTCTATATTTGTCAATAAAATGTGTCTGTAGTTTGCCTTTTATATGTTACTTGTGTTAAGTTTTGATGTCAGAGTTGCGGTACCCTGGTAAAATGATTTTCTGTGCTCTGGAATAGATTCAACAGCATGGAAATTTTTATGTAAAACCCTCTGGGCCTGGGGCCTTTTTGAAAGTAGCTCATTGACAACTTCTTTCATGTCTTACTTGTCTATATTGGGCCTTTTTCTGGAGTCATTTTTGTTTCCTAGAAAATCATTCACTTCATAGAAATGTATAAATGTTTTGGTATAGAGTTGAACACTGTGATTGCTTGTAGATTATATTCTTGCAAGTCTATCTTTTTTTCCTTTGCTATTTTCTCATTTTGTCTACAATTGCATTTATAGTTGGTGTTGTTTCTTCCAAGATTGTGCCACTGCGTTGACTTTCCGTCTTCAATTTTTAGCCTTTGAGTTTTCGTCTCTTTCTGTTTTTTTTTTTTTTTTTTTTAATGTATCTTTTAAGAAGCTGGGAAAAACTGTTTGAAGGCAGCTAGCCAAATGCATTTTGAGCAACATGTTTTTGCTCTTGGGACTTTTTAACCCAAATTTAAAGTTTCATCTTGTTCAGATTGGCAGGTCTTAACGTGAAGAAGCCCTTTTGGGGATCCCAACGCTCATCCAGCAAAGGCACTAGAGTTCCCAGCCAAGTGTCATCTGCCAGTGTGATTGACCAGCTTGCCACTCCGATTCTCACAGAGTCATTGATAAAATCATTGAAAAGGACAAGCTCAAGAACATAGCTCCGTGGTAAAGAATTAGCCATGCAGGGAGGGTATAGCTCAGCAGCAGAGTGCATGCTTAGCATGCAAGAGGTCCTGGGTTCAATCCCCAGTACCTCCACTTAAATAAATAAATAAATACATAAATAAATACTTAATTACCCCCCCCAAAATTTAAAATTAAAAAGAATTAGCCAAGTAGGATCACCATCAGAAGACTCATCTGAGTGTAAACTCACTTCAGGGTCACTGAAAAGCTAGTGTCCCTAATGCTGGCTGAGTAAACGTTATTCACTCATATATTTCACACTCATTAAGTATTTTCTCTGGGTAAGGAAGTCACCTTGCTTGTCTCAGACACACAAAGCTGAAAAGATGTGACTTCCTTTCCTTAGGCACTTGGGCTATGAAGAAAATCCTTTCTTAGTTATGTGGACTCACAAGGCTACCTCATACCATTAGTTTTTTTTTTCTTACATCTGCAAATACAGATTAAGTTCCCTCTTCAAAAATTACAAAAGTAACATGTTTACTGTAACCAATGAAACCATCCAAAGATAGAAAAAGAAGTAATAATATACTCTGCTCAGTTCCCACCCTGTCCCCACCCCTCCCCACTCCAAAGTAACCGATGTTAACAGCCAGATGTGTTTCCTCCACATCTGCTCCACCCTCAAAACACATATGCACAAGGGAGGAGGCACTGTGTGACTTTTTAAGTTGAACCACACTGCAGATATTAGCCTACCCCTTGCTTTTCTCTCTCAATACATCATGGATGTCCAGACTCATAGATATAGAGAACAAACCAGTGGTTACCGGGAGGTGGGGGAGGGGCACTTGTGGGTAGGGGGCTGGGAGGTACAAGCCATTGGGTGTAAGATTTGCTCAAGGATATATTGTACAACAAGGGGAACAGAGCCAATATTTTGTAATAACTGTGAATGGACAGTAAATTTAAAATTGTATAAAAAATTTAAAAAATAAAAAATACGTATCATTTTAGGTCAATAGGCACAGATCTAACTCAATCTTTTTAATAGCTACACAGAATGGAGTCACTTCAGTGTATTCAACCATTTCCCCATTAATGGGCAAACTTGTTTCCAATTTTGTTTTGTTGTGTTGTGTTTTTGGTCATTCTTACACGTGTATCTTTATGGACTGGTGCTTTTACTTTTAGAAGCTAGATTTCCAAAAGTGAGATTGCTGAATCAAAAGAGATAATGGCTCATAATTTTCATAGATATTGACAGATTATTATCATGAAAGATTTTAGCAAGGGAAGGGTTATCAGACAAATGTCTTAATTATTAAAATAAAAGATCCCCTCCCCCCCCCAAGACACACAAATTCAAAGACTTTTGCTTTCAGAGGAGACTCTCTAGACTGGGTTGGAAGCACAAATAGGAGCCCTGAGTTTCAGGTGTTCTTAGCACCAGCTGACGCCACCTCCATGCTGGCCCCCAGGGGGTACTGCTCCAAGAACAGAAAAAAACAACAGCAAAGCCGTTTACTGAGCGCTGCCCAGGTAATCAGCCAGGGCCTTACATGCACGTCTTTCATTTTACTCTCGCTGCCATGGAAGAGATAGCTACTGCTCATTACCATCCTCACTTCACAGAAATGAAAACTGAGGCTTAGAAAGTTTAAGACTCTCACTCAAGGTCACGCATCTAGTAGGTGGTTGAGCTGAGATCTGACTCCAGTTCAATGTGGCTCTGAGACCTGTGCTCTCCACCAGCATGTGGAATTTCTTCCAAGGATGCCTTTGCCAAGCCCCAAAGTGACGTGAATCTGACGTTCACCTTGAACAAGCCTGCTGGGAAGGAGGAAGGCAGAAGTGAGGCTGACCTCGAGGTAGGGCTTTCCTATTCAGAGGGAGCTGAGTGAGCAGGTGGGCTCCCAGGATGGGAGGTGGACATGTTTGTTTGCCTGTGCATACAATCCAAAGCCAGCTCTCTCCTCCTCTCCCTCGTCTCTCCTCTTTCCTCCTCCCCTCCCACTCTCTTCCGTTTTCTTTTCCAAAACGGAGAACTTAGAGAAACTGGGACGCCTTTAACCTCTCTCCATTGTCTCACAGTAGCCAACAGGTCATCGTGGTTAAAGGTGTCAACTCTGGAGTCAGAATGATCTGGGTTGGAAACCAACTTGCTATCCTCAAGCAAATTTCATGAGATTCTCTAAGCCTCCTGTCTCCCTGGCAGCATAACCATCCCACTCAGTGTCTTGTCTTACCTATTAGAGCGTCATCTCCTTGGGGACCAGTCAATGTCCATGCCTCTCGGCTTATGGGTCCTGAGGGAAACTGCATAACACTGGGCAAATATTGATTCTCAATAATTAAATTCCATGATGTTTTAAAGTGAGGCTGTGGACTAGTAAGGGGAGAAGGAAAATGAATCTACCTTTAAGGGCTTCTGTGTTGTCCTGAAATTTAATGAATACTAACTCAACTCTGTGAAGTAGGCATAATTACTCCCATTGGATAGAGGAGAAAAATGAAACTTGATAGGGTCAGGATAATCCCACTGGGATTGCAGAGCTAAAAAAGTGGTGGTGGTGGTGATGGTAACTACTATGTATTGAGCATCTACTCTGAGTAGGAAATACGTGAAGGGCTTTTCACTCTCATTTAATCCTACAACAACCCGACAGGTAAATCCTCTCATTATCCCCTTTTACAGATGAGAAAACTGAGGCCCCAAAAGAGTGAGTGACTTTTCGAGGGCACTCGATTAGTACGTGTGGGAACTGGGATTCGCATCCAGGTCTTTCAGATTCCTTAGAAGCGTGATTTGCCCTTGCTCTGGTGGTGAAGGCTTTGGTGGCAGTTGTTCCAATTTAAACCTTCAGCTTCTCGGACCATTTCCAAATGGAGTCTCATGCAGCTGTAGAGGAGGCCAGGACTTTGGAAGAAGAAATCAGCTCCCGTCTGCCCACCTCCATCCCTTCATCTTCTGGGCTCCGTGGGCATCGCTTTCATGGCAAGATTTCGCATCCTGTCTCGTGGCCACACGTACCGTCTGTGCTTGGCACAGCCTGCTCTCTCCCTGGAACATCTGTGGCTCACTACTACTGTGAGTGATTCTATTTTCCACACATCTCCAGCTCGTTAGAAAGCAAGGCTCCTATTTGTTGGTGGATGTTTGCAATCTGAAGCTGAAACACTGCAAAATGATGATTGAGTTGATTCACACTGGGGGAGAGCCTGTGACACATAAACACGCACACACGCACACGTACATGCACGAGACACTTAATCAGCGAGGACTGAGCTGGCCCCTGATCCAGAGGGTGCAGTAACTTTGTCTGCGGAGGGCCATCTGGCTCCTGGTGACGGTTGCTGAGCTGGGAGCTTTTCATGCAGCGATGGTGGTCTTCCCTGGTCAGGGCTGCAGTCCAAATGTCCTCTGGGCCACCCAACTGGCTGAAGTGTCAGTGCCTTAGGGAAACACTGCCTCACCAAAGGTAGTGAGGAAGCGGAAATAAACAGCGGCCACCCCAGCAGACCCGGGGCTGTGCAGAGAGGAAAGAGGTTCCCCTCTGTACGCATCTTAGAACTTCCTCAACGTTCCTCCCAGATTCTCCACTTCTGGTCTTTGGCCAAATGCAATCTTTAAAAATATACATTTGGCAAGAATCTGCAAAAAAAAAAAAAAAAAAATCCCCTCAGATTGTTATGTGATGGTGGGGAAAAGACACATTTTTTTTTTTTTAAACTCTAAAAAAAGCACCTTAGCATTTGTAGGCTTTTATAATTCTGAAACAGCTGAAATGCTAAAACTTTCAAGTTGGCAGGATTGAAACTGAAATCTGCAAAGCCGGTTCAATTTGACAAGAGTGGGAGCCTTGCATTTCAGAGGGATTTGATGAAGCCTGTGGGCCTGAGCCGTCAACACCACGGGTGGCCACCCACTCGCAGGGAGCCCTTCATGCCTGGGTGCTTGTCTCCCTTCCGGCTTCCCACAGAGCTCATTTTCAGGGGCTCTCTGGGCTCAGTTCCCTCGGAGCAGCTAGGAGCACAAAATAGTGGATGAGGATTCGGGCTGTGAAGCCAGATCACCTGGGCCTGCCGCCCTGATTCCACTACCCATAAACTCTGGGGCCTTATTCAAGTGACTTAATTCTTCTGTGCCTCAGTTTCCTCATCTGTAAAATGGGGACAAAAACCACCCCATGGGATTGCTGCGGGGGCTCAGTGAGTCATGTCTTAAAAGCTCCTTAGAACAGGATGAAGTACATGCAAAACATTTAATAATGCTAACTATTATTTATTAGCAGAGAAAACTCAACCACAAAGAAAGATTTGGGATCATGGCTAGGAATGGTGGGAGGCCCAGTGCTGGTGGATTACAGAGGCTTAGAATGTAGGAAGTCAGGGGTGAGGTTAGGACAAAAATCATCATAAACATAATCAGGACCTACTGTGTGTTGGAACTTCACAGGGGTTCAAAATTAATACTTAATATATTTGTTGATTTATACCCATCTTCTTCCAGAAAAAATTTAAGGTGTTTTCTAGGCACATAAAATAAGAAAAGATAGGTCCAATTTTTTAAATTGGACTAAATAAAAATGGAGACAACTAAGTCAAGAATAAGGGTAAAATGCATCTGATAATGAAATACATTCTTGCCAAGGGTAGTTCATAAAGGCTGCCTATAAACCAGGCTTCCCTGAAGACCCTGGACTAGGGGATGCCTGGTCAATTGCCCGCCACAGCGCTCAGGATGCAGGCAAACCTGGCGGCTGAACAGACCTGCTGCCAGACCCACCCAGGTCCCAGACAGGCACCATGGCTGGTCTCTGGGCAAATTAATCCCTCGGAGTTTGAGTTCCGTTATCTGTAAAGGGATAATTGTAGTCATGAGGTTATTTTGAAGGTAAAACGACATAATAGATGTCCTCAACATGGGCGAATGGGAAAGTCCCCAAAGCCACAGTGCGCAGCGCTGAGGAGCATGATGGGAGTGGTTCAGGTCACTTACTGGCGGTGTGACCTCGGGCACATCACTTTCCTGGGACTCAGCTCCTACGTCTGTAAACGAGCAGAACACCAGGGCCTCCCTTATATAGGATTATTACGGAAATTACGCGAGATGATAATTGACAAGGTATTTGGCCTCGTTTTGGCATGTAGTTGGCGCTGCGTGGCTGTGTTGTTTGTTGCTGATGTTGACAGCACTGTGATTCATCTCCGCTGGTCTGGCTTGATCCAGCAGGACGCTCAGAAAGCCCTGGAGGTGGGTGGTCTGCGTGTCCGGCCGCCCTTGCTGGATAATCTCCTACGTGTGATGCCACGTTTACAGACTGCACTTCCAGTCAAACGTTCAATGATTTTATCTTATCAACTAAGGACAAACCATACTGGGTTAAATAATCAAGTGAGAGACAGAGGTATCATTTAGAAGAAGACAAGAGGCCCTTTGAGGCCCTGGGCCTGGATAAAAGGCCATTTCAGTATCTGCCTTAGAACTATTGTGTTGGTGAAAGCTGGGTGCACCGGTCTGAGATATTATGGCTTAATGATTAAGAGTTCAGCATAGGAGTCAGACTGTTCTAGGTTCAAGGCCTGCTTCTGCGACTAAGAGGCTGTGTGACCTGGGACAGATTACTTAACCCCTCTGTGCCTCAGTTGCCTCATCTGTTAAGCAAAAAGGGAGAGACAATAATAGCACCAACCTCATAGGACTGTGATAGCAAATTAGTACTCATAAGATGAGTTGTACAGGGGCACACAGTCAAATCAGCCTAAGTGTCAGTGGTTATTATTACAGAGTGAACGGAAGGTGAGACCCTGAAGACGGAATGGGGGTGGAAGAAAGGGTTAAGGAGGTTGTACTGCTGAAGGGAGAGAGGATGGAGTCTCAGCATGAACCAGTGGAGAGAGACAGACTCTGGCAAAGGAGGGGTGGTTACAGATGAGGTAAGGACATGGGGGCGACAGACAAGACCTGCTCCTGGGCACAGGTGGAGCGGATAATCGGGTGCGCGGAGGTGGAAGGCATTCAGGAGGAGCAAGGTGGCAGCTAAGTTTAGCGCTGGAAGGGAGGGCTTTGAATATGCATGAACTGTCCTACCGCTGTGCCAAACGGCTTGGTTTCTCAATCGTGCCTCACGGGGAGTCATGAATGGGGAAACAGAGTCAGCAGGAATCTCCTTGGGGTGGGCTGTCTGTGCTGGTTTCTCCTGGGTTGAGGGCCCTGGCTTTCCTGCCCCTCTTAGAGGATGGACCGAAGAGGGGCTCGCCTTCCCTTTGTCCAGTGAAGCTAGCCGTTTAGGGACAGTGGATTGGCAGGGAGCTGGGCATTGATTCCTTTCTGACATAATGAGAGCTGGTCTTGAGTCATAGCTTGCACACAGCCAGAAATGGGGAAGGGTCCTGGCTCATTTCCTGGCATCGTCCCTGGAGCTCACACCCCCCCCCCAAGTCCCGCCCTCTCCTCCTTATCTCCCATCCCCTCCCCAGCCTCTCTCCTCTCCCCTTCTTCCTCCCTACCCCTCTTCTCCCGTTCCCTCTTTATCTCTCTCCCACAAATCTATATTCAGTTTCTGTCTTCCAAAAAGAAAAAGTGAGTAGGAGGACAAATTGTTTAAAAGCAATGCATCTATTTTAACAAAATGCTTTTTCCTTTGAGTCAGTCCTAAGAAATCTGGGTACAATTTAAGCCAGAATGAACCAAACAATAATCCTGAAAAATGAACTGGATTAGGGGAAAGAGCCTAAACTCCCCAGACAGGATGGGGAACAGGCATGGACAGGGAGGATGTCACTCCGGTGTGTTGGAAAGGAAACCAGACCCAGGTGTGTGATTAGAAGACCTGAAAGTCAGGGAGACAATAAAACATCTACTCAGTCATTTGGATGTCAAGTCCACCCTGTGTCAAACATCCAGCTCTTGGAAACATTTGGATGATTGCTTGGGTAGACCTGGCTTTTCAGATCTTGGCCACTCTAGACGTGGGCCCCCATCCAAGTCAAGAAGTCTTTGTCCCCTGGATTTAAAGATCCTGGTGCTGTCAAGAAAATATTGACTTCTTCTCTATTGGCAAACCAGAATCTTAGCTCTAGTCTCAGCTCCGCCCCTAATTTTGCTCTGTGTATTGGAATAAACCATGCCCTTGGCAGCCCTGTTTCCTTCTTTATACAATGAGAGATTCAGACTAGATGACTTCAAGGGTCCTCCGACTCTAACCTTCAGTCTCTGGTTCTCTTTAACCTTGTCACTCCATTTGACAGCCACTTACGTGTAGACTTTGGAGTCGCGCTGCCAGCGTCCCAATCTTGCCTCCATCCCTGGCAGCTGTGAGTCTTTGCACAAGTAACTTTGAACTCTGAGTCCTCAGTTTCTTCATCCGTGAAATGGATAACGATGGGGTTGTTCACTTTGTGTTCCCCACTGCACTCAAGAGAGCATATCAGAGAGCCGCTGAGTGAGAAGAGAACCTGCCCTGATTTACAAAAGTAAAGGGTACATCACTCGCACATTTCAGAACGTACACCGTTCCCGGTAATGAGCGTCTTGTGATACCCTCTGCAATTGACAGGGAGAGACTCTGCAGCTGAGATTTGGTTTCTTCTCTGATTTGATTCCATTTCATTTTCCGCTTGAGAAAGCTGAGGACCAGAGGGGCAAATGTCTCTGCCCAGCGTCAGCCAACAGATGTTTTTGAGTGCCTGCTGGAAGTGTCAAGGGAGATCTAGAAAGGGAAATTTCTCTCTCACTCCTAGGCCCTGCATCTGCTTCTAGGAGTCACACTGGAAGCATTATGGGCGGGGGAAAAACAAAACGAAACCCTTGAATCAAGAGCTTTCCAATTCTCCTGCCTCTATTCCCGTCCATCGGATCTACAGCCCCTTCTTCCACTGCAGGAATGTGTTCTCACAGATAACTGCTCTTGCCTGCCTCGTCTCCCTTCTGAGAAAATTTGCTGCTTCTGAAAAGATGTATTCTTTCCACAAGCTTTGTGTTGTGCACCTGATCGTAGGTGCAGGAGCAAGAAGATGAATCTAGGTAGTAAAATTGCTTCCCTGTGCTTATCTGCAAATTCTTAACTTACAGAGGGCATCAGAAGAAGACACCAGAATGTCTCCCCTCCAGGCAGCTGGGCCAGCATCCCCTTGGCTTGGGAATGAGAAATCCCCTGAATTAGCCAGCATGAAGGGACACAACACCATCCCTGCTGGCAGCAGAGCCGCCTGTGCCCAAGCCACAGGGTTCCCAGCCACTGTTCATTAATGCTGCCCGGAGGCCGTGGGAGAAGTCCGCCTGCTCTGATGGGCAGAAGGTCCAGGTTCCAGGGCACTGGAGGAGATAATTGTCTTCATAGCCCGGGGATGCTTGGCAAGGAGGTCAAGTGACTTTATACACTCCCAAAAAGTCTAAGCAGATGATGGTGATGAAACCGTATTGTCCTTAACTCCTGGCAAAACAAACAAATGAAAGATACTTTAGAAGCCTCATGCTATAGTAGAAAGAACAAGGTGGGGTCTGAGACCCAGGATCTTGCCAGTTATGTGCCCTGTGTCGGTTTATCTGGCAAAATTAGAAAAATGATTCTTGCCCTGCGTATTTCATGGGGCTGTTATGAGAACTAAATGAGATGCTAGGTGTTAAAGGATTTTGAGATATATAGTGCACTTCTCCATTCATTCAGATGATGGATACTGAGTGTTCACTGGACGCCAGGCACTGGGGATAGGGTGGCACTAGGTGGTACCTACTCTCACTTTGCCCTCTACCGGCCAGGTGAGCTGGAAGTCCAATTTCTTTCCTCAGGTCTCTCTCTAAGTCTCCAGGTTGCTTCCAAGTGGTCTGTCAAATTTCTCTAGACGTGCAGCTTGAACTGAAGCCAGATGTGCTCCCTGGAGGCTACGGTGTGTCACAGCTGCCACCTGGGATGCCAGCTTTGAAAAGGACCTCCAAGCAGCCAAGCCACCCAGCATGCTCTTGGGACGGGGAAAGCCCCAGTGGATTCTCAAAGTGTTACTTCCAGCCCTGATGGCAGCAATATCTGAGTCTCCAGAGAGGGCGCAATTTTCCACCCAGGCTGCTGTGATCCTTGAAGGTGTGAATAATAAAAACAGCTGATTTTTACTGAGTGATTTAGCAGTTTATGGACTGGGTGTTATTCTGAGCATATTTCACGCAATAACTCATTTAATCCTTAATACAATTCTAAGAGGGAATTATTAGGATGATCCCCATTTTACAGGTGAGGAAACTGAGGCTTGGAGAGGTTAAGTGGCCCTCTGAGGTCACAGCTGTCTATGAGAGAGCCAGGATTTGCACCAGAGCCATCACTCTAAATAACAAGCTCCACTGGAGGAGATGAGGAGAAGTTTGCACAAGGTGCATCACATCGAAATAAGATGTACAGATCTTCAGATTCAAGTTCAAGTCTGCCGTCAGGAGTGCTCCCAGAGTCCACTGATCCCTGACGGTCTTTCCCTTTTGTTGAGTTGGGTCCTGATCCTGTGTCCTTCCGCCCCCAGAGTGACTTCCATCTAGGGGTCCATATTGCCCCTCCGGCACCATCAGCTGGACCAGTTTGCAGTGAATAGGGTTTCACAACTTCATGTCTTGGTCTTCTTCTATAACTTTGTCCTCTGAATGTGCAGCTCTTCCAAAACTACAGATCAACTATTTCTCCTGCAGAAAACCAAATTAAACCTCTTCCTCACCAGACACCCAGCTGTGCATAAAAAATTAATCAATTACTTTTGAGATAAAAGCTGCAAAGGAGAAGCTCAGGGGCCATGGCGAGACTGCTCTTATCTCTGAAGACATTCCTCAACTGTTCTCTGGAAAGGGAGGCTGGGTTTGCTGGGGATGCAGGCTCATCCTGGTGGATGTTTCAAGATCTACAGGCTCCCCTATAACATTTCTCTCTTTCTCTCTCTCTCTGTCCCCTCCTTAAGTAAAGATATTAAAGCATTAACCCTTCTCATTCCTTGATGTATATAACACTACTGTGTTATGGAACCAAGATTCTCAGAATACCATGAAGAGGAAGACAGAGGGGATTCTTGGTGCCTATGTGAGTTGCAAAAGTCCCAAGGAGGTGATGCCTGGGCCAGAAAGGGATTTGTCATTTATTCAGAGTTTCCCTGGTCATTTGGGGTCTGCAAATGGCCTTCAAACAGGGACAGGAGCTGAGCGCACAGCCAGCAGCAGTATCCTCAGTCCTGGATGCACGGACAACTCCCCAGGAAGTGTTTAAAAGTACTGGTGCCTGGCCTCCCTCCTCCAGACCTGATTAAGCCAGAATTCGAGGCACCTGCTTGCTTTGAAGCTGCTCAGGGGATGGAGGTAGGCAGCCCGGAGGCAGGACTGCTGTGCTGTGGGAGCAAGTCCTCCAAAAGCCAAAAGGAAAATCCTCTCAGTGAGAAACGGAATGGAGAGGGGACGTGGGGCAAGCACAGTAGAGGATGCCCGGGCCATCCGTTTACTCAGTACGTGTTTATTGAGAACCTACTATGCGCCAGGTGGTCTGAAGAGTCCCCCAGGCTCGGCTACCTGAGCAAACAGAAACCTCTTTGAGGCTGAGGCTTCTGAGAGCCGTCCAAGAAAGCAGCCCGGAGTGATGGGGTGGGGCTGGGGGGGGGTGTCGAGGGAAGATCTCTGCAAGGGTCTAGAGCCTCTCCGCCCCATGTGGGCCACTTTGTTCTGTTTCCCAGACATGTTCAGCCACAAAACTCCTGCACTGAAAAGATCTCCTTGTGTTTCTCTAGTGGCCCTGAGAAAGGGAAATACCAGCTCCGACCCCATACCTGCCTGACGCCGTGGGATGAATAGGAGTCCACAGCCTGGGGCCTGGAATCCTGTGGGGTTTTTTTTTTACATTTATGACTATACATATAATTTATACATATAGAATTGTATTATGTGCATAGTGGCTTTTCTTTTTTACTATAGAAGCAACGCATTATTCACTATAGAAAACTTAGAAAATAAAAATTAGTTTGAATGTAGCAATAATTATTCTCTTAGCCCAAGTTATAACTTGAGTATATATTTTTACATTTTCTACTCTATATAGTTAGCCCTTATTTTGAACCCAAATGGGATGATGCTGTACATTTTTTGTAACATGCTGTTTCATTTACTAAAGCATCCTGATTGCCTTTTCTACGGCAGCTAACGTTTGACCACATCACCTAATGACTGGATAGTATTTCACTGTATGATGGACCATAACATCTTCAGTTGATCTCCTCTTCTTGGGTTATTTAGTTTGCTTCCAATTAAAAAGAAAAGACACACGCATGTCATTGTGAATAAATTCTTGCAGACATTTGTAATTTCCTTATGACAGAATTTCTAGAACTGAAATGACTGAATCAAAAGATGAGCATATTTTTAAGTAAACTTTTTACTTAGAATAGTTTGACAGGACAGAGGGTTCCTGAATTCCTCACATTCAGCTTCCTCTGTGGTTAAGATCTTACATGAATATGATACATCTGTCCCAACTAATGACCCAATACGAACACATTATTAACTCAACCCTATACTTTATTCTGATTTCCTTGGTTTTAATCTAATGTCCTTTTTCTGTTTCTGGATCCCATCCAGGATGTGGTATTATGTTTAGTCATCACATCGCTTTAGGCTCCTCTAGCTTGTGACAGTTTTTCCTTGTTTTTTGATGACCTTGATCATTCTGCAAAGTACGGACCAGGTATTCTGTAGAATGTCCCTCCACTTGGCTTTGTCTGCTGTTTTTCTCATGAGGTCATGGGGTTTTGAGAGGAAGACCACGAAAAGGGCCACTCTCATCCCATGCCACCGAGGGTACGTGCTATGAGCAAGACTTATCACTTATCACTTACATATGAAACGGAGGTCCTGGGGATTGAACTCAGGACCTCGTGCATGCTGAGCAGGAGCTCTACCACTGAGCTATACCCTCCCCCTGTGCCTTATCACTCTCGATGTTGACTTGCCCACCGGCTGAGGTCATGTCTATCTGATTTCTTCCCTCCGCCCCCACCCCCTGCTTTCCGTACTGTGCTATTTGGAAAGAAATTCCCCTACACAGCCCACACCTAATGAGTGGGGAGCGATACTCCCCTTCCTTGAGGGGGCAGCATCCACAAACATTATTTAGAATCCTTCTGTGTAGGAGAAGTGTCCATTCTCCACCCCTGCTCATTCATTTATATCGGTATGGACTCACAGATATTTATTTTAGACTTTGGATTATAATCCATTACTCCATTATTTATTTTGTTGCTTCAGTCGTTCCAGCTTTGGCCTTTGAGAGCTCTTTCCCTTTGGCACGTCCCCATCGGTGTGTCTGAGAGGGTCCTTATTTTCTGGCCTGCAGGATGCTCCAGGTGCATCGTGCAGATTTCCTGCCCTAGAAGAGGTTCCTTTTTTTTCCCAAGAATTTCTGGTTCCTTTTACTGGAGAGTGAGATTAGAAACCAAGGCTGGGGGACAGTGATGCTCATTGCTGTTTATTCTAGGCCCTCCTGGCTGACAGAGCTTGGAAGCGTATGTGTGTGTATTAAGCCATATGTAGAGACATAGCTGTAATTGTTTCCGTGTTTATCTGTTTATCTCTGTATTAAGCTAAACATGAGTTCACACTCACGTCTCCAATTCGAATCCAGTATGACATGGTTTACTCTAAACTTTTCCCTCCTTGAAGTTAGCTGTATATATATATATATATATATATAACTGCAATATAGTTGACATACAATATTATGTTGGTTTCAGGTGTGCTACACAGTGATTTGACGTTTGCGTACATTATGAAATAATCACCAGAATAAGTCTAGTAACCATCTGTCTCCATACAAAGTTACTGTAATATTATTCACCATATCCCTTATGCTGTACATTACATCCCTGTGGCTTATTTTAAAACTGTAGGCTTGTCTCCTTTTCATCCATTTTGCTCACATCCACACCGCCTCCTGTCTGGCAAATACCTGTTTGTTCTCTGTATCTCTGAGTCTGTTTTTGTTTTGTTTTACTTATTTCCTCGTCTTGGTTTGTTCTTAGACTCTACATATAAGTGAGATCATATGGTATTTTTCTCTCTCTGTCTGACTTATTTCACGTCTAGATCCATCTATGTTGTACAAGTGGCAAGATTTCATCTTTTTCTTTCTGTCTGAATGATATTCCATGGTGTATATACCTCGATCTTCTTTATCCATTTATCTCTTGATGCACACAGAAGTTGCTTCCATAGCTGAGCTATAATAAACAATGTTGCAGTGGACATTGGGGTGCGTATATTTTTTTTCAAATTAGTATTTTTGTTTTGAATATAGCTATATTTTAAAGATTTTTGACTTATATCACCAGACTGCCTTCCATGATCTTCTTTTTCGGAGGGGTAGGGGGAAGGTACGAGTTGGAGAACTATGCCCTGAACCTACTTGCTGCCAGTCAGATTTTAACAAAGGTGATCGCACACATGCACAGCATAGAGTGATGCATCCCGAGGTAACATTTCCCACGCCCTGTAAAAGGATTTACAGTCCTTTTTGCTTGAAGAGATCAAAATCTGAAAGTACCTGTGTGCACAACTCACCCACTTTGAGAACCAGAGGCCACTAACATCAGAGATGCACTGCAGGTGGAAAGCTGCGGTTATTTCTACTCCGGTTTCTCCCTTTGCAGAGTGCTTTTCTGAGCTATGACTAAGATCTTTTGACCTGAGTGGCTTCCAAACTGCTTTTAAGTCCAGATAAAGACTTAATCTTTTGTTCCCAACTCGTGGACCTGGGACGTCATGGGGCAAACGATGGAGACCTGAGTCAGTAGACAAGGGTATTAAACTCAGGTGCCTACAGAGCCAGGTGGGCTACAAACAGGGAAGGGGGTGTGGCCGTGGCAAACTGGAAATCTCACGGCCTGTTACAGAACTGTGGATCCACTGTTGCCTGGTCTTCTGAATTTTTTTTTTGGAAGGAGCCAGAAATCTAGATTTTTGTGGGAACCCCTGCAGGTTTTAAATATTGGCTATGATTGGCAATCTTTCCAAAACTCTGTGAGAGCCAACGAAAATACGTCCTCTGGCAGGACTCAGAACCCCTGTTTGGGACCTTGGTATTTGTACCGTCTTGTTGACAGAAAAAAACACAACGACTCAATTATGCGGGGATCCACAACCTCTTTTTATATTATAAAAGGGTCCCACGTACTACAAAGTTTGAGTAACACTGGATGACTTTGTCTTGCAAAAAATTCACCTTTAGTTCTTTCCTGGGTCAATGAGTTTCCAGACAAGTCAGAATCCAGATTCCCTGGAGGGTGAGGGATTAAGACTGGAATGTGGCAAACCATCAGCTGGAGGACAAGTCGAGTCAACTTCTCGCTCCGTGCGGCGTTCGGAGCACTGCGGTGTCTCACCCACCGCCCAACACAGTCACGGCCAGTGTGCGGGCAGCCAGGGACATCTGCCCACGCTCCGCGACGTTGTATCCCCCATCCCCTGCAGTCTTCCTTGCTTCTTTTCTGATTCCTGACTCCTCTGGGGCGGTGAGGATCGGTTTGAAGGCATCGCACAAGGCAGGGATTGGGGCTGGGGGAACGATTACCCACCTAGTAAGATTAAGCCTCTGAATGAAAACCACACCTCTTCCGTTCATCTTGGTGTGCAGATATGTTCTTTCACCCAAAAGAATACTATTAGTTGGCAACAAAAAAAGCCGCGCTATTGGCGATTGTTTTCTTATAGTTTAAAATAGCTGTTTATTCTGCTGATCCTCTGTACTTCGCTAGATCTGCACCACCTTTCTGCTTCCTGAGATCCCTGTGGTTGGGGCATAGATTCGGGCTTGAAAGTCATCACTTGGGTGAGTTATTCCTCCTGGGCTAGTGCCCAGTGTTTAGTGAGATGACATAGATAGGGCTTCTAGATTAAAGCCCAGGACACTGTAAATTTCTAATCTCGCCCCTGCTCTCCTAATCCCCGGCTTCCCTAGGGCTTCCGGCAACATGGAGAGCGAGAGAAGTCACTCAGCTTTCTCCTGTTTGTCCTCATCTCTTATCTTCCGGATACGCTTTTCTCCTCCAATCCATTTTCCTCATTGTCACCTGAGTCATCTTTTGAAAGCACCCAAAAGGTCGAGCTATCCTTCTGCTTAATATTCTCCAGTGGCTTTTCGTGGTGCTTTAAAAACAAGCCTATTGGTGGGGTGGGGGTGTCTAGCTCAGTGGTACAGTGCGTGCTTAGCATGAGTGAGGTCCTGGGTTCAATCCCAGAATCTCCATTTATTTTTTAATTAAAATTTTTAAAAATTAAAAAATAGAAGGAAGCTTCCTTATCACAGCCCCAAACCTTGCTACTCAAAGTCTGGTCCTTGGACCAGGGGCATCAGAATCATCTGGGAGTTTGTTAGAAATGCAGCTGTTGAACCAACCTATGGAACCAGAATCTGCATTTTCACAAGATGCTCCGGGGACTGGGCTGCACATCAGAGTGGAAGACACGCTGGGCTTCCTGGCACCACGCTAGAGGTTCTCATCCCTGGCTGGACCTTGAGTCACCTGGGGAATTTTTAAACACACCCCTACCTGGCCCCATCCCACTATGGTGTGTTCCAGGCACTGGTATTTTTGAAAAGCTCCCCAGGTGGTTGTAAGGTACAACTGGGGATGAAAAACTGCTTTGCGCGTTCCGACCCTTGCTTGCCTTTCCAGTTTCATTCCTGACACTCACCCCGCCCCACCTGGACTCCAGCCACATCCATCTTTTTTTTTTCATACTCTAACCAATTATTCAGTCCCTAGCCCATATGTTTCTGCTGCCTAGAAAGCTCTTCTCATGGTTGTCTTCTCCTTATTATTTAAGATTCTATTTAAATATCAACTTCTCAGGTCCCCTTTCCTGGCTAGTCCCACTGCCCACCAGATCCGTGTCCCATTGCCTTGTTTGATTGCCTTTATAGCATGTATTGCTGTCTGCAGGGAATGTGTTTCTGGATTTATTTGCCTGTGAAATGGCTGCTTTGAACTTCATTAGAATTTCAGTTTCAGAAAGCCGAAGACCTTGCAGGTTTTATTTACCATCAGGGCTGGATTCAGGGCAAACTGAACACATCCTCTGGGCAAGAACACGGTGGAGGGAGGAGTGAGAGAGAGAGAAAAGCGTTTTTAAAAGTGAGGTTTGATATTTCTAAAACTGACTGGTCAGTCATCATGGGGGAAAAAAAAATTAGAATTTGCTTGTACTTCTTTATATGTATCTTAAGACAGTTGTTTTTAATTGCACACGGGAAAAAGTATCAATCATCTTTTTCAGTACTTACAGCTTTTGCATTTTTAAACTTAAAAAAACATCCAAGTGTAACACTGCACACAGAGAAACGCATCCTAAGTGCAAATTTCGTAAACTGAATGCACCTGATCAGCATCTAAAAGCCACTCTCATGGTCCTTCTGGTCACTCTAGCTCTGCCTTCTAACAGCGTAAACTGAGTTTTTGGAAAGTTTTAAACCAACACGGTCACCTCTGTGGCCCTGTGTCTAAAGCAGTGCCTGGAAAAGATGAGATGATCAATCAGTGTTTGTGGAATAAATGAATTGGTTCATTGATTAATTACTTTCCCCCAATCATCTCCAAGCAAACCTTTGCTGGAAATCCAGAGAACGTGACTCTCAGAGGTTGAACTGTCTGATTTGAACAACCAAAAGAAAAAAAAAAGTGATCGGCTCAGAGCTGACCTCAGTCTTCTTGTGGACACCAGACAATTGATAGCACATTTACCAGGTCCGGCTGGGATGAGCCTCTTGAAGGAACCAGCGAGGTGGGTTTGTTTTGGTACCTGCGCAGGTGTCAATCATCCAGCCGCACCACCGCGCCTCAGCAGT
This sequence comes from Camelus ferus, assembly GCF_009834535.1. Lineage (NCBI taxonomy): Eukaryota > Metazoa > Chordata > Mammalia > Artiodactyla > Camelidae > Camelus > Camelus ferus. The sequence goes on along the minus strand of NC_045713.1, from coordinate 30,407,160 downwards.
AGTGGGAACTACCACACCAGTGGGCTTTTCTTTGAGTCACTGTGGCCACTGCTCTTTGGGGGTTTTTCCTTTTTTTTTTTTTTTGCATTTGACTGGGGCTTATATTTCACCCCACGGAAGCTCAAGGTTCCTATTCTTTCTGGGCTTTTCATTTTTTCCCTTCTGGCTGATGAAGCAGCCATGCTGAGCAAGGTGAAAAGGTTGAATGGCAGTTTCAGAAGCAGAAAGGTACTAAGCCACGGTTTCCTGTGCAGCAGGAGTGAGGGACAAAGGGAGGAGGGCACTGGCACTGACCCTCAGAGATGGGGCCCACCTGGCGGTCCGTGGCCTTTCTCACCACTGCGCTATTAACACTTCCTTCCAGCCATCGGCACCTCCCCGACCCCACGCCTTTGCCTATATAACCAGGTACCGCGGTCTCTTCAAAATTCAGCTCTCCCAACTGTGAGATGCTTTCCTGGACACAGTCCTCCCCACTCCCAACTCCCCCCTCAAACACACACACACACACACACACACACACACACACACACACACACACACACACAAATTCTATAATTTGCATTAGGTGTGACATTCTGTACTTTTTCAGACATTAAAACAACCTCTTACAACACTGCCAAGCCCTGTGCTGGAACTTCATCTGCAGCCCCTCGTTCAGCCCTCACCCCCGCCCTATGAAGCATCCTCTGGCCTCATCCCCATTTTAAAGATGGGGAAAATGAGGCTCTTGGAGGCTAACTTAGCCAATGTCTCTCAGCTACTAAGTGGCAGAGCCAAGCCTGGCAATCCCGTCTGTTTGACCTGAATGACCAATGCTGGTGCGCCCTCGTCCTCCGGCTGCTGACACAGCCCGTTCAGAGCTGAGCCCCTCTCTGGGAGTTGGCATAAGGCGCTGCCTTGACCAAGGTCATATGCCCTTCCCAGGGGCATACCCCCTCCAGTGGCTGCTCAAGGTGGGGGTACCAAGGCCCTGCCGCCTGGATTTCATTCAGGACATCTCATGCCAGCTCAGGTAAAGAGTCCCCACAGAATTGGCTGAGTCCACATAACAACCGCAGGGCAGTCCCATCCACCCTCTGTCCAGCCCTGCTTCCCTCACTCCCCTACCACGAGGGCATAGTTCTCAAAAGCCCATCCCAAAAAACCTCTGGCGTGCAGATCTCTAGGAGTCTGCATCCTGGGAATACAAACAAAGACAACACCAAGTGGCACACTAAAAGCCGAGCTCTTCTGTAAACCACACCCGTGGTCTCCCCATCCCAGGACCCAGCAGCCAGAGAAGGGGCAGGGCAACCCAAGCCCTCCACTTCTCCGTGCACCTCTAGGAAACCTGGAGGTCTCCATATGTAGCACAAGGATTGTAGCGAACCGTGCGACCGGGAAAGAAATCCTGTGTGGCGTGCAACAGGCAGGGGCTTCATCCCCGAGGACTTCACTGCATCATTGCTTTTCTGACTCGTGGCTCTACTCCTGGCTGTTGTTAGCATCTTGCAAAACAGGGGGTGGGGTGGAGGGGCCATGGTCCCTCCAGCAGCCCCAGGCCTGCCATCAAAGGATCTCCCTTCGTCTGTCCGGTGCTGTGAGACCCGTGTTCTCTGACCTGTATCAGCCCCTAGCCCCCTAAATCCATGCTGAACTCTCCTGTGGGCAATAAGTGGCCCACACTTATTTGCATCTGAAACTCCTGGGCATAGGACAGGGCTGTGGACTTTGTGGACTTGGTGGACACTCCAAAACATTGCTTGGATGAACAGATGAGCCAAGGACCCAGGAAGGCCGATAAACGTGGAATGACCACATGTGGTCGGGGGTGGAGGGTGGGTCACCCTCAGCGCACACCTCATTCCATTGGCGATGGCAGTCCCCTCCCCTCGGGAGCCACACAGTTGCTCATGCCTGCGTGTGGCTATTCCTGAAGCCATCTGTTCTGCAGCAGCCAGGGCAGAGGCAGCCTGCCCGCTTCCCTCCTCTGCACTTGAAAATCTGCACGGCCTGAATGACTTCATTGGCTGTGCCCTTGCATCTTCCGTTCCCTCCATTGTCCCTACCAGCTGTCCTTGTAGCTGGCTTGTGTCTCACCCGCATCTGTGGTGCCTGTTCCCACATCTTCTTGTCCAGGCCAGAGTTCATTGTAAGCACTTCATTGATGAATATTATCAATGGTAAAAGCCAACAGTTTTTAAGCATTTACTATGTACCACTGGACAAACTATCTCTTCTGAATTATCTCATTTAACCTTTACAACAGCTCTGTGAGTTGTTATTCTGGTTTTGCAGATGAGGCACAGAGATGTCAAGCAACCTGCCTGAGGCCACACAGCTAATCAGGCAGCAGAGCCAGGCTCTGAGTGCCAGTGCTTGGCCCCCGTCTTCCATGTCTCCAATGTGCACAAAGTTAGGACATTTGGACAAAGAAGAAGAGGACTAATGAGTAGGTAGCATCAAAAAAAAAAAGAAGACAGCACACAAATGCTATTTAGTGCCTAATATGTGCTAGGTACCTTCTCATACTTTGTCCTTCTCTCCCAACAGCAGCACTATGAGATAGGAGAGGCTCAGAGAGGTTAAGTAGCTTGCCCAGGGCCATCACAGCAAACATCAGAGTCTGGAGTCAAACCCAGACTGGATTCAAATCCAGCTGCTGTTAGAGCAACTTGCCTCTTTCAAGAATGCTATGGGGGCCATGAAATATTTGCAGCATATTTGAAATATTTGAAATATTTGAAAACCTCCAGATAAGCTTCTAGCTCAGGCTGTGACCTCCTGGTGGGCCCTCCTATTACTCGTTTGTCTGGGTTTTGCACACGCTTCCTAGCACAGTGCCTGTTGAGTGAGCAGATGATTGACAGTTCACGTACTGTCACACAGGGGTGCCTGGTGCCTGGTGCCTGAATGGGACTTGGTAGAAACAGTGGAAGAACATGCTGTGTGAGTAATGATTTCTCCACAAAGCAGTGAGTGTGATTGTCTTAAAGAGTAAACCAGACCATTCCCACCGTGGGATGGAAGGGAGGGCCTCTCTGAAGAGGTAGCATTTGTGCTGAGACCTGAGGAGCAAGAGAAAGCCAGTCATATGAGAAGACATGGGAGATGTATTCCAGGTAGAGGGAATGGCATGTGCTAAGGCCCTGGGGCAGGGAAGAGCTCAGTGTGCTGGTGTGACTACAGCACAGTGACCAAGGGAATAGTGTTGTAGGAGGTGAGGGCTGGGAGGTAGACAGGGACCAGACTGTGGAGGGCATCATGGTACCTGGTGGGGATCTCAGATGTAGTTCTAAACATGGTGAGAAGCTATTAAAGGGCTTTAAAGCAAAGAGGTCACGTGAAGTGGTTTTCTTTGTAAAATATCCCTGTGGAAAAGAAATCAAGACCAGAAGCAGGTAGACCATTAGGCGAGGGGACATCCAGGCGAAAGGGGACGGTGGCTTGGAAGAGGGAGGAAGAAGGTTCCAAACAATAACATGATTTGGAGATTGAGTTGACAAAAACTGTTGACAAACTGGCTGTTTGAGAGTGAGGGAAAATTATCAAGAAGTCAACCATCCTGAGACAGGGAAGACCCAACCATGAAAACAGCTCTCATTTACGCCGTGTTTGTGCTGTTCTAATCACTTGCCGTATATTACCTCATTCAATACTCACAGCAACTGATGAGGTAGGTAATGTTGTTCTCCCCATTTACAGATGGGGAAAACTGAGGTACAGAGAGTTTAAGTGACTTGCCCAAGGTCACACAGCTAGTAGATGTGGGTGCTGGGATTTGAACCTGGGCTGTCTGGCTCCAGAATCCATGCCCTGGAATTTCACAGTGGATTCTTCTCCTCAAAGAAGAAGGTTCACAAAGCAGGGGGCTTCCTGCACTCCCCACATCCTGCTGTGAGCTGTCATTGTGCACAGATCAGCTCAGTGAGGATGTTTGAGCCCAAGTGGAGGCAGATACTCCTCCCGGATACACTCTTGATGATGTTTCTGCGAGGCACAAGACCAGGGACTCCAAAGGGTCCTGCTTCCTAGCCAGCTCTCCAGCATGGACATAAGGGGCCCAATCCTTAGGGCATTTTCAAACTGTGTCCCTTTTCTATGTACAGAAGCAGGAAGCCAGCCAGAGGACACCTGGGTTACCTCTTTCAGCCACAATATGGGGCAAAAGTTAACAGCAAAAACTACACATAGACTCAAGGCACATTTCTTGACCTCTCTGTGTCTCAATTTTCCCATCTGTAAAATGGGGACAATGTTAGTATCCCACAGGATTATAATGAGTTAATATATATATCAAGTGCTACTTATAATTGCTTGGCACATTCTTAGAGCACAGGAGGCAAGAGCATCATCCACAGACCAGGATGTTTTCAGCATGACCACTCGTCATGTCTGTCCCTGGACCTGACCTATTTGGGAGCTGATTTGGAAAAATGTTAAAGTCAAACTTCAACCAGTCTGCTCTAAATATGAAATCAGAGTCAAGAAGATGGAATAGGGAACTAAACATTGGTGGCTGGGCTGGACTGTATTAGGCAGTGAAAAAATATGGTTTACACAATGAACCATGACCTGCTGGCTGGGAGGCTGCAGTTCTAAGGTGGATGGGAGTGTGAACCCAGCTCGCATCTCCTCCCTCCCCATCCAAACAATCTGTATCCCTCCTCGGCTTTGGTGAGTTGCATAACAAAGAGGAGTACAGTGCACAAATCCAGAGCTAGGACACTTGAGTTCAAAGCCCAGATCTGCCGCTTGTTAGCTGTGTTTCCCTGCACAATTCACTTACCCTCTCTGTGCCTCAGTTTTCTCATCTGTAAAAACTTGGGTGATAATAATATGTATTTTATGGTGCTGTAGTGAGGCCTGAATGAAAGTATGTTTAATTACTCAGCACTGAGTAATTAAAAATCACAGTGTGTATAACAATTTGTCTTTTAAAAAATAATAGTAGCTAAAACAGTCACTATTCTAAGAACTTTATATGAACTCATTTATTTCTCATAGCAACCCTCTGAACTAAAACCTATTATTATCTCCAAGTTACAGATGGGGAAAATGAGACTCAGAGAGGTTAGGTAACTTTTCCAAGGTTGCACAGCTTGATGTGTCAGGATCGGGATTTGAAACCAGGAGCTTTTACTCTGGATTCAAGGTTCATAATCCCTCATGAAGAGGGTTTTTTGGTTTTGTTTTGTTTTAGCGCTTTATAGTTTTTAAACCTTATTTTTCGACACCTTTTAGGATTAATTAAAAAAAAAAAAAAGATGAAACTGGATGAAAAGATACATCTAGCATGTCTTCAATGCCCTAAACCAGAGTTCCTCTCCGGATGGGCCTTGGGTTACTGGTGTGCAGGGCAGAAGTGGATCTTTTGGGATCCAGTGCAAAATGAACATGTTTTTCATTGTTCAAAACATAGTAAGAATTTCAAGACAGTAAGAGCAGAGCATTTCACGAAGCGCAGGACTCTTCTAAGCACGTGGCCCTGTGAGACTGTTTGGCTCCCACACCCCTGGGACCCCCCTGATGCAGCGGCCTGGAGCCCCTGGGCCTCCAGGGCAGCCCAGTGGCCACGGCTGAACCTTGTTACCTAAGGGCCGTGAGTGGCCTTGAACTTTTGCCCCAGTGCACCATGATGTGCAAAAGGTAGGAAGCCCTGCCCTCATGAATGACGCTAGAGAACAGACACTTCCTTAGTCTGAGCCGCAGCCCAGTTCTTTCCCCAGGACTTATTAGAAACGATCTGTGGGTGTCAGCTGTAAGGAAGCCATGGGTTCGTGTGGGCTGTTTTTATTCTCTGCCAGGATTCTTAGGGAAGCTCCTGGAACATGGGAGTGGCCTTGCCCACCTGAAGATCCAAAGGAGAGGACTCCAGCTGGGAGCTTCTAAAACAGCCTCCTCTCCCCGCCCTGTTCACACTGATACCTCCCTCACTCGGCATCTCCTGTCTCTCCTCAATGCCTTGCAGAATTATTTTGGGAACTCTTTATTAACTCAACAGGTCTTCACTGAGTGCTTACCTGGGCCAGGCCACATGGTAACTGCCAACTTGCTTTGTATCTTTGGCCAGGATTCACTCATCTCTGTATCTCTCCCAGCCATTCCAAGAGAAAGGTCTTCAAATCCAAGGAAGGGACGTTTGGACTTCTCAAGTGTAATTCTTCAGCTGTCAGAATACACCTGTCACTTCACTTCCTCCTCTGGTCATACCCTTGGCATCACCGGTATCATCTGATTGAGAACATTTATTGAGCATGTACTATGTACCAGACAGTGTACGATGTCTTTCACTAAGGACATTGTACTAGTATGATTCCTGTTTTGCAGAGGAGGAAACTGAGGTTCAGAGTGGCCCAAGGCTACACAGCCCAGGAGCCAGGCTGGAGCAAAATTTTGTCTCCCTGACTTGGAGGATCTCAGGAACCCTTTAGGCTTTATCCATTCTACATCTCTCTCCCCAATGAGACAAAGCTCCCACGGGAAGGTCCTGGCCTGCTTCCCCACATCCCCACAGAGCCAGTGTGGCCTGGGCAGCTGTGTTGCTCGCTGGGGCGACAACTGATTGACCCATCTGTGGCTTCATTCTGCTCTGGCCACCTTCCCAGCCCGCTGAGACACCCGAGACTCCAGCCCATCCCCAGAGGCCCTGGGGCCCCCCGCAGTCTGATCCAGGCTGTGCCTGGTCTGCCCTTGGCTCCCGGGAACGAGAGGCAACCTGGCATCCTGCAAGGTCCTGAGTTGGTGGCTCCACGGGGAGTGGAAACAGACCTGGGTTCAAATTTCAGCTCGGCTGCTCGGCTGGGTCACCAAGCCTTTCTTCACTGCCCTGACCTGTACTGTCCCCACCAGTGAAATATGGGTTAAAAACGCACAAATAATAACATAGTAATAGCATAACAGGGGAAGCGCCTTGTATAATAACCAGGACGCAGACATCGAAACAAGTAGGGCCAGCTTCTGAAACTAGGGAACGAATGAATGAGTGAATGTGAATGATAAGGTCCCACAAATACCCACCAGGTTGCATTTTAACCATCATCATCATTACTGCCCACACAGTCCACGTTCCAGGGACATGTTGAGTGCTTTATTTATCTCGTTAAAAATTTTTTTTTCCCCTTTCTTTGCTGGGGGAGGTTTATTTAATTTTTTAAACGGAGGTATTGGGGATTGAACCCAGGACTTCATGCATGCTAAGCATGTGCTCCACCACTGAGCTATACCCTCCTCCCTCTATATTATCTCATTTAATTGGCCATTCCAACTTTCCAGTGGTGGAAGCTGCAGCTGGGAGATGCTGAGAAACTTGAACAAGGTTGCACGGGCAAGAAGGGGCAGAGACAGGCTACCACTTGGGCTTAGCTATTCCTGAACCTCAGTTCTTAACCACTGAGTTATGCTGCCCGGCTGGTTCTCTCTGGCTGTGAGAGGAGTCTGATGGTAGGAGGCAACGGGGATAGAGTGGAAGGGACAGGTGCGTTCCTCAGCCTGCACCAGGGGCCACGGGCTGAACTTGAAGGAGCCACTGTTCACAGGGATGGGTGAGACCTGGGACCTGGGCGGAGCTCACTGGGGGCCCAGAGCCACAGCTCCAGAGAGAGTGAATCCCCTCGTTTCTGCTCAGCCCATGGCGGGAGGGTAGGCTCTGGCAAGATGAGGTCTGGAGAGAACACAGCCTGGTTTGACATATGGAGGGCTTGCACACCAGCTTTGGAAGCCTGGAGCGACTGCACACCCCCACCATCCCGGGCAGGGGAGTCTGTGTTTGTAGCTGGAAGCAGTGGCTGTAAGAAGGGGAGAGGTTTTCCCTTGAGGAGCATTGTAAGTGGGATGGATGGGCAGCGTCAGCATCGCCTGGGAGCTTATTAGAAGAGCCGAGCCTCGGACCCACCCCAACCTGCTGAATCAGAATTTCTAGGGAACCTGCATTTTAACAAGCCCTCCGGAGGATTCTGCACCCCGGAAGCTGGAGAAGTGCTGCCCTGGAGCGTTCCAGCCTCTGGGCCTTTGTACTTGCTGGTCACCCCGCCGGCGGGATGCTCTTCCGCTTGCTCCTCGCATAGCCGGCTCAGCATCCAGCCTCAGCAGCGATGCCCCTTCCAGAGGCTTCCCTCTCCTCCCTCTGTGACTGGCTGTCAGGGCACCGTGCTGATTTCCTTCAAGGCACAGCCCCTGCGCAGTGAAGAGCTCGTTTCTTCTCTCTTCCCCCTCCCCCGCTGCCACCCCATTCACAAGGGGAGAAATTTTGTTCATCTAAAGTCCCTCTGCCTGCCTGGAGCCGGTCGGGGTGCTTAGCACATCGTAGGCCCTCTGTACATCCTTTTCTGGGCGAATAAATGAACAAACACCAGCTTCCTGCCTGGGACCAGCTTCTAGGCTTGCCGCCCCCAGGTTATTGCAGGATGGCTCCTTCAACGCAATGTCTCAGCAACACAGACTTGAGGGTCTTATAAATCAGGAGGAAATTGCCTGTTACAGGTGGGGCAGAGTGACTTTGGGCAAATTTTAGCTGCTGCAATCACATGAAGGGCCGCTATCAATGCTGTCCTTTGAGGCATCAAAAATCAGAGTCTCCCAACCCAGATGGAAGGGGGGTTACATAGCCCCTTCCGTCTACCAGGGAGCCACTGTACAGCCCACCAGGAGAGGCTCCCATGCGCCCATGCTTTAGGGGGCATCTACCATGGCTGATGCCTGGACTCCAGACATGGCATCAAATCACATCTCACCACATGGCGAGAAAGCTATTCGCTTTTCAATTCACAGTGTCTAGCTGGAATTTAATAACATCATTTTGTTTTCATCGTGTTTTATTTTCGCAGTGGCCTTCTATTGATGGCCAGCGATACCAGTTTTCCATTTACAGTCAGGTTGGGAAGGCTCTTTGAAAATAAATTTAAGTTTTAAAAAAGTGAGTTGATTTAAAGAGAGCTATCAGACAAAATACTAAAAAGTGATAGAAATATATGGAGAAAGGCATAAAGGCTGGGGTACACGTGGTTTGCTGTAGCTGGACCTACAGTCTGGGACTCAGATGCTTTTCAGGAATCAGAATGTTTAGGATTTTAGAAAGGGACTAGGGTACATTTACCAAGGATGCCTTAATGCCTCTGGGGCAGCACCCTGCAATTAGATGCATTAATCGCTCTGCAGGAAAACTCCAAAGGTGATACTGTAGCCAGTAAAATCCATAGAGACCATGCGTACTTGCTCAGGTCAGCTCAGGTCAGGTGTTGCCATCCACAGAATCCACGTGATGACCTCACAGTTTTGTTCCCAAACAAATAACAAGGAACTTTTCGGGTTTTTTCCTGAGCTTTTTTGGAATTTCAGAATTTTGGATAAGGGATTGTAGGCCTTGGAGATAATATTCATATGAATCCTAACTGGGAGTTAATGAGTCTCACTTGTTTTGTCTCATTTAATCTTTGTGGCAACCTGAAGAGTTAAATGTGATGATTATACCCATTTTCCAGATGAAGAAACTGAGGCCTCGAGCGGTTAATTCACTTGTCAAAGTGACACAGCTAGTCCAATGATGGGATCTGGATTGGAAGCCAGTCAGGCTGAAGGAAGAGGGCAGAATGGCCTGGAACTCAGAGGTATCCACCCTCATGGCCACCCCATGCCCTGCTGGTGACCTCTACTCTCCTATTAGTACTGAAACCCTCACATCAGCATCACTCCTTAGCTAGGTGAGAATAAAGAGCCACTGTCTCCAGATGCCCCAGAGAAAACAAGCCCATCCAGCACCTGAGAACAGCTCTACAATCTCACAGCACCTTGAAGGAGCCCTGGTCACCCTTGGGAACCTGCCAGAAACTATCAAGACAAGCTGTGAGCTTTATGGCCACGGTTTCTTTTAGCCTTCTGACCCACTCCTCCCCAACACAATTGATTTCCTTTTCCCCTCTTTGGTTGCCGTTTTTATTGATCACACCATCCCCATGCCAGACAGTGGGTAACTAAACATTTTCTTACACAGTATCTCTGCTTTTAGAAGATTTTTTAATTTGAGAAATATAGGGAAATGGAACCAAAAATGTAAAGCTCACTCTTAATCTACTTTTAAAAATAGAGTAAGGGGTAAAAGTTGTCCCCCCTACCATCCATCCACTCAAATTCTATCCCCTCTCCTCCCCACAGATGTAACCACATTGAAAATAATTGTCTCAATCTTTCCCTATGCTATTGAGATATGTCTATGTCCAGATCTATATCCATTATATTAAATCCATAATTAATTATAACATGTCCCTAAAAGAGAAGCATGGGGGTTCTCTGAGAGCAAATAGTCAGATGGCATCAGATGGTAAAGAACTTAAGGACAAGTAGGAATTAATCAAATGGGGAACGGCTAGAGAAGGATGGATGAAGCAGAAAGACCGAAGATGCAAAGGCCCTGAGGCAGGTGAGAAAAGCAAAGCCAAACAAGAGGAGTGTGGGGCGAAGAATCTGGAGATGGGCAGGAGCCAGATCACCCAGGACTGAATAAGACTTTAGTCATTGTTCAACAGGAAGCCACCTTGTCTAAAATTCCCTCAGAGGGAACACACCATAGAATCACCTACTATGTCCTGGGCCTTGTGCAAGATGTTTGAGATATAGAGGTGCTTGTAGTCTAGTAAAGAAGTCAGAAATTAAACAACGCAATAAATATAAGCAAGATAATTAACACACTCACATATAATCATACGCTCTGTGAAGGAAGGGACTGAACATGTTCCAGACAGGTGGAGATCTCCATGCCAGGAAAGGGCAGCTCTGTGAAGGGCCAGGAGAGCGTGGTCCAGGCAGAGAGTCGTGGTTCTCAACCCTCCCGCACATTAGAATCACCTGGGGGAGATTCTAAAAGAGACTGGACCCGCATCCAAAAATTCTGATTCCACTGGTCTGCAGTGGCGTCCAGGCACCAGTGCTATTTAAGAGCTTTTGCGGTGATTCTGGGGTCAGCAGGACTGAGAACCCCTGGGCCAGGCCTGGCTGCTCAAAGTGTGGTCCACGGACCTGCAGCATCTGCACACTTAGGAGCTGGTATAGAAATCCCAGAAGGGGCAGAATCTCAGGCCTGTCCCCAGATCTATAGGTTTCGAATCTGCATTTTCACAAGGTGCCCAAACATAGTAAAGTTTGAGAATGGCTGATCCAGAGTGTAGTGAGAGGGAGGGGCGTGTGTAGGACAAGGTGGGACTGGAGAGACGAGAGGAGGGCAAGTGGGCTTTACTCTAAGGGCATGGTTTCATTCCAAGCACAGCATAGGTATGCATATACCACACGCCAAAATGTGCATCCTCACCAGCACACAGGTTATAGTCACATCCACACATGGGCTCCAGACCCACTTACATTCTCTGCTTTTCTAAAATATATTTGCATCCACCTCTGACAACCTCAGACACCCACCTCAGGGTAGGTAGGGGCATTGCTACCAGGTCACAAAAACACACCTGCCCTTAGAGTCATCTCACCCAGAGACATCCCCTGCCTTGCCCCCATCATGTTTCAACTCAGAAAGACTCTGATGGGTGAGTGGGCAGGGAGAGTGGGGAATCTGGAGGAGACCCCACCTCTCTACTCCTGCCCAGTTCCTGAGTCCAAGAGGCCTGCAGGGCAGCCCAGGTTCAGGGGAGAAGCCACGACGTCCACACGGGTTACAGGGAGGCAGCCAGGCTCTTCACCTTGTAGAACTACATCCCAGGGTGGTGTTTGCTCGAAACGCCAGAACTATTCCTGGATGTCAGGTGCAGTTAATGGTTGCCATGGCAACCACCCATGCTTAATGAATAGAGGAGAGTTAAAGATGCTGGATAAATGTCAGGGCCCAGGATGGATTTACTTGGGAGCAAATCTGTAAGCCTGGGCAGCGCTGCCCAGTGAAGGTTGAAATGAGCAGTCCAGGGTAGCTGGGAACAGATCCAGGAGACTTTCTCTCTCCCTTCTCAGGTTCACAGAGTCAGAATGGCACAAAATGTCAAAAAGGGTGGCTTTCTATGTGGACAGTTTAAACATAGACTCCAGGTTTGTGAGTTTGATCCTGCAACATGTTCACAGAAATTGCAGGGGGTGGAAATCTGAGCCTAGGTCTCTCAAGAGTTAAAAGATGCCACTTAAAAAAAAAAAACTTTTCTGGATTATTTTCTAACTGAAGAAAGTGCCAAATTAGGGTTGCAAGAACAACTTTGTGTGAAGATAATGTCAAGAAAATGAGACGATAAGCCACAGACTGGGAGAAATTATCTGCAGAAGACACATCTGATAAAGGACTGTTACCCAAAATATACAAAGAACCCTTAAGAACCAACAATAAGAAAGCAAAGAACATGGTTTAAAAAATAGGCCAAAAACCATAACAGATACCTCACCAAAGAAGATGGACAGATGGCTGATTAGCCCATGAAAAGATGCTCCATGTCATATGTCATCAGGGAAATGCAAATTAAAACAATGAGATACCACCAAGCAACTACTAGAACGGCCAAACTCCAGAGCACTGACAGCAGCAAACGCTGGGAAGGGCGTGGAGCAGCAGGAAAGCTCACACACTGCTGGCGGGGATGCAAAATGGTACAGCCGCTCTGGAGGACAGTTCGGTGCTGTCTTACAAAAGTAAACATACTCTTACCATGCGATCTAGCAATCACAGCCCGCGGTCTTTACCCAAATACTCCTTGGTGTTTCTGTCCGCACAACAGCCTACACGTGGATATTTATAAGGGCTATATTCACAATTGCCAGAACCTGGAAGCAACCAAGGGTGTCCTTCAGTAGGTGAGTGGATAAACCGTGGGACATGCAGACAATGGGATAGTATTCGGTGCTAAAAAGAAACGAGCTATCAAGCCATGAAAAGACACGGAGGAATCTTAAATGCATCTTACTGAGCAAAAGAAGCCAATCTGAAAAGATTGTATGATTCCAACTATATAACATTCTGAAAAAGGCAAAACTAAGTAAGTAAAAGGAACAGTCGTTGTCAAGGTTTAGGGGAGAGGAACAAATGAATAGGTGAAGCTCAGAGGATTTTTAAGGCAGTGGAACTATTCTGCATGATACTATAAGGATGGATATGTGTCATTACTCGTTTGCCCAAACCCATAGAATGTACAGCACCAAGAGTGAACTGTAAACCATGGATTTGAGTGATAATGATGTGTCGATGGAAGTTCACCAGTTAGAACAAAGGTACCACTCTGGTGGAGGGGATGCAGCTAATGGGAAGGCTAGACACGTGTTGGGGCAGGAGGGTGTGGGAACTCTCTGGACCTTCCTCTCAGTTTTGCTGTGAACCTAAAACATTCTAAAAGTCTAGTAAACAATAATTGCAACCTCTTGGACCCCATACCTCCCCCATGTTATATAGTGAGTGAGCCGTTTCACGCCGCTTGCAGGAGTTAAAAAACAAACGAAGGGGACCGGTAGCGAGGAGCAGATTGCAAGGTGCACAGTGCAAGTCCCTCGAGTCCATCAGTGTGTCTCTGTGACCATGTGTGGAGTTGCATTTGGGAATGTCAGAGTCTGCCACACCTGGGAATGTGAAGGCCAAGTCCATGTGACGGGCTGCTCTGAGCTCGCAGCGAGGGGCAGGGACTCAGGACTGTGTGATGCTCACTCATTGAGAAAAAGTCTTGTGTGGCCTCAACCTCAGTCTTATAGCAGGGAATCACTCCCTATGGACCCTTTGAAACCCTGGTCTGGACCTGTCCCCCAGCCAAGATCTCACACACCCTCAGAGACCAAGTCCTTTGTGTGTGTGACAATGACTGCGTGTCCATCGGGCTACAGAATGCAGCTCTCAGACGGGTGTCCATTGGAATCTTGGAGGAGTCCGCTGGTAAGCACAGTTTTTCAGATGCTAACTCAGCGAATTATATAGGGGGCACAGAAATGCTCTTTTTCTTTTTTTTTTTCTCACGAGAGTGCAGGTGGATCCAACATTTCCAGGCACCTTGGGAGGACAAATGTTGCCTTTCACAGGCAGTAGAGATGAACTGGTGTTTTAGCTGAACCTGCAAGGAACCAAATAATTACAGACCAGGGGAAGCATTTTACCCCAAACTCACGCAGTGGGCTGACCAAGCAAAATGCCCAACACCAGGTTCTTCAGAAATAAATCAGACCTATAACTGGGTGCGGAGAAGGCTGAGTAGCACCCACAGTGCCTTGTTCTGAGCTAAACTTCCCACACTTGGTTCTAAGGTGGGACACCCTCTCGATTGGGCACCTCTCTCTGGCTGGATGTGGCTGGACTCTGGCTGGACCACCATCCTTCCCCCATCACCTGTTACTTCTTCAGAGGGTTACAACGGCTTTCAATAATCCCTCTGGAGATGTACTCCCCTTCCTGCAAGCCCCTGACATCTTCTAAGGGATCTAAGGCTATAAATCAGATTACGTTTCTCACATGGGTAAAGCCCTCCAAAAGCGCAGACCGCGTGCCCTCCAGCTTCCGGGCTTGGCGGGGAAGACGCTCCATCATCTGGCTCCTTCAGGCACCAGGTCTTCTTCTGCTTTTCTCTCGCTCACTCTGCACCATCACCTGCACTGCTCTTGGTTCCAGAAGCGTACTGAGCGGCACCCTTCCCCGGGGCCTCTGCCCTTGTGCTGACCTCTTCCTAGGAAGCGCTCCTCTCAAATCTCCCCTTGGGTGGCTTCACCTTGTCGCTCAGGTCACCTTCTCAGAGAGGCCTTCCCTGCCCAGCTAATCTCATGATTCCACCCCCTACCCCGAGTCACTCTCTCTTCGGGGTTTATTATTTTCAGGACATTTATCACTATTTAAAATTACCTTTTCCTTTTTACAGAAACGTTGGTTTGGTTTATTTATTCGTTCACTGTAGGTCTCTCCCCACTGGACTATATAACAGCTTTGAGATCCGGAACCTAGTCTGTTCCGTTCACTGATAAATCCTACGTGCCCAGGACACTGCTTAATGCAAAGCAGGCATCTCAGAAGACATCTGTTGAACAAAAGAATGAGTCAGAATGTGCACCGACAGCAGTTCAGGAACATCAGAAGAGGATGTTTATTTCTCCTTAACTCACTCATTCCTATGGTTCCTTTATTAGGAGCCGTGAGCCGTAATTGCTGGGCCCCCAAGTGCTTCGTCTTGCTCAGAGAGACCAAGTTTAGTTCAGGGTCCTCATTATCGGTGAATTCATTATCCAAATCCCTGCACCAGCGAGGGTGCACGGACAAGCCAGCAAACTCCATCTTCCCGTGAATCCGTGCAGTCATGGCCCGGCAATTTGTAAAACCAGTCTCTGCTCCAACACCCCCTCCCAGCCCCACCCCACACCCCCACCCCGTTTCATACTCTGCAATTCACCGTCTTTGCCGGGCACCCTCTCTGTGATTGCCAGCTCCTGCCAACATGTGACCGTACATGCAAAGAGGAAGCAAAAAAAAAAAAAAAAAAAGATTGCAAAGTGAAATTGCATGTCTAGCAAAAGGCACAGGAATGCATGACATGGATGTGAGGGGTGCTGGGGATCTGCTGGCGTGATGTGACATGCCACCTGTGCCGGGTGGCCAAGAGCCCGACAGAGGGGCACCAATTAACAATAGGAGAAGAGAAAACCGACAAGTGATGCTCTGATAGGCTTGCGATGATTTGAATATCAAAGGATTAAGAGAAGCCCTTGAGAAAATGATGACATGCACAAATAGCTTTTGCAAAAATGACCCACTTTGCAATCCTGCTACGAAAGTCAGACTTTACAATCTGGCTGGGAAAGTGAACGATTTCCTATCGGACCACCGTGCGATTTGATCAGACAGAGGATGCCCTGCTCCCAACAAAAATCCACATGGCTTACTATTTTGTTCATTCTAGCGCATAGTTAGAAAAGATAAGACAAAATAAACATATTCTCTCGTTTTCAAGATAACGTTAGAAGTGCATCTTTGAACTTTATTATGTGCTGTGAAACAACGGTCCCTATCTTTAAATGGACTCATCTGAGGGCTGTGGTTCTCAAACTTAGCTGAAAAGTTGGACTCATCTGCGGAGATTTGAAAACCCCAGATGCCCAGACTAATTAAGTAAGAATCTCTGGGGGTAGAACTGAATCTCAGTATTTTCCAGTTGCCCCCATAATTCCCATGTGCAGCCCATGTTGAGAACCACCATTTTAAGATACTCTTATCCTCTGTAATGAAGCCCTGCTTTAAAACTGGCAACCCAAACATTCTTACAATCAGGGGGTTACTTTTGCTTTTTTAAGTACACCTGGGGCACATACTTGATGTTTGTTCTTCTTTCTTGATTTCTCAAGGGAAATTCATTGTCATGGGGCTTCATGGAAGACATGTATCACTGGACTCAGAGCCTCGGTCTCCAGTGAGCCTTGGTTTTGAGCTCTGAGCTGGACTTCGGGGACCTGGCATTTGGTTACACCGTCTGGACTCAAGGCTGACATGGGGGCCAAGCTCTGGACACTGGTTTGGCTATGTTTCTGGGCTGGACCAGATTCTGGGCACTGATGCTGGGCTGGATGGGCAGGTTAGGAGAGTCCACTCCGACTCGGAGCACACTGCAACTGTCCAGAGGCCACTCAGAAAGAATCCTTTGTCAGGCTGGGTGGGGTCACAGCCTCCAAATTCTGCCCCCAAACCACCAGTGTGGGCCACTCACACTCTACTTCCCTCCTGAAGACCACTGAGATGCTCTGCCAGCGGGACCTCCTCCCATCAGAGGAGGGACAACCTGGGCACAGCTGCCGCTTCTTCAGGGCCTCCTCTCAGGACTGCAGCCTTGAGGGGGCTGGGCCTTGAAGGACACCCCCGCTTCCCCAGGTCTTTCGGGTCTGGGACCACTGTTCCCTGACTTCAGGCCAAAACTACTCAAAGCAGAGTTGTCTGTAGATGACCCAGAAAAGCTCCGTCTGGCCCTTTATTCGAACTTGGCCCAGCAGGTGGTCCAGGCCTGTTCCTGCTGGGGTGTGGCGGCTTTCTGAAGCTCCCTGCCCAGCTTAGCCCTGCCCGGGCGCACACACGCGCACACCCACACACGCGGGTCTGCACACATGTAGAGATGTCGATGTGAGGGTGCGAGAGAGAAGACACTTCCCCCTGATTTCCGCTCCCCACCCCAGTGCCCAAAATAGAGTTAGTAGTGGCATTAATAGCTATCTCTTATTAACCTGCTTCTCAGTGCCCAGTGCTGTGTTGGTACTGTGGGGAGGATTTTTGCTAAGAGCTCAACCTCTAGGGTTAGACAGACTTTGACTTTATGCCTCAGCTTTCCCACTATTTTTTAACTCTTTTTTTTAATTGTTGTGGGGAGGGTGTTTTGGAGGGGAGAAGTAATTAGGCTTGTTTGTTTGTTTATTTATTTATTTATTTTTAAAATAGAGGTACCGGGGATTGAACCTAGGACCTCACGCATGCTAGGCATGCACTCCACCCCTGAGCTGTACCCCCAAGATGGGTGGATTGAACTAACACACACACTCACACACACAATAATTACCCTGTGCTAGGCATCGTTCTAAAGCACTTGACAAAGATGAACCCCTTCTAATTCTCATCAAACCACATGAGATTCTCTGAGTGTTCCCAGTTTACAGACGAGGAAACGGAGGCACACATAAATTAAATAACTTGCAGCTCATACGTGGCACAACCAGCCCACGCCATCCCAGGCAGTCTGGCTCCACAATCCATGCCCCTCACCCCACCCTACGACCAGCAGTAGTGCCCGCCTCTTGGGGTTGTAAGCAATACTCAGAGATTCCTGAACCTGCTGCCTGGCACAGAGGATGTCTGAACAAGCGACAGAGAACGTAATTATTTCTTTGAGAAATGCCAACAATCTGCAGAGTATGGATATTTTGTAGATGAGATCAAGGCTCAAGGGAAAAAAAATAAGTCACCCCAGGTGGCCCAATGAGTGAGTTAGTAAGTGGCGAGACAGAGATTCAAACTCAGGCCTGAGGGCTCCAAGCTTTGTTCCCACCGCTGTACCACACGACCGCTCTGCTGGGGAAGCGGCAGCCTGTGTTTCCCCAGGTGGCAAGAATCTGACTTGCCTGTAAAAATTCCCAGCCAAGCAGCCTAATCCCCCATCTTGGCAGCTGATGGCCATTTCCCAGGATTGGGCTGGGTACCCACATTACTCGGATCTAAAAGGAAATACTCAGGATGGAGACTGAGTCTTGGAAGCTCCTCTTTCCCTGGAGATATGTGACGAGGGCTGTAAGAGTTAAAAACACGAACGCCCCATTTTCCGGGCTCCCTCCCCTCATGGCTGCCTCCCTTGCATGCCTGTAAGCCACTCAGGATCTTGCGGGTCCTTCAGCTTACCCCAACCTGAAGGAAGAGATGGAGCTGAACTTGAACCTTGTGCAACCCAACTCTCTAGTTATTCCAGAGACCCCAGTGCTGAAGGGACAGCAGACAAACTGCCACAACAGGTCCTCTGCCACCCACGGGCCTCCCTTCTGTTCCCCAAACTAACCAAGCTCATTTCCAGCTCAGAGCCTGTGCCCCTGCAGTTCCCCGCTGCTGGAAAGCCCTTTCCCTGGCTCTTCAAACAACTGGCTCCTCCCTTCATTCAGGTCTGAGCTCAGATGTCCCCGCCTCAGGATCGCCCTACCCCAAATCACCCACCATCTCCTCCACCCAATGCATAGGCACCATCCGATCACCCAGTGGGCGTCCTTCAAAGCACAGTTAACGTGTTCATTTATTGACTAGTCTGTAGACTCTCTTTCCCGGGGGGGAGCAGAAGTTCTGAGGACCAGAATCTTTCCTGTCTTGGTCACTAGTAAATGCCTAGGACTTAAAACAGCTCTGATACACTGTAGGTGTTTGATAAATCTGGAGGAAGGGAGGGAGGAAGGAAGGCAGGCAGGCAAGCAGGAAGGAAATGATTGGATCAATCAATCTTCACAGCCCAGTTCTCATAGCTGCCCTACCCCAGGATTGCATCACTTTATCACCCGTCACAGGTGACCACTGACTCTGTCCC
This sequence comes from Camelus ferus, assembly GCF_009834535.1. Lineage (NCBI taxonomy): Eukaryota > Metazoa > Chordata > Mammalia > Artiodactyla > Camelidae > Camelus > Camelus ferus. The sequence goes on along the minus strand of NC_045713.1, from coordinate 30,388,204 downwards.
CCGAGACTGGTCACCACTGATCCTTGAAACGCCCTGACCTACTCAGAGTCCCCACATGAGTGTTTCTCTCATTCAGTCCGTCTCATCAGTTCACATGCTATTCCTGTCTGCCTGAAGCAACACACCTCTCTTACTCTGATTAACTTTTAATTAACCTTCAGATCTCAGCTTAGACATGATTCCACTCAACATTCCGTGAACAAAAATTACTCTACGAAGTTATCAAGTGAGAGAATTTTCAGTGATGAGGGACACGCTTTTGCTTTTAATCTTACGCCTTTCTATATATACTGTTTGAATTTTCTAACCACGTACATATATTCTTTTAAAATTTAACAGGGATTAGCTGAATACGGTATAATGGGCTGCTTTTTATTTCTTAAGTCATATTTGTCTGCTTTGAAAAAATATCCTAATACCTATCCTTTTAAAAATGTCAGGATCACAATGACTTAATTATTGCCGCTTTATTTTATGGTTTAATGTCTTAAAAGAAGCCACCTTTCTGAGTTTTTTCATTCATGGTAATTTTATTTTTTTCTAGCAAATTGCCTTCAGCTTCCCAAATAGACTATTCTGTCACCTGGAAAAAAATGAGCTTTTTACCCTATTTTTTTCTGTTGCTTATAACTCATGATTCTGTTGTATTTCTTCTTGCACTGGAACTTGTAGAACCATGGTAAATAATAGAGGCAACTGTGGGCATTCATATCTCATTCTTGATTTTAAAGGGAATATTTTTAGGAGTTGACCTTTGAGAAGGATTGTTGGCCTTTCTCGTGGGAAGGAAGTGTTCTTCCATTGTCTGAGCCAGAGATGAACCATTAGCACCATCTTTCCTGCCCAGGATGAGGCTTCTTGTCACCAAAGCCAGTGTCTGTAATGGTAATTCAGCACTTCAGGAAGTCTCTCCTGGCTCTACCTGCCATTCCAAACCACTTCTGGGGTCCTGGGGTCCGTGGGTTCTCACAGCCCGTCTCTCCTACCTGCCCTCCCCTGGGTTCCCATCACCTCTCACCTGTAACCACTGGCTCTGTCTCCCAGACCAGCCACCACTGATCCTCCTCCTGGTTTACCACAGTCCTGCGTTCTGCTCCTCTCTGCCTCCGGGCCTTAGCTTCAACTGCGCTAGGACAGTGCTTTTCTCCGAATCCTGCCTTCATCCCTGCAGAGTATGTGTTTTCAATATCTGTCTTGGTTCCATCCTCTGTGGCTCATGGGCAAGTCCAACCCCCACCACCCTCTTTTGCTTAGATGTACTGCTATGGGGAAATACTCAAGGGAAAATGTGAGAAGAAAAACAGCATGATTTTCAATTATATAAAACCAGTTGTGTGTGAAAGCCTGGTGGGGGGAGGGGGGAGAAATCTGGAAGGAAATATACAGAAATGCTAAATGGCGGTTATTTCTGGAAGCTAGCAATATGCTGCTTAGATGAATGGCCAAGTTCACTTTTTGATGAGTATATGACTTATGGTGCCAACGACTTCACTTTCAGTGTGGAGTCTTCCTCTGGGAAATTCTTGATTCCCTTTCCTTTTATATTGCTTTTTAAAATCTTCCCATGGCACCAATGGATCTCTTCTGGTCCTAAAATACCTACCCAAACCAACAGTAGTAATGGCTATAATTTATTGAGTTCTTACTACGCCAGGAGCTATAAGTGCCTTACGTCATTGTCTGATGAAAAGAGTTCTGTGGAAAGTCCTGAGTCGCTCGCCAGCCGCTGTTAACTACTGTCACAGCCTCAGTTCATTCTCATGACAACCCCACGAAGTTGTTCTCTTCATCCTGGAGAAGAAACTGAGTTTTGGAGAAGTAATTCACTGTCAGTACCTCCAAGGATGGAACGAATGGCGGGGACTTTGGCCAACTGGAGCGCTCACCCCCTGTCCGAAGGGAGCTGCTGATGCCTAGCGGTTAAGGATAATTTTCACATGAAAATGTGAGTCAGCGATCCCCGTTTTTAACGAGAAGCTGCAAATCAGGCTTTCGTGTCACAGATCCTGAATTTTAAATTGCAGCAACATACTTAATTTTTTAACAATGCCATAAAACATGCACTAAAGCACTGCAGGTAAAAACCAGAACAAAATACACAAGCAAACAGAAACACCAAACAAAACATTCTGCAACCCAGACTTGCCCTAGACAAGCGTTATCTGCGTTAGAAGCGCCAGCCTGGATTACATCCTCCAGTCTCAGGAAGGCCCAATCTCCTCTTCGCTTTCCACTTTTGCCCTCCCAGAGTTTGTGCTGCCTCTCAAGACAGCAATCTTTAGACCAGCAATCGGCAAAATTTTGTTTAGCTAGATAATCAATATTTTGGGCTTTGCCGTCTCTGCTGCAAGTACCCAGCTCTGCCAGTTTGGCATGAAAGTCATAAACAAATGGGCATGGTTATGTTTCAATATAATTTTATTTACGGACACAGAAATTTGAATTTCATTTTTTTTATATGTCATGCAACAATATTCTTCTTTTGATTTTTTGCCAACCATCTACATATGCAAAAACCAGCTTTAGCTCATGGATTGTACAAAAACAGGTGGTGGGCTGCTTTAGACCGTTTAAAACTAGCGACTGCTTCTCCAGGAGCTACTAATGTTTGCTGGCTCCACGTCCTAGTTTCAAGCTGCCTTAAGCCACCTTAGGTAAGGCCCATTTCACAAGCAGATGCAGGCATGCGCGTAGTTCCCTGCTCCCACGTGGGTCTGACTGGTCTGTTTCAGCAGTGTTCGCATTTAATCTTCAGCTGAACCGTTCTTCCCTATGAAGTCTTTCGTGGAGAATGTAAAACAGCCAATAGTAGGTGGTCCCACAACCGCTGTCCTTGCCCTGCCCGGGGGCCTCTGATGTATATCATGGAAAAAGCATAGTGGATGGAAAAGCCAACTGGTCCAGTTCATTGCCACCAACGACAGCAGCGAATGGACCACGAAATTACCATAAAGCCACCTGGCAAAGGACTTTGCCTACAACTCTAAAACGTGTTGAAGAGAGTGCAGTTTCACACCAGTGGTTACGAACCTGGCTTTGGAGTCAGGGCAGACTTACACTTGAGTGTGCCACTTCGGGCTGTGTCCTTGGGGAAATCATTTGCTTCAGATTTCCTCGTCGGTAAAATAGGGCTCATCACACCGGATACCTCACCGGGCTGTCTTGCAAGCTGAAGAGGATAAAACATGCAAAGTGTTTAGAATGGCACGTGGTCTATGGTAAGTGCTTAATGTGTGCGACTTATCTTGATGTATTATCCAGCCAGCTGGAAGGGAATGGGGCTTAAAAACAAACAGGAATATGTGAATGAAACTCTAAAAACGAAATAAGAAAAAATCAATGCCTTTTTTCAATATCGAGGAAGGAGTTCTGAGTTTGCTTTTTTCCCAAGAATTTCCTTGAGTCTTCAAGCCTTCTGTCCAACAGCACCCTCCCCCTTCTTGATTCTGAGTCCATTCTCTGCCTGGTAAGCAGAGAATCAGAACCAAGACGATGGTCTCATATTGCACTGCATTTACTGCGAAATGCCTCTGGCTTGGAGCCTACTTACGGTATGGGTTAAATACATGGCACTCATTATTATGAGATAATAGTAGACCTGATAATAGTGGCAGCCATTCATACTGTGATGGTAAAGCCCGGATTCAAATAATAATTTCTTTCTGAGCAGCTGTGACACCTCTGTCTCCTCTGTGACTCTGCATTGTCTTCTCATCAAATGTGAGCATTACTGGTCCCTACCTCCTGCAGCAGTGGACAAGAGTAAATGGCAGAAGGAATGTCAGTGTCAGCTCTGTGCCTAGCCAACTGGAAACACTTTCAAAGTACTGGCCATGGTTATGCTGTGCCTAGAGCTTTGCAAAAATTATCTCATCTTCATATATGGCCTTATTTAATTCTTACAGTAATTGCTCCGACATATAAGCCCAGTTGGTTGTGAAGCTCAACCTTGTCTGCTGTCCACAACACCAGCCCTCCCCTCACCTCCACACCAGCTCTGCAGGCAGGGACAAGAACAATAATGCACAATTTCTTGCTGTGTTGTGATGCGAGGTTCTGAAATTGTTTGTCATTTACAAGAACAGGCAGAGCCTTTGGCTGCCCCAGAGATTGGTTAATTGGCTAGTTAACAAACACCAACAGCAATGATCAAACACCCACAACGAGTTAAGTCAAGCTGATGTCGAAGAAAGGAAAGGAAAGAAAATGCTGACAGTTTGTTTTCCCACGATGCACCGGCGTGATTCCGTGCCTCCTGAAGGGGTGAGCCACACAGCAGAGCGCAGCAAGCTGTGATCTGGGCAAGGGCAGCGGGGAAGGGGACCGCTCTGTGTCAGACATGAGCATTAGCGGGGAGAGTGGGTTACTCAGGAACCCGCACCTGGGATCTGCCCCTAGGAGTCAGCAGATCTCGATTGGAATTCTGACGCTGCCACTTACCCGTGTGAGCTCAAGCAAAATTCTTACAGCCAGTTTCCTCATCTGTAAAATGGGAAGATGAATTAATATATGTAAATTCCATTTCCTATCCACCCCACCTTCCCCTTACTCATTAGGAAAGAAAATAAACAAGATAAAACAAGACATTTCTCATAGTGAAGCTTCATGCTTCAGAGCTCTTTGCCCTCCTGAGTAGATCTCAACATCTGGGAAGCAGAAAATATTAGTGTCCAGCTTTATTTTTTATCTTTTTTCCTTTACTGGTCTTTTTTTTTTAATTGAAGCATAATTGTTGTACAATATTAGTTTCAGGTGTACAGCAAAGTGCTTCAGTTATATATATACATACATACATATGTATTTTTTCTTTTCAGATTCCTTTTCATTATATGCTATTACAAGAAATTGAATATAGTTCCCCATACTATCCAGAAGGTCCCTGTTGTTTACCTATTTGATATATATAGTGATGTGTGTCTGTTAATCCCTAACCCCTAATTTATCCCTCTGCACCCTTTCCCCTTTGGTAACCATAGTTTGTTTTCTATGTGAGTGAGTCTGTTTTTGGTTTTTTAATAGAATTTGTGTCTTTTTTTTTTAGATTCCACATAGAAGTGATATCATATGATATTTATCTTTCTCTGCCTGATGTACTTCACTCAATATGATCATCTCTAGGTACATCCATGTGGCTGCAAATGGCATTATTTTATTCTTTTCTATGGCTGCATAGTATTCCATTGTGTGTGTGTGTGTGTGTGTGTGTGTGTGTGTGTGTGTACATATATATATATATACCACATCTTCTTTATCCAGTCATCTGTTGATGGGCATTAGGTTGTTTCCATGTCTTGGCCATTGTAAATAGTGCTGCTGTGAACATTGGGTTGGCTGTGTCTTTTCGAATTATAGTTTTTCCCAGACAATTGCCCAGGAATGGGATTGCTGGGTCATATGGTAAGTCTATTTTTCTTTTTTTTTTTCCTTTACTGGTCTCCTTTTTGGTTCCCCAAGAAAGCTGCTGATGGGCCAACCGAGGTGGAGCCCACAACCACCAGGAAGTATCTCCCCCATGGGGTTGAGGACCCAGGCTGGGCCGCAGGGGCTCTTTTCATCCCCACCCCCACCCCCTGGCTCAGGGCCATGTTTGTTTCCACAGGGGCTTTCCGAGGTGTGTGCAAGAAAATCGATCACTTCCCTGAAGATGCTGACTATGAACAAGATACGGCTGAGTATCTCCTGCGTAAGTTCCCCCTTCCCAGGTCTCTTCTGGGGGGAAAGGAGGCGGGCAGGTGCCCTGCTGTCTCCCAAATGCCTCTGAGTTTGAGGCTCCCCAGAGCCCAGCCCCAGAAATGGATACATACAAAAGAGCTTCGGGAAAATCTTTGCTACTAGGCAGAGACATTCAGGTGTTTCTGATATCTGAGTCTCTTTAATGTCAATGAACTAGAAATAGGGAAAGAAAAAAAAAAAAGGAGGTGAGTCAAAACTCAAAAGTTCTTTTTAGTCTGTTTAGGAGAAAACCTAAGGAATTTTCTTCAACTTGAATACAAGCTTTTCACCTTCCCCAGAGGGTTGATTTGAGGTGCTAATGGGTGAGGTACTAATGGGCAAGGTGCTAATGGGCGAGGTCCTAAGGGGCAAGGCCTGGGAAAATAAAAGCAAACCCACGTTCACCCCTCTTCAGTTTCAGTCCCATTGGGGCAGGGCCAGTGTCTCCTCACTAGCTTGTCCCAAGGTCAGTAACCCGGATATGACATGGAACTGTCACAAACGCAGCACGTGGGAGGCAGCAGAGGGTGCTGGCTTAGAGCAAGGGCTCTGGATTCTGGTCAACCTGATGCCCTACGAGCGGGGTTGGACCTGGGCCAAGTTGCTTAACCTCTCATCTCTTGCCTTCCTGATTGTCGAAAATGAAGAGGATGATCCATCTGGCAGGGTCATGATGATTAAATAAGCTGATGCACAGTACACTTAGCCCGGGGCCAGCCTGTAGTCGTGAAGCCACACGTGTGGGTTCTGTTCTGTGACATGCTATGAGCAACAGCCACAGCCAGTTGCAGCCATGCGCCGGACACTGATGCAGGCACAGAGAGAATTTGGGATTTAATGCAGTTTCTTTTTTTTTTCTGGTCCCGCTTTGCACTTTTTAAAAAAATTTTTTATTGAAGTATAGTTGATTAGATTTAATGTAATTTTTTGTGTGTGATTTTTTTTAAGTGGGGGTATTGGGGATGGAACTCAGGACCTTGTGCATGCTAAGCATGCTCTCTACCACTGAGCAATACCCACCCCCTTAACGAAATGGAATTTCTTCAACAGGGAGGTGTCAACTTTACTCAAAAGGAAAATTCTAGTGGGGAGGGTATAGCTCAGTGGTAGAGTCTGTGCTTAGCATACATGAGGTCATGGGTTCCATCCCCAGCACTTCCATTAAATTAAATAAATAAATAAACCTAATTACCTCTCTCCCAAAACAAACAAACAAAAGTGTTAAAAAAAAAAAAAAAGACAGGAGAGAATTCTAAGGCATTGACTGATCTGCTGTTAGGAAATCTTAAATGTAAGGTTTTTTTTTTTTTTAAACTTCTATTGTAAATAAAAACTTCAAGAGATTGTGCTATTTGGATGATGCTTATCACTCACAGCTCAAGAAGAGTGTTTTTACAATTAAAATCATTTTTAGCTCTACTCATGTCTGCTGGTCTGCAAATGGGCTGCGGGTCTGAATGTGAGCCTTTAATCACACAACAGCGTAAGTGGTGCAGGCGGTCAATTTGAAAGGAACAGTCACTTTTAAGCTAATTTTTAAAACATAAACATATTATTTCTCTTTTTTCAGTCCTTACCCATTCACTAGGATTTATCCAAATGCCGAGCAGCTCAAAAAGATCTGATGCGGGGAGCAGAGGCCACGTTTAGAGGTGTAGCTTGAACCGAAGTTTGGTGGATGACACAGCTTACATGGACCTCCTCAAAAGAGAATGATTTTAAACTCATCCCCAGTGGGGTTTTACCAGAGTGCCCATAGTTTCTGTTTGTCTTTCCTCTTCGGATGTTCGTACAGAACTGTGACTTCTATTTCACAGCTTGCGGAACTGATTTTAAATTCTTCCAAGAGGTCCATTGCTTTTCTGACAAAATCTATTTCTCCTCCCTGGGAAGGTGGGAGGTCCTAACCCTCAGCCACAGAATCAGGCCAAGGTTAATTAAGGAATTTACTGAGCACAGGAATGTCCTGCTGGGAATTTTGGAATCCCTGACCCAGTCACATGGGGCCAGGGTCACATTCCAGCAGGGTCTCCGGACCACAACCTAATGGGATGGGATTCTGCACATTGATTTTTTCTGCTATTTCCTTTTTCTCGTGTGCTGTTGGGGAGGCTAGAGCTTAAACCTATAGCAGAAGGTTTAATCATCCACAGGTCCTGTTGAACAGAGACTGCCCCAGTATAGCACTGGACTTGGCCAAGCCCTGCTAAGACACTGATGGTGGAATTAACTGGAATAAGTTTCCCTCCCCACCCCTAAGACTTAGCCTCAGGTAGATTGGGAGGGAGAAGCAGAAGGAAGACAGTCAAACCAATTTGTCCTGAAGCCAAACAAAAACCTTTTTGATCATTGGGAAATAATGAATTCACTGTAGACTCCAGCTGACTTAGAGAAAAATGGCAGAACACAGTTTTGTCTGAGGCCAACACCTGTAGCCCAAGTTTACAGAACTTACTCTTTTCTCGTTTGTAGGGTAGAGTTGGGGTCTGGCCACCAGTTGGCTGCCCGATGGTTCCTGCACCACATGGGACGGAGCCACATTCTCCCATCTCATCGCCACACATTTCAAATACACACAACCTACACAATTCAGGGGCTTCCAACGTTCGGATCACCTCCTTCAGGCATAGTCATACTTTAATCATACTTGGAAATTAAAAAATATGTTTGAGATGCTCTCCTTTAATCACCCGCACTCATCCCATTGACTATTTGAGCAATTCTTATCAAGTACACAATGCAGACGATGGCTTTAACGATTTGTTCAAAGTTCCTAACTAGTGCCTGAAACCACTCCTAATATTTGTGGGGCCCGGGGCCAAGGTTCAAAGGGAAACCCTTAGGTCATTTGTGTAAATATTTAGATGTTATAAATAAAACTACGCCCATAGCCACGCAGATGTGCCCACCCAAGACTCCAAGCCTATTTCCCGGGGATCCCCCCTTGACTTGGGGGTTAAAGAAACCAGGGGCCAGCCCCGTCTCCTGCAAGGCTGGTGGAAGCTGAGGTCTGCAGGGCAGCGCAGGGCAAGCAGGGCTGGGCCAGGGCTCCTGGGCAGTGACTGACCTGCCTGAAACCAGGATGGGGGCCGACCTAATCACAGTCCTCTGTGGGTCAGGGTGGCCAGGACCCCTCCCCAACACCTCACTTCTCCCATCAAGGTTTCTAGGCAGTTTGAAGACCTTCCCAAAACTTCACGATCACAGCAGGGACAGTGACTGGGACCCTGGTCTGCCCAGACCTAACCTCAATGTCGGGTGACCTGAGGTGGCCCTCCTTAAGTAAAAGCTAGAACTCTCATCTTCCTCTCTTCATGAAGAGAACCTTACCGCTGGGTGCCCGCAGCCCCTCACCCCAGTTCTCCTCCATCCGCCCTCCCAGGCAATCCCCATTGTCACATCCAGCTACCAGCAGAACTTGCAGAAAACTTTTCCCACTAAAACAAAAACAAAACAAAACCCCACCCCCAACCCCAAACCTAGTCCTGACGTGTGTAAAGAACTCTGAATTCGGTGTGTGAGCATCACCACGCAGTAGCAATAGAAAGGGCTGGAGCTGGACCAGCAGGAAAACGCACAACAAACACAGGGGCGTAAAGTTCTGAACACTGAGCTTCAAACATCCCTCGGCCACAAGTCAACGAGTGACCCCTCCTGCGACACCACCCCCACCGCTCCTCTGTCTTTAAAGATGCCACCCTTGGCTCGGTGCCTAAGCACGAAGCCTGAGAGTCATTCTCAACACCTCTTTCGCTCACATTCCACCGCCAATTCTGTTGGCTTTACCTTCAAAATATACCCTGAACCCGACACCTCTCACCACCCACCCGCCACCCCAGTCCAAAGCCACGGTCAGCTCACGCCTGGGTTCTTACAGACCTTTCGACCACACCAGCCCTGCCCTCCAAGGGCCCCACCCCTGGCTCCATGCTCTGCATTCACCATCTTGAAACTCTTTTTCTAAAATTTGCCTTTGATGATCATCCTTTATTTTATTTTTATTTCCAGTTTTACTGAGACATAACTGACACACAACACTGTGTAAGTTTGAGGTGCGCAGCATAATGACCTGACTTACACACATCATGAAGTGATGACCCCAGTAAGTTTAGTGACCTTCCTTCATCTCATACAGACACAAAATTAAAGACATAGAAAAAAATGTTTCTCCTTGTGATGAGAATGCTTAGGATTTACTCTCTTCACTTTGATACCTAATATACAGCAGTGTTAATTAGCTTTCTCACGTCGTACGTTACATCCCTAGGACTTAGTTCTCTTATAACTGGAAGTTTGTATCTTTTGACCACTTTTGTCGAAATCCCCTCCCTCCCCCAGGCCCTGCCAATTGATAACCACAAATCCGATCTCTTTTTCTACGCATTTGTTTGTTTTTGAAGTGTAATTGACCTGCAACACTATGTCAGTTCCTGTTACACAACACAGTGATTTGATATTTCTAAACATTTCAAAATGATCACCATGATAAGTCTAGTTACCGTGCCATCTTGAAATTCTTAATAATTTGGGGACAAAAGGACTTGCATTTTCATTCTGCACAGGGTCCTGCAAATTAGGGAGGAGTTTCTGCCCATCATCTCTATGAGAATGTAAGCCCCCGAAGGACAGGACCTTAGCTCTTTTGTCCTGAGTGAGCACAGAATTGATCCTACTGATATTCTGGCCTGGGCATCCCAGGAAAGACTCTTACACTGGTTGGGTCAATACTGAGATCCCATCTGAAGGGCCCTCCCTCCAGAACTTTGGGGCTTCTCTGTGATCCAGCAGCAGAAGAGTTAACACAGAGCCCTCAGCCAGCATCCCTCTGCTTGAAAAGGCAGTGCCTGCACCCTTGTGGTGGTTAAACATTTCCGAGAGTACCCCAGGACCCTGCACAGTGCCTGGCACTTGGTAGATGCCCAATAAATGTTGAATGGATAACCAAATTCATTTGCTTATTCAGTGACTTAAATGGGTATCAAAGGGGTACTGCCAGACTCAGAGCTATGCAAATGTAGGTGCTGTGGGGGGAAAGACTGCACTTCAGTGAGCAGCTCGTGATCTAAAGGGAGGTCCCCGATGCCCAGCCGGCTACATCACTTACAGAGCTCGGTGCGAAATGAAAATCCCAGGCTCCCGGTTCAAAATGCTGGCAAAACAGCTTTTCCCTTCTTCTGCCGTCTCTCTCTCCCTCCAGTCATGGTGCCTTTTATTTACTATGTTATGTCATAGGCCTAGGAACACTTGCAGTTGCCTGGGGCTTGCACTCAACTCTGATTCTCGCTGTATCCAAGCCCAGACCCCTGCCAGGAGCCAGGGGTGGCAGTGGTTCACTGGTTGGGGAGACGGGTGGGCAGCTGAGGACCCATCCCAAGGAGAGGGGAGGGGGGTAGGTGGTGGGATGCCACGTGAGTCAAGGCTCCGAGCCCCACCCCGGCACGTGCTCCACTGGCCCATCAGACTGACACAAAACGCAAAGTCAAAGTTAAATTATTAAGAATTTCAAGATGGTGACTACAGAGCATTAACCCCAAGCACAGAGCCCTGAGCCAGCCAACTGGCCTCCACCTCTGTCAGATGCCAGCTCCGTCCTCCTGCTCACGTGCTGTCCTCCAGTCCAGGCAACCCAACGCCAGTGGAGGGTGGCTCCTGGGGCCAGCTGGGGTGCAGGTGGAACCCTCTCTCCTTCTCTCCGCAGGGGCTGTGAGGGCCTCCAGCGTCTTCCCCATCCTCAGCGTCACACTGCTCTTTTTCGGCGGGCTCTGCGTGGCGGCCAGCGAGTTCCACCGCAGCAGACACAATGTTATCCTCAGCGCCGGCATCTTTTTTGTCTCTGCAGGTGAGCATCTGGCCCGAGCCCCCAGCACTTTACAGACACCAAACCCAAGCCAGGGCCCCAAGGACAAATCAATGCTTTTCCTCCAGGGAATAGAGCAAGAAAATGGTCAACTTGTGTGTTAAAAATGAAAACCAAAGACTTCCATTAGAACTAAAGACCCTGACAGCTGAGGTTGCATGAAGGGAAGATGAGGAGGAGATAGGGTACCTAGGTCAGCTCAGAGAGGGAAAGAGAGAATGATTAATAAGAGAGTGTATGTGTGTGTGTACACATTATATTATATTATTTTTTTTATATTATATTTACACACAGTGGATGGGGGCAAGTATGGTCTGTGTAATGTGTGACCTGAGATATGGGATCAGTGTGTTTTAAAGGAGTCCAATTTTTCCAGCAGCCCCAGAAGCTCTCAGGGAAGACCTTATTATGAAGAGCATCCCTGACCAGAAGGTGGCACAGGGTGGCAAGGAGGATGAGAGACAGTCTCCGGGAACCAGTCCTATTTCCGCCTCCTCTCTCCTCCCTTCATCTCCGTCCCTCCTCCGCCCTCCTCATCTTGCTTTGTTTCCTCCGAGTTTCCACTCCTCCATCTCCTTACAATCTCTTCCTACCCCAGCCCTCAGTTAATGCCATCTGGATGAAATGATTTAGAGACGCAAAGAACAAGCTGGGGGTGGGAGAGGAGGAAGCTTGACTGGTGATGACCTCCAAACTTTGACCTATGATGACAGAATATTTACTGGGGTAGAAACAGTGGGGAGGAGTCTGAAATGGCGAGTAAGAGGGGCTTACCCTCCTGGATTTGAATTCTGGGTCCACCTGCTGGGCCTTGGGAATGTTACCAACTCCCCAAAATTTGGTTTCCTCAACTGTAAAATGGGAATTAATAATGGTACCTATTTCATAGGGTTGTTGGAAGGAGATTGAACATGAAAAGCACAATACTATTTTCTAGCAGTGGCAAAGAAACATGACATAGTTCCGAAATTGGAAGCCCGGCATCCCGGCCCCCTCCAACGTCTTGCTTAGCTTTCTTCCTGACTGCTGTCCCCTTCTGGGAAAGGGGGAAGGTGGGCTGCATTCAGCTCTGAGTCTCTGGGAACCAACTCGAGCAACAGACCAGGGAGAAAGCCACCATCTTTGGTGGTGGATTTTAGTTGGCTCCAAGGGGACAGATGGTAACAACTGGTAAACCCAGGGACTTGCGTTGCTTTAAGGACTAGCTGGTGGCCCGTCCAGACCTCCTGGGCTCTGACTGACCCAGAGGATGCTGTGTTGTGCTGACATGAGGGTTTCCTAAACAAGAGAAGATCATTATTTTGTCCCCCAAGGGGATTGTTAGGGAAGAGTGTGTCACCAGCAACCTTCTTCTCACAAGGGGCTGTTGTGAGAGATGACAGGTCGATTAGACGCACGGGAACTGGGAAACACGAGGGCGGCAGCAAAGCCCGAGGAGAAGCCAGAAGCTGGGGGTCTAATCTTAGATATCTCCCACCCCTGGTCTCCCTGAGGACACTGGGAGCCTCAGTGTTTCTACCCATAAAATGAAAGTTTGGGAGGACTCAGCATTCTCTAAAGCTCTTTTTTGCTCAGCTATTTATTCTAAGGTTCCGTGACTTCAGGCAAGCAATCAACAGCCCTTCACTGAGCACCTACTATGTGCCAGGCACCAGGCATTATGCGTAAGATCATGGGTGCTGGAAGCAGGCTGCCTGGTACAAATCTTGACTCTACCACATCCCATCTGGACAACCTGGGGCAAGTCGCTTGGTTACTCTGTGCCTCAGTTTCCTCATCTGCAAAAGGGGGATAATAATGACTCTACCCCTTTACGGCTGTTTAGAGGATTCAGTGAGCTGGTATACGGAAAGTGCTTAGAACTGGTCTAGCATGCAGTAACGCTCCATGCATAGTCATTGCTGTTATATACTCTGTACCATTTAATTCTCATGCGGACTCAATTCAGCAAATAGACACCGTGCTCTCGCCATGGGTCAGGCTTTGGGCAAAGAGGTGGGTCCATAGCAATGAATAAAACTAGCTTAGGTCTGCCCTCAGGGAGCTTACAGTCTGGTGGCCGGGAGAAAGTGATGGCCAACTTACGTCTTGTTCTTTCCTCAGCTTTGTGACTGAAATCTAATCCACCCATGGCTAAGAGACAGTCTTGGGTTCAAATCCCACCTCCGCCATTTTCCAGCTGTGTTGACTTGGGAAGTTAGCTATGTTCTCTGCGCCCCAGTTTCCTCATCTTTAAAAGAGAGGCTTTTTTTTTTTTTTTTTTTTAAAGTGAGCCTATTGCACTGATTAATTGAAAGAGTGTATGTTAAGACTTTACACAGTGCCCGGCACATAATCCATGTCCTAGAAGCAAGTGGCAACTTGGCTTGCTGCCTTCTTCAACCTGGTCTGGCATCTGAGCCTTTCTTTGCACTTCTTTTGTCTTTTTTCCAGCAAGACTTCCTTCCGGGGCTTCTCAAACTTTGCCACCAAAGTTTCCCTGAGGGCAAAGGAGAGCGAAAACCTGGCCCTGAGGAATCAGGGGGCATCACTAGAAGCCGCCTTCAGCGAGCTGAAATGTCTTTGAAGTCTGCCTCCCATCTATACTTAAAAATTCATGTGAATTCTGCTCTCTCCTCCTTATTATATCCATGTTCATTTTAATATAAAAGACTGTGTCTTCCCTGCTCATCTTCAAGCCAAACTGACACTCCAGAAAGACGAGCCATTTTTTTAGCCTTTGGTTTCCTGCAGCCTGACACACGGCAGTCTGGGTCAACCCCCATAGTAAGAAATAGCTCAGTGATTAGAACTCACTGCCTGCCTGCTAGATGCCTACATTGGGTGATGGGGAGAGGAGACAGGGAAGAAGCAGACCCTGGCCCTGCCCTCCAGGGGCTCTAGACTCCTAGATGGAGTATGACCGGAGATCATATTCAAAATATGAATTCCCCTTAATGCATGTGCACCAGCCGATCAGAATGGTAGCACTGGAACATAGTCTGGTGGCCCTTGCTACACCAAGATTTAACCCTTTGGTTGCTGGACCATGGGGAGATCTTGGGGATTCCCCAGGAAGAGTATGGGGCATTCAGGGAATGGAGAGGGTACTCAGGAGGCCACTGGAGATGGTTATTTACTAACTGGTGCTGGGATAGCTTCCCTTTAGAACTACCCTACAGGTGGCCTGAACTCAGAGGCAAGGAGATGCTAGCTACGGTCCCAGCCTCCCCAAGTCATTATTGGTCTCAAGGCCCAGAGGAGGCCCTTCAAGCAAAGGGACCCAAAGAGACATTCCACCTTTGGAGCAATTAAGTGAGTGGGCAACCTCCAGGCCCTCAGGTTCTACTGTTTCTTCTTACTACTCCCTAGAGAATCAATCTCTCTGCAACCGACTGGGCAGCTCTTTCCAGTTAGTATGTGGGGACACTAAGTCCGCAGACCTTGGCCACTGGGGACAACGGCTTCAGGTTCCCCAGTTCCTGCGGCTCAAACAACAGCTAATCTAAAGCATTGCCATATCCTGTGCAGATAAAAAGAATTAGAAAGGGGAGCATATAGTTCAGTGGTGGAGTGGTACTTAGTATGCATAAGGTCCTAGGTTCAATTCCAAATACCTCCATTAAAAAAATTTTAAAAATTAAAAAAATAGCAAATAAATAAATAAACCTCAAAAGACGTAGAATGCTAATTAATGCACCTCCCCCATGGGCTCATTAGTTCCCCAAACTGTAGCCCAAGACTCAAAAACGTCCACTGAACAGCTGCATTCAGACTCTCCGTAAGCACGTCCCACTCAATGTATCCACTCTCTCCTCTTCTCTAAACCTGTTCCCTCTGCTGCTTCTTATTTGAGCTCCAGATGCCACCAACCTCCCCATCATCCAAGCTAGAACTCTTGCTAGCAAGTCATTCTCAACTCCCCAGTCAATTCCCTTCCATTGCCCGGCTCAGCCCTCGTCAACGTTCAGCACCCAGCTCACATGCCACCTTGTCTTCGGAGCAAGGTGGCTCAGCCGCTCGCTCTCTCTCTGGTCCTCAGCCATTTTATACGTGTCTCTGGTACAGCCCTTACTGTATTTTGCTATAATTACATTTACATGTCAGTTTCTCCTCCTGATGGTGAGGAACTCAAAGGCAGGGATCTGTATCTCGCTCATTTGACCATCCTCGTGACTTAGTGCTGAAGATCAAGCTGTGATGGAACAAACTGCTTCTCAGGGAAAATGCACTCATTCTGAGTTCTGCTGCACTTGCCTTAGGAGTAAGGTGTATTCTTTCGCTGGAGGCTTCCCCCCGCTGGGGAGCAGCAACAGAATTCTTCATTTCCCAAGAGACAGACCCTCCAAGAAGAGCTCAGCGGTTGGATTTCCTGGCCATAAATCCATTCTCTCCCTGCTACCTCCACATTTTTTTCAATAACTATTTCAAGCCTAAAAGTGACAGTTACCTCTGAGGCTTCTAAAAGATGCGTTTTTCTTTCCCCTTCTCTTAGGGTTAAGCAACATCATTGGCATCATAGTTTATATATCAGCCAATGCTGGAGACCCTGGGCAGCGCGACTCCAAAAAGAGCTACTCCTACGGCTGGTCCTTTTATTTTGGAGCCTTCTCTTTTATCATCGCGGAAATTGTAGGAGTAGTCGCCGTGCACATCTACATAGAAAAACATCAGCAGTTGCGTGCCAAATCCCACTCGGAGCTCCTGAAGAAATCTACCTTTGCTCGCCTTCCACCCTACAGGTATAGATTCCGGAGGCGGTCAAGTTCCCGCTCCACAGAGCCCAGATCCCGAGACCTGTCCCCCATCAGCAAAGGCTTCCACACCATCCCGTCCACTGACATCTCCATGTTCACCCTCTCCCGGGACCCCTCAAAGATCACCATGGGGACCCTCCTCAACTCCGACCGGGACCACGCTTTTCTACAGTTCCACAATTCCACGCCCAAAGAGTTCAAAGAGTCGTTGCATAATAATCCGGCCAACAGGCGCACCACGCCCGTCTGAACTGACCTCTGCCCTCTGCCCTCTGCCCTCGGCCCCAGCACAGCCTCGGGGGATGTGGACAGAGGCGTCTCTGAGGTTGCATGGCATGGTCCTCGTGATGGTATTACTTTTTACAAAGAATGAAACCAAATGGACTCAGTCCTCTCCCAAACTTGGCCCCTCGCCCTCCGTCCGAACCCCTCCATCCTTCCCCAACTTTTCAAGCCAATCCCATGACGTCATTTATTTCTCTGTGTATCTGTGCCAGATGTTTTCCTTTCTTCCTTCTTTACTGGAAGGACCTCCACATTCTTCCCTCCTTGGAAGAGGACTTAAAAGGTGGCTGGTGGGGGATCCCTGAATCCCCAGGTGTGTGCACAGCTGTTCCCATTGTCCATTCATACAAAGCCTCGGGACACCCACCGCCCAGGCAGCCCTGAGGGAGGCATTCACCTTTCCGTGTTAGAACAACATGACCAGAAATCAAAGATGTCAGAGCCCCGAAGCAGCTAATGTAATAAGCACTCATGTATTAAAGGTTTTGCCTTGTCGTAACCAAACAAGCTGGGCTGTTTGATTTCTTCTGGGTATTTCCTGCACAGACTCACTGCCCAGCCCTCAAACTACCTCATGTCTGCACTGGAAGCTGAGCTTGCTTTGCTCATCCACACTCGAGCCACTGGGAAGGATCCTCCTTTACCTCTTGAGGCCAGTGAGGTACGCCCTCCAATGTCAGAGTCGGTCTGTCCCCCATCTGAATCCCTGGAATCTACTGGGGGCCAGTATGTGTCCAAAAACTCAGCTTCAGCACCCAGGAGCTCTGTGACCTTGGGCAAGCCCACTTAAGCTTCAAGCCTCAGTCTTCCCATCTGTACAGTGAAACATGGTGCAGTATTCTCCTCCATAGAGCTGTGGGGCTTAAATGAAATGTCATGTGTAAAATGACTAGCACACTGTAAATTACAGATAGATATTACTTTTCAGATGAACTCTAGGTAGAGTGAGCATTGTCTTAGTTGGGGCTGCTGTAACAAATACTATAGATCAGGGTGACTTAAACAACAGACATTTATTTCTCAGTGTTCTGGAGGCCAGAAAGTCTAAGATCCAGATGCCAGAAGATCTGGTTCACAGTGAGGGCTCTCTTCCTGGCTTGCAGACGGCCGCCTTCTCACTGTGTCCTCACATGGCGGAACCACTAACTCCACTACAAGAGCCCCACCTCCATGACCTCATCTAACCCTAATTTCCTCCCAAAGGCTCCATCTCCAAATATCGTCACATCGAGGGTTAGGGCTTCAACTCGTGAATCTGGATGGTGGGGAGGAACACCATTCAGTCCATAGCCGGCATGCTTGCAGGAAGAGAGGAGCCAAATAAGAGCTATTCTTTATTGGTGGGGGGTAGAGGGGCAGTGCACTTTGCACAGTCTCCGAGAGCACTGGGAGGAGAAAATGGAAGGACATTTGAATATTTTGAATATTGATTATTGAATGTTTTGAATATCAGATAGTGTGAGCAGGGGCAGGGAGGGTAAAACTCAGTGGTAGAGCACATGCTCAGCATGCCTGAGGTCCTGGGTTCAATCCCCAGTACCTCCATTAAAAATAAATAAATAAATACCTAATTACTTCCCCTCCCCCCCAACAAACAAACAAAAATAAATTAAAAAAAAAAAAAAAAAGCATGAGCGATCAATGTCACCTCTGCCAGCAGTGACTCCTGGATTGCTTGTGGTGCACACCAGCAATCACCCTTCCAAAGAGCTTCCCCCTTCAGGCTCTAGTCACTCAAGGGGGTAGAGTTACCATCATAGGAGCCCATGCTTACCTGACATTGCTAGGTGCCAGGTCGTAGTCTAGCACCATACATATTGCATTATTTAATCCTCCCAGTAGTAGTCCCATTTTACTGAGGAGGAAACTGAGGCAAGAGAGGGTATGTGACTGCCCAGACTTCATCCCCGCTACAGGCTCAAAGTGCTGGGAAGCCAGGCCCTTGCCCGCACCCTCACACACAGCGAATTTTACAGGAGAGCGCAGACTAGTAACACTTTATTTTGTTTGACGTTTGAGAGTCGTTGCATGCAAATTACACACATACATCGAATTATCTCATCGGATCTTTAAAAGCACCCCACGTAGGGTAGGAATTATGATCCATATTCTGGCAGGTGAGGAAACAGAGGCTCGAGGAGAGTGTCTTAGGTGCTGAAGAACAAAGCCTGCATTTATAGCCAAGCCTCTGCTTCCTAATTTGACTGATTTCCTCTTTCTGCCTGCATTTGCCAAACCCGAAACAGCCCTTCAGCCCTTGTGAAGTGTTTCATATCTGCATACCACATCGGCCATTATTTATTTAATGTTCCTCTTTCAATTGACTTGCTTTTTACTTCAATAAATATATCTCGAAAGTGAACTTTATATCACTGCTACAAAAAGAAAATGGGAATGGCTTGCCATAAGCAAATGGTAACTGGGAAAATAAATACAGTAAGAACAACACAATTATGCCGTATTCTAGCTGCTGCCTGTTCTAAGCCAAAGGCCGGCTGCCTGCTATTTGTAAAAAGGATATAACTGGAACGTTAGAAAGATGTTAAGATATTCTAGCACCAAAGAAGACGCTTCGCTTGGCTTAATCAGGAGAACTGGAAAGGGGAAAAAACCTTCTCACTAATATTTCTCTCTAATACAGCGGCCACGTGTCAGGTCAAATGATCTCAACCCACACTTTGGGGAAAGAGGCTGCAGGCATCCTTGGAGAGGGAAGGATCTGAGAGATGGAGCAAATAGGTGATGAATACTCTGAAATGGAAGAAGCAACAGCCTGCAGCCCTGGGAACTAGGAGTTTGCCAAAGACAGGGCATCCGCGGAGTTGATCAGGGATGGGGAGAAAGGTCCCAGGGGCTTAACTAGCTGGACGTCTGCTCTGGACACCAAGTGAAAAGCTTTCTGCAAAGGCCAGAGAGCTGGAGGAGAGAAGTGGGCGCCTGACCCCTGGAAGGACCCCCACCCCACACCATCTAGGTCTGCTCCCTGCAAGGTACTGGTGCGTGGGACCTCAGAGTGCCTTTGCTTGAAGGCTGCGCAGCTGGACCCAGCAGGCTGGCATCCAATAAATATTCATATCAACACTCCCAGTTTACAGCCAGGATCCTGGGCAACCCTGATCATCCAAATCCTTGTGAGGAGGATTCACATTCACTAGACCCTCCGCCATGTGCCAAACAATGTGCCGGGAACTTCTCTTATTTGTCTCACTTAATCCTAACATTTGAGGTAGGTACTGTTGTTAAACCCATTGGATTGATGTTGAAACGTGCAAAGAGACAGCAAAACAGATACTCCAACCAGCATCTGTCTGTCTCCAAAGCCTCTGCAATAGCCACTCACTAAGCTTTGCATCACACTTCTCAAATCCATCCATTCCTCCATCACTGACTTCCCCCTCGCCTTCTCCTCACAATGCAGCTCCCTTTCCCAGCCCACTCATTTCCAGACCACCAGCATTGTGCCGCCAATCTCAAGACCAGAATCCTTGGGTTTCTCTTTCATGCTTCTCTATCCTGCAGCCCCCAGAGCTGATCTTTCTCCAAGTTCTGTCTCTACCTTTCGCATAACATTCAAGCAAGCAAACCCTGCAGCTGTGTCTGCTCAGGTTTGAATCTCAGCTCTGCATTTATCAGCCACAAGAACATTAACAAGATGATCTCTCTGTGTCTCAGCTTCCCCAGCTGTAAAATGGACACAAAAATAGTCCCTACTCCATAGGTTTGTGGTGAGGATTAAGTGAGCTTATTTTCATAAAGCCCTTGGAAATATACCTGAAACACAACGAGCACCACGTGGTAGCTATTATTAATTAATACTGTTCTCAGATTTACATTTGTCCTACTGGGCCCTTTCCCACCTACACAGTCTTATTTTCCAGATTGTATCAACAAACCCCTCTACTCTAATCAAGCCAGTGTCCACACTGCACCCTGGCTATGCCATACTTAATCCCAGTTCTCTGGCTTTGCTGATCCCTGCCTGCCATGTTTTCCCTTCTCCTCTCCAAAGTCTGTCCATTCTTCAAGGCCAAGCTCAAGCCTCACCCCTTCCATGAAGTCTTTAGTGACTCCTCGGGCCACATAATCTCTCATTTCATGGCATTCATTCAGTCACTGATTCATTCATTCGTTCATCTAGCACTTATTACCGAGTACCTATTATGTGTCAGAAACAGCCATAATCCCAACAGATATGACCACTGCCCTCGTGGAACTCTCAGTCTAGTGCGGGAGACAAGCACTAAACAAGTAAACACACAAATGAACATTTATGGTTGTGATCTGTGTCATAAAGGGAAAATACAGAACAAAAAGTCCAAAGTAAATAGAGAGCTCTAATTGTGATGGAGGATCAAGGAAGAAGACTTGACATTTATAATCATACTTAAAGGTAGAATTAATGTTATGCAAGTAAAAAGGGGTCATGTAGAGGAACTAAAAACAGCACGTGCAAAGGTCCTGAGATTGGAGGGACTCCATCAACCCCACAAAAAGCCAGTAAAGGTGGAGCACGGAGCGAGAGAGTAACATCAGATGAGACCCAAAGAAAAGCTGGATCCAAAGGATGTCTCGTGACAGGCATGTTAAGGATTTTGAATTTTGACCCTAAGTACATTCAGAAGTTACTTAAGAGTTTTAATCAAGGATCCATTAGAGACATTCTAATACGTATGTTCAGAAAGTTAGCATATTAGGCACCCAGGGAAATACTAGTTACCTAAATCTTATCTTTAGAAATACTTCTTTAGGCACTTGTATCATCGCCTGCTTTGTCCACAGTCTCTGGTAGATGGACGTGTAACCATGAATTGGACATGACCTTGTCCCCAGCACTGCTGATTGGATCACAGACTGTACCTGAGCTAAGGCTAGCCAGCCCCTTCATAGGGCAACCAGTGGACTGGGACTTGTGACTCAACTTAAAAAGGTAAACTGAGCCAATCAGATGATCTCTGCTGGGAACTTTAACTAAGAGACACAGAAATTAGTTGCTAGTTGGCTAAGGAGAGCAAAACAGAAACTATATAAAGGAAGCTTTGGGACTAGGGCAGCCACAATGTGCCAGATGCAAGCTGAGGTTATTTTAAAAAAACAAAAAACTGCTGGGGACAGAGGGTATACCTCAGTGGGAGAGCATATACTTAGCATGTATGAGGTCTTGGGTTCAATCCCCAGTGCTTCCATCAAATAAATAAATAAATAAATAAATAAAACCTAATTCTACCCCCCCCCCCAAATGTATACAGTGCAGTATGTCAATTATATCTCAATAAAACTGGAAGGAAAAAAAATTTTTTTAACTGTTTGGTAATGTGAAAACAACCCCACAAACTCTTCCCATTGTACTTAAATAAAATCCAAATTTTTCCGTGCTCTCCAAGGTCTTGCATTAACAAGACCACACTAACTTATCCATCTGTATTCCATGCCACCTTTCATCATGTTGCCTACACTCCAGTCACATGCCCTCCCTGTTGAGTTCCTTGTGGGGGTGGCTGAGAGTCCATCTTAGGGACAGCAAGACTGAAATGGTACTTAGGATGTTAACAGAAGAGAGATCAGAACCTCAAAGCCAGTTCAGTTCACAAACAGCCAAGACTGAGAAAGAACGAGGGACCAGAAACCAAGTGGCTGTGTCTGAGGGCTAGTAAATCAACAGCCTAAAATCAAAGCCAGCCTAGAGGGGAGGGCAAGGCCAAGTCACCAATCTGAAAGCAAGCAACCCCTGGATGTTAGATTAAATTGGTAGAATGCTGATTCCCTCTTTGTAAATAAAAACGAAACCAACCAAAACCACCCATTTTAAGATGGTGGTCAGGAGTGCATAGGTCCTTCTCTGATGTTTTAAGTAAGAACCCTTTTGGCTGCAAGTAACACCCAATTCTAACGTGACTAGATTGTTACCCATCAGGTAGACTAGGCTATCTGTTGTAACAAATTCCCAAATCTCCAGGGCTTAACCAAAAAAACCCCTTTTATTTCTTGCTCACACAAGTCCAACGTAGGTGTTTCTGGCTGAGTAACCCTCCTGGATGGCTCTGCTCCAAGCTGTAACTCAGGGAACCGAGCTGCTTCTGTCCTGTAGCTCTGCCATCTTGTGGCTTCAGGGTTGTCCTGATGTCATCACCTGGGTATGGGGTGGGGGGAGGAGAGGAGTGGTGAGAAGGTGAGGGATCATGCACCTAAAGTGAATCACCTTGACCCAGAAGTAACCCCCTTCGTGTCACGTTTCATTGGTAAGAACAGTCACATGGTTCCATCGAGATTCCAGGGTAGGTGGTGCTGAGAATGCCATCCATGGCTGGAGGATTCCTTCCCAGTAAAAACTCTACATAATATAAGGCATGAACTGATCTCTGGCAAGTGACTAGTCATCTCTGCCATTCAGCTTAAGTAAGAAAAATGTTTCCTCCATAAAAAGAAATCTCAAGATAAAGGGGCCCCAAGGTTAGTTAATTCAGCAGCTCAAAGATAAATCCAAGGACCCAAAGTCTCCACTGTTCCACACTCCCATCCTTAGGCCAGTATCCATCATACCCAGATACAATGTCCTATCATAGCAAGATGCAACACCCAGCAGGAGGGCTCCCTGTTTCCTGTGCATCTTTAAGAGGGAAGAAACCTTTCTCAGAAGTTACTCCATTAGACTTTCCCCTTATTCTCTCTGGCCAGAATTGGGTCACACATCCACCCTTAAGCCGGTCACTAATAAGGGATATAAAGTTACCACGAGGGACCCAGACCAGTGGCTCTCAGCCCTGGATGCACATTAGCACCATCTGGAGGAGATTTTTTAAAATACAAACGTCCAGGCACGTGCCTCCCTTCCACCTCACCCACACACTCACCTCGCAGAGATTTTTAATTGGTCAGAAGGGAGCCTGAGCTTCAGAAGTCACCAATGATCGTTGAAGGAACAAAGTCCATTCACATTCTTGTTTCGTTTGCTCTATAGGATGTTTATAAAAATCGAGACCTTTAAGTGATAAAGCAAATGGGGGAAAATGAGAGCAACTGATGAATCTGGATAAAGGCTACAGGAAGGAGCTTTTTTCATTCTTGCAATTTTTTCCATAGGCTTGACATTATAGCAAAATTAAAAGTTAGCAGGAAAAAGGAAAATGGGAACCCACACATTAAAGCCAGGATGTTTGGCTTCTCTTGAAAATCTGGGGAAACGGGGTCTGTATTCCTGCAGAAAAATAAAAAGTAGATCCAACGGTAGTTCCCAGGCCCTGATCAAGTACCTCCAGGGCAAAGATCTGAGCATCGGTGTCATTAGCAGGAGCTCAGGTGAGTCTTAGAATCAGGCTTGGGAGTCACTCTCTGGAATCCTTTCCATTTTTATTCATTTTCTTCTATCCTCTTCCGTCCTCTAAGTATAGCTTGGATTATTTTCTGCCAAACGCGACACCTTGCACTTGCCCACAGTGAAGCTCGTCCTTGGCAGCTCCTCTGCCCACTCACGCAGCCTGGTAAGATCTTCCTGCGCCTTACCGCCAGCGGCTTGGCATTTCACTACCTGGCAGAGCTCAGTGGCATCAGCGCATGTGGTGCTCTCACCACTTCCTCCTCCAGATCAGTTAGGCAAATGTCAGCTAAGACCCGTCCCAGCGCTGACACCCTGCTGCTGTCAATTAATTAATTAACTAACTCGTAGCAGCCCAACCAAGTGTCTGGTTGCGAGCAAAAGAAGCCAACTGAGGTTAACATTAAGCAGCAGAGGGATTTCGTGTACGTCAGGGCTTCCCAACAGCGGTATGACTGACATTCAGGGCTGGATGGCTCTTTGTTGTGGGGGCTGTCCCGTGCATAGAAGGACATTTAGTAGCATCCCGGACTTCTACTCAGCAGAAACCTGTAGCACAACTGCCCCTTTCTGCTCGCCAAGTTGTGATGACCCAAAATGTCTCCAGACATTGCTGAATGTTTGGGCTGGGAGAAGGGGGATTAAAAGTCACTCCCAGTAGAAAGTTGAAGAACTAAGCCTTAGAAAAGCTGGCACTCGGAGACACCGTAGGGTTCTAGATGGCAGGAACTAATAGGTGGTTGAGTTTGAATCCTGGCTCCAACATCTTTCAGTTGTGTGACTTTGGACCAGTGACTTAATCTCTCTGTGCCTCAGTTTGCTCATCTGTAGAGTGGGATAATAGGATCAGTGGGGTTATTCAGTGAAAACAACCCCCAAATATCGGTAGCTTAAAACACGCTATGGACCCAATGTGGCCAGCTAGGGTTTCACTCACATTGCCCGCTCCAGGAGACCCACTCTGGGAGAGGCTCCACCAGCTGGACATCACTGGTCAAAAAGAATAAACTGATGGAGAAAAGAATAAACTGTCTCCTAACCGCTTCTACCTGGAAGTGATCCACATCATTCCTTTCCTAATTTGTTGATCAAAACAAGTCACGTGGCTAGACTGAATTTAGAGGGGATAGCAAAGTAAAAACCTACCATATGCCTGGAGAAAGGAAAAAAGGAAATGTTGATTGATAAAACAGCACTAGCGTCAGACACAAGTGATAATAATACTGCCCTTGTAAGTTTGTGGGGAAGAGTAAACCAATTAATACATACAAAGGTTTTAGGACAGTCCCTGGCATCTATCAACTACTCAGTAAGTATTGGTTTATTATTACTGATCAAATCAGCAAGTGTTTACTGAGCTCTGTGATGGTCAGTTTTATGTGAATAACCCAGCTGTTCCATCAAACACTAAACTAGGTGTTGCTGTGAAGGAATTTTACAGATGTGATTAACATCCATAATCAGTCGATGTTAAGTAAAAAGGAATTATTCTCAAAAATCTGGGTGGCCTGATGCAATCAGTTTTAGGGCCTTAAGAGCAAAACAAAGTCTTCCCTAAAGAGGAAATTCTGCCTGTGAACAGTGGCATCAGCTCTTGCCCCAAAGTTTCCAGGCTGCCCTTCTTAACAGCCCGCACCATGGATTTCAGATTTGCCCAGTCCGCCCCACAATCACATAAGCCAATTCCTTGCAATAAATCTCTTTACAGTCTTAACCCTCAATATCCTCTCCCTCCCTACCTCTTCCCCTCTTCCTACCACTTCGTTCAAAGGCATAAATTCTGGGTTTTATTCCCCACTTCTGTGCTGACTCATTTCTGGTTTCTGACCCTTTTGTCCTGACTCCATAGCCTCCTGGGTGGAAATTTCCCAGCTTAGTCCTCATCCCCCTGGTTCTTTCCATGTCCTGCTGCCAACTTACCTCCTTAAGAGGTCTAGCAGTTTCTTCCCCTGCATTGGGTGTCCTGAAGGCTGAAGAGCTCAGGAGAGCAGGGATTTTGAGCCACATGATGCTGGGGCCCAGGGCAGGCTGCCCCCAAAATATGCCTCAGTGGTATATTGATTATTTTGTAGTAAAGCTCAGAAACAGCTACTGTAAGAGGGACAATTTGACCCTCCTCCATCTTTCTGGAAGCAGGAAATACATCTTCCATGTGAGAGGTACCTCCTGCATCTGGAGGGAAGAGGACACCCTTACCACCAGAGAGAGGGAATACGGGGCAAGAGAACCATATAAACAAAACTTGTTACTTCTTTAATTTGCTGCCCCAAGCCCAAACTGTTTAGATTCTTCACGAATTAAGCACCCAAAGCCTAATTTTCTTTGTCCAGTCAATTCCCCATAAATTTATTATTTCTTTGTCTAAAAAGTAGAAAAGCTGCCTGCTTTCTCATCCCATTTCTATGACTCCTCTGCACACACAAATTAACATTGGTTTCTTTTTCTCCTGTTAATCTGTCTTTTGTCCATTTTATTACTAGTCCAGCCACAAGAACGCAAGAGTGGTAGAGAGGAAGACTTCCCTCTCCCTGACAGTGACCGTGACCACATCGCCACTTGGAACTCGTCTGCTGCCCCAGCCCCACCTTCCCTATCTTTAAAGCAGACTCAGTTCAAGTCCGTGATCTGTGATGTTAAGCAAGTTGCTTTCTATGCTTCAGTTTACTCAGCTGCTGGAGGGGGGTCAGGATATACCATCTCGAAATATGCCATGTTGGCGTAAGGATTATTTTGAGCTGAAGGCAATCAAGAAACAGCAGATGCAGGAAAAGCTCTCTGTGTTCCTCCCGCTTTCTGCCTAACGGCAAGGCATAAATTTTCCTTTGTGAAGGTGTCCCCACTCCTCGAACCTGTTCCAGGAAGAGGAAACAACTCTTATCACTGGTGATGACACCAGCTTGAATTTGCATAAAGAAATTGGACTGAAATAACCCTTATCGTCCATCATTTCCCTCACATACTTACCTTCCCACAGTTCACTGCCTCTAGCAGCCCAGGTCCTTTCCCTCTATCTTGTCACCTCTCCACAAATGCACTGCACTTTGTTAAAATGGCATATAGATCACAGACCTAACCACTTCTTTGAGTTTTTACTTCCTTTTCTGTGAGATCCCCTTGGACATGTAAAAATAACAATAGTAATAATAAAATAATAACAACAAATACAATTTGTGTGCTTTGCAGGGAAGCGAAATTTGCCACCCGAAATATGTGTCTTGTTGGCATGAGGAATAATTGAGGTTGACTCTTTTTTTTTAAAAAAAAGGAGACGTTGACCTCTGCTTTACCTCTGTAATAGAGGACCTATGCCAGGAACGGAGTTATTACCATAGAGAAACATAGTAAAATCGTATCAAAGTCCATTTGTTAAAATTCCTTATCATGGAGGAACTGATCAAAGTCCATTTGTTAAAATCCCTCTCTGTGTCGCACTGTATTTGGTGGCCCAGCAGACATTTATTTACCAAATATGGGGCCAACTGGCATCTTTTAAAGTCCAATAACCGCCATTCCTGGGCTCTCAAATGCCTAGGAGAATCCCTCAACAGATAAAGAGCATTCTTTACTGGGCGTATTTGCCCTAACAAACTAACATCCCCAGGTAATGCCTAATCTGACAATAGTTCAAGCTGGTTTGTTTCAGCCCACTTTATCAGAGTCATAAACCCCGCGGCCCCTTCACTGTTACTAAACCTTT